>NC_058046.1:6899674-7219924 GCF_020085105.1 Siniperca chuatsi
AATCTACTTGAATACTGAGTTTAGAAGACTTTCCCATGGAGGCTTCTTACAGTATGCTCTAGTGGTACATTGGTTATTATAGCAGCAGCCTTTCTGACAGAGTACACTTAACCACATACAGTAAGTCATTCATGGTGAGTGCTGATTGCATTACCTATGACTGCATCATGCTCTATTCATTATCTGAAATGAAAATTTGCTTCCACACCTCTAAATTACAGAACATTAACCTAACTGGAGTTCTGTGGAAGGACAGGAACAGTGCTTTGATCTCACCTGCATGTATTAGATTGGAGTTATACTGTTATTGTCACTCCAGTTTGACCAAGTCAGTACTGCATTAGTTGGGAATGGATTTATAGTGAATGATCTGCAGTGTTAGCTCCTGTAGATCCTCATACATACTGTTGGATACTGCCTCAGGCTTATAGCACAAAGCATGAGGATTGCTATTTTTAAAGCTTTCACCCAAATTAGTAATGCAGTATGATTTTTGGATGACATCAGCATGGAGGTCTAGCATGCCAAATGGCTTCACCTACGTAATGTTGCGTGTCATTGATACAGGTATGTAGCCTGTTGAAGCTGTTGCTCCTGTGGGCAAATTTACTTTTTACACCAGCAGAAAAGAAGATGAAAAAGTGCTGTAGTTAAAACAAAATTGCACAAACTAAACAGTTACTATTTACTTTACAGATATGTAAAGTAGTTGACAGTAAACCCATCTCGAAAAGCTACAAAAAGACCTAGTTACACTTTAGTAAATTAGTAAAAATAATTCAATAATATAACGTATAATATAACATTCTTTAAGGGGCCATTATGCGTAATTCCTACTTTTACTTTTGATACTTAAAGCTGCACTAATCAATATTTTTATATTAACAATGGATGAAATGACTATGTTTGATGTGAAAGGTCTTCCTCATAGTGACAAACCCACAGAGAATTATGACGTGACTCACAGTTTCCCTCAACTCTACACAATGTTTTAGCCTCTTTTAGCTCATTATTTTGGTTTTATGGCCCACTTAATTGTTTTGGTTCACTGTCACCGCTCTCATCTACCTCGTTTCCAGCAGCACCAGACTGCTGTTTTCAATGACAAGCTCTGATAAACTCACTGTACGCTACCTGCCCAGCACCAAACAGCTAACGAGACAAAGTTAGTGACTAGTTGGTGAACATAGTGGAGCATTTAGCGGGTAAAGAACCAGATATTTTTCTCAGAAGTTGGTAGAGAACAAATCAGAGCTAAAAGGAGAGTGAATATTGGACTTACATTTGTCAGGTGACTAAAAACAAAACTCTGAATGCATGAATGTTGCTCCATGTCTGCTTGATGTGTAAATAGGCAACAGCTTCCATATGGCCAAAAAAAAAAAAAAAAAAATATAACAATGCAGCTTTGAGCACATTTTGCTGCTAATACTTAACAAGCTGTTACATTGTGTGTAATATTACCATGGCCTAATCAGTTCTCCTATGAAGTGTTAGTACCTGTTTTTTGCATGAAGGCCTAGAGTGTATTCTTTTTCATGCCGTGCTTATGTATGATCCTCATTGTAGTATTTAGTGTGCACTGATTGTGCTTATGGCTCGAGATGCCTAATAACACCTAGAATCACTTTAATTATAGAGTCAAGTACGAATTGCTAAATCTGCATTTTCTTTATCTTTACTGAATAGACTTGCATATGTTGTGCATTTAAACATGGAACTGCTTTCAGAGGGACAGTGCTATAACTTATAAAGTATTATGAAGTATGTGCCCCATTGTGTAAATACATAGTTCATGTTCTGCAACAGTGGCGTAACTCATCATTGCTGCATCCACCACCAAGTGCAGTTGACGCCAGTGAGGAGCCACAGCTATGTGTGGTCTAGCTCTGTCCATCCCTTATTGATCTGATGTCGACCCATCCGACACTGATCCCCGCCTGCCATCTCTGCCTTCAAAAACCTGCAGACAAAGGCAGAGCTCCAGGGCTGCTGTGGCTCTGAGATGAGCGTCACTTCGCTTTGGAAAATCCATGAACCAATTAACAGCTACTGTGGCTTGGCTCAGGCCAGTTTAAGTGCTTGGCTTTAATGCATGAGGCTGCAGCCAAAAATGTCATGACTAGAAGGCTGTTAAAAGCAGATTAATGCTCTGCTGTGGTGCAGTTGCCCGCGTCGTCTACATACTTAACGCCTGAAGTCACTGGGGCTCAGAGGATGCTGTTATCCACACCCTGAGTCTGAATAGAATCTCAATTATAGATTTGGTTGGCATTAATTTTCTTGTTCTACTATGGAGAGCACATGGGAATTACCCATTTTTGTGTGTGTGCTTGCACATTTTAAGGGCTCTCAGGCAGTGTATGTCCCCTGGGATGTTAGATTGTCATCAAGTTCATTAACACTCATTTGGTGTAAAAACAAGCAGATTGAGCCATCTTTTTTACATGGTGTGACTTGTATCATTTTGGCTTCAAGTGTGAACCCTTCAGTGAGTCACCAACTTGACGTCATCTAATGACGTCAATCTCCCTGTTCAGGGGGTGACACGGTTCTTCATGGCTGCTCAGAAGTCATTGGTCTAAGTGTATAAACACACACACACACACACACACACACACACACACACACTCTGCTTTGAGCTAACATGACATCCCAGTCTGATCTTTTGGGCATTCCTCAGAGAGAATCTTTGTGTTGATAGGCAGAGCTCTGGGGAAAAATCTCGTTTTGGTGTTAACTGACTTTTACTGTGAAACTTTTATGGGCGGCATTCCTTATCAGCTGGGAGGACGTCAGTGTGGCGATGGCCAGACCTGATATTCCTGTTGATGGTGTGTGTGTGGTCAGACGCAGGTCAAATTCACAGCGGGTTGTGATAATGGCCCTTCACCGCAGACAGACATATTTCCTGCAAGTTGATTGTGTAACCTTCCCATTCGGTATCGGGAAAAAAAACACAAAGCTCGAGCTGTTGAAGAATCACATCTTGGCTCACATGCAGGATGTCTGAATCAGAACTGACAACACAACAGTCAAATTAATCGTTGTTGATGGTACATACTGCTTTAAATCCTTATAGTAGTCTAGAGCTGTTGATATGTTGACCAGATTATTAGTTCATGGTCTAAATGTGGATTTACTTGCTCGTGAAAGTTCACGACAAGCAGTCAACCCAAACTGCAGGCTTGAAAATGTTCCGAATGACGCATCAGATGGGATATCCATGTTTTTCTATTTTTCTTCTGTGGTCATTATGGGACCCGTGTGCTGGTTTGGATGGAGCTAACAGTGAATGGGGAAAAGAGAGAGCGAAAGAGAGAAAAGCAGACAAAGTGGGAAAATGGAATGTGGAATAGAGAGGTAGAGAGAGAGAAACTGGAAAGGAGACGCAAACTGCAGAATGTGTCTATCTTCAGCTCTAAGTTTAATTTGTTTATGAGATGTGATATACAGACATATATTTTATTTGCATTGATGTCACTCAATTTCAGATTTAACTTAACTGTAAAAAGATATTAAAGCTGCATTAATCAATATTGTTAACAATAAATTGAAATGACTATGTATAATATGAAAAGGTCGAAGGTTGTTGTGTCAAATCCAGAGAGAATTATGACCCAACGTTTCAGTTCTCCTCAATTCTAGCATCAAGTGTTCTAGCATCATTCGGCTCTTTTGTTTTTTTTTTTTTGGTTTTACAGCCCGCAACCCTATTGTTTTAGTTCAGTCTCAACGCTCTCATGAACATTGTTTCCAGAGGCAGCAGACAGCTTCTTTCCGCAACAGCTCTAAAACCCCACTGAACCCTGCCTAGCACCAAATGGCAGACAGACAAAGTTAGCAACTAGCTGGTGACCACATGTAATGTATTTCAGAAGCATTTTTGTTATATTTGTTGAAATTCTCTTTACATCCTGACAGCAATCAACAAATCAAATGCTCTGAATTAAAAAAAAAAAAAAAAAAAAAAAAATGCGATGTCTGTGGCTGTCGCCTGTAAAAATTCCATCCAATCATTTCATTTGGGAATGGCTGGCCTCCCTGCCTGTCTACCTACCTACCTGCATGCACTCTGAACATGCAGTCATTGCGCATGAAAATGTGTGGCTTTGAAGGGAGGCCTGAAGGGAGGGGGTGGGATTTTTTTCAAAATCTAGCTGTCTCTTGCTCGTTTTCCAACGCTACCTACCCTAACTTTAAATGTTGGTAAAAGCTTAAAGGATAAGGCTGGATTAGTATTTTCAAGAAATCTTATCAAAAGTCCAACCAACAATGTGGTGGCCCGTTTCTGAATACTTTCCCAACCTGTCTGTGGCACTCCCAAGCCCATTGGTTCCTGCTTTAGTTGCAAGTCTTTAAATACAAACATTAATGAAACAGAATTTAATAGTACATTTGTTGGGAACTATATTCAGTGGCTGATTAAAGGTATCCCGTGGAGTTTAGTCTTTTCATTGGATTTTTTGGCAACAAGAAAAAAATATTGAATATTTCCTCCCTTGACCTTTAAAACAATGCTTCCTAATGAGCTATTGCAGGTGTGGTGCATATGACTAGGGACAAAACTGGGAAAACAACTAAAGTTGTATAGACTTTTTTCACATTAGACAAATGCAGGTGTTACAGTAATTAACTGCTTCTGCATTGAATGATGCTTGAATTGTGTGCATTGGGCTTTTCCTACAATGACAATATGTCAAAATGTTCTGTGAATCTGATCATTTGGGGGCGATAATGAAACAAGAGTCCTGATACTAGCAAGGATAGCAAGATTCAGGTTAACAAGATTTATTCAGACAGCAAAACAACATGTAAAGAACAGGCGACTGCCAGTATAGGAGACATTAGTTACTAGTTTCTCAAATATTGTTACCGGTTGATGAAAATGCAGTCATTTTACGTTTGGGGGCATGATGTTTTTTTAGCTTCCAAAGTGGGGCGTGACAAAAACAAGTTTGGGAACCACTGCTTTAGAACATGTAAAGGCCTACTGAGAAAGAGAAAAGAAGGAGAAATAAAGGATTGAGACAGTAGAAAGTAGACAGCAGAGAGACGAGAGAGTGACAGCTAGATGATAGGGCTGCACTGTAAGCGTTTCTCTCTGACAGAGTTGGAGCTGAAAGTGTAGTGATTGTTTAGGCTGAAGCCGAATGAACAAAAGCAGCATGAATAGCTGGGGTTGATTTCGCCGGCTTGATTGACAAAACCCTGCCAATTGTGTTAGCGTGTCAGCGTGTGCTTTCCACCGGCGTCATCGTAAAGGCGAGAGAGGCTGTTGTCGTAGAATAAACAAACTCTGACCTTCAGTGTTGTCACACCAGTCCTCTGTGGCTGAAATTAGGTCAGGACTACCCCCTTTGTGAGGAGCGGAGAGTAATGAAATGGTCTCACTGTGGGAAGTGAAGTTTATTCCACATGGCTGTTTAAACCCAGCCACATTTCACTCACTCCACCCTTAAACAAGTGTGGCCCCTTATGTGCCCAATATGTGACAAAAGAACTGGTGCATGTATGTAGATTATGTGAAGTAATTTTGGAATTCTTGTTGAATATATATTATGAGTGAATGAAGGCCAAGTTCTTCCCTGCGTGCACTTTTTCCTAATTGCAATTAGAATATCAGGTGACAATTTGTGTTGTCATTTGCCTATAATGCAAATATACTCAGCTTTCTATGAAGCCACAAGCTCAGTAAGCAAACAATTTTTATTTGTAGTCAGTGACAGATGTGATCTTGGCATATGAGGAACAAAAATATATTTAAAGTTAAAGGCTGGTGATTTTCTATTTATTTTTTTTATTGCCAAGAAATCCCATGAAAAGAGCAAAACCAAAAATGCATTAGTCCCCTTATCAATACTTTCTGACTTCCCTACCTGTTTGGGGCTCTGAGCTCCAAACCCATTGGTTCCTACTGAAGATGTACATTTTTAAAGGTATATATACGAATGTATAGTTTCATCTTTTAAAAAGGCTCAGTCATTTCCTGAAACAGCTGGCCACTGTAGTATTAGCAAGCATTACTCAAACAGGAGGAAGTGTGCTTTGTGTGGGATTAATTTCAGCTGTGGATTAATACACACTTAGCACTCTAGTATGTAACCCAGTGCAACGGTGTGGCTCATTGATGTGTTTTTAATAGTTTTTGGACAACAATGGAGCTCTATGGCACAGAGGAATTAAATATATCAGGCTTTGGATACGCACACAATACTTGTTAGTAGATAACATTTATTGTTGGTTTGGGTCTTTTTCATGGGATTTATTGACCAGAAGATGTTCACAAGTATATTGAACACAACCAGACTTATCGAAGGTCGCCATGTTGCACCGCCATGTTTCTACAGTAGCCCAGAATGGACAAACCAAACACTGGCTCTAGATAGGGCCACCGTAGTTTCTCCTACATGCTTGGAAGGGGAGGGTAAGGCGAGTCGTATCCAGATGGTTGCAATCTGCAATTTCACCGCTAGATGCCACTAAATCCTACACACTGCTTCTTTAAATCCAGTGTAAACCTGACTTTAAGAAGCTGATCTGCCTCATTTTAATACAGCTGTCGTGTGTCTTTTAGAGAGCTTCATTACTTCAGGGAGGTGTCTCATCCTAGTCCCTGTTATTCTGACTGAACAGTTCATGCGAAAGAGTGCAAAGTGGAACAAAAACTCACAGAAAACTAGGAATTCATGGAGCAGAGACCAGGCCATGGCAAAGATATTATTTTGGGTAGAAATATGCTAATCATCGCTTTAAGAAAAATGCTGTCTTAAGACTGAATATGAGAGTGAAGTCTTGTCACGAGGATAGACTTTGATAGACCTGACATTTTTGTTTAGTGTGTTTGAGATGAACTGCATAGTTGATTGTGAGCTACCACTATGCATGAACCATGCATTATCAGCTGCACTGCACTCAGTTTCAATTCTGAATTTTTTTGTATTTTTGCTCACTTCCACTTCCTGCAGATATTTAATTGCTGTAGTCTCCTGTAAGTACTGTAGATGTGCAATAAAGGACTTCACAAAATGTATATAATTTGAACAGCCACAATATGAGAAACTACATATATATATCATGGAGTGGTATTAAATGTGTACAATAATGTAGTAGATGTGTAGATTATATGAAAACGAACATTGCACATTTACTTTAATACGCATATATGTCATTCTGTCTACACAATACAGTATGTGTTTTGTATTAGAGCTTGCCAGAGATGAGGTACCTTCTCTTGAGGACAAACAGCTCTCTTAACCATTCTGGAAAGTGTCTGTGTTCAGTGACCAGCCCTGTTATCCATCATAACTGTTATCCATGATCAGTCCTCTATTTTAAGCCTCACATTATTCACTGTCTTTGTTTCACTCGGTAAAGTGGAGGCACTTTCCCTCATCCATGCAGCTAATAAGTGGGAGAGTGAAATGAGACCTTTTGTGAGCCTCTCTTTCATCCAGGGTCCCTTTCATACTGTTAAATGCATAAATTGCCTTTTTGGTTGTTAAATAGTCTTTTGTGTTCGTGTGATCAGCAGTGTGCAATGAAATTAGTTTAAATATCGTTGGGCTGATATAACAGTATATAGATATAAATGTAGTATGTGGCAAGTTGTTGCTGGTGCAATGGCTTTTCCATCTTGACAATAACTGTAATTTTTTAGTAGCATTATGAGCTGCATGATCTTAAGCTCTGAGTGAATAAAAGTCAATCTCATTAATACATGATGGTACAGATAGCCCTTCATCAGATTCAATTTGAAACATTTTACTCAGTGTTGCACCTCATTATCCCCCTCAATTTAAAAGGTTGGTTCACAAAATTACACAAAACATATTTTCTTATTTCTAGTGGTACTCTACCTAGTGGGGCTGTCGCTTTTTCAAAAAATCAAGTTGTAACTAATTCTAACTAACATGGAATTAGTTTGAATTAATTCAACCACGTAGTCTTAAAGCACATTGGAGAATTAAAGTTCTCTTCATTCACATTGCCTCTGCTGCCTCAGTTGAGTGACAAGCTAACGTTACTACTGTATAAGGCAGTAAGTTAGCATTTTACAAGTCATCAAATAGCTGTGCCTTTATCTATGATTTTCCATCTATAGTATCAAATCCAAAATGCTTCCACACATTATGTCTCAGATGGTTTGGTGTCATGATTACCCTACACTAGTTTTTTCCATTTTGCATTAGCATAGCGGACAACAATAGGCTAGTTTACTGCTGTTATGAAAAGGGTGCATTTGATATATGTTACAGTGAAAATAGTGTGTCATGCTGCCAGTGTAGCGGCGGACTCGGGTTGACTGGTTGAAGTAGCTTGCAAGCTTTGCTTCATTAACCAGGACATTTCTGCTGATTTGTAATTTTTAAAATTCCATTTACCTCCTTATATTGTGATGGAGGTAGAAATCTTAGAGAGAGACAGATTTTTTTAAAGCCCAGGAAAGAAGTCCAAAAGTGTCTGCAGGACTATGTACTGGGACTGTCACTTCTTATTTGAAATATGAGCTATTTTTGAACATGGGTAAAAAAATATGAAGTGTTCAATCTTTAATGATCTGTGGGGACAAATGAGGCAAATCAAAACCAAACAATCTGCCTGGCTAAATTCCACTAGATAAAGGAAGAAAAACAGACTTTTCTTTAAAAAACTTTTTTGGGTGAACTGACTGTTTAAGATTGTGCCTCTCTGTGCTTTCTTGAGCGATCCTTTTCTACAACTTGTATTGTTTTGTCATGAAAATGGACTAAATGAATAATTCCAGCACAAACAAATATAACCTTTTAGCAGCTTCAGCCTAACCTGTGTCTATGTGTCTCTACTTTCCCAGCAGACATCTCCAGGATGTGTGACGTGGACGTGTCCTCGGAGCCCACCAGTCCCACCCTGTACGGTGAGTCTTCAGACAAGTACTACCATGTGGACCGCTGGCAGAAGCTCCGCACCGCCGTCCGCAAACTGGAGTTCTGGGAAAACTTTACAGCTGAGCTAATCGGGAGTGGCTTCTTCTCCAAAGTCTATAAGGTATTCCTTCTGTCCTCCCCCCATTTTGCCTTGTTGCCGGCCTACGTGTGAGCTGCAATCAAAGCTTGCTTTGTTCCAGCCACTAACTGGGACATTCTTGTCATTCCGTGATTGGCCCACCGGCTATGGGG
Organism: Siniperca chuatsi; assembly: GCF_020085105.1. Classification (NCBI taxonomy): domain Eukaryota; kingdom Metazoa; phylum Chordata; class Actinopteri; order Centrarchiformes; family Sinipercidae; genus Siniperca; species Siniperca chuatsi. Next base: position 6,908,833 of record NC_058046.1, read on the forward strand.
ACCATGGGGGCGCAATATTCATCCCCAGCTGAGACCTTACATAACTTCTAATGTGACACCAGTGCTTGAGTGGAGCTACAGGAAAAGCTGATTTTCATACATTTAGGCTTTGTCCCTGATGAAATGAGCTAGAAAGAGGCCACAGGATGGATGAGTGATAGGGGAAGTCAGAGCTTTGATGCGTCCAGATTGAGCGAGATTGAGAAAGCTATCTTTTGCTCTCTGATTTTGGACTGATGTTCAAATTGAATCAACATAGAAAACCCATATCGGTTCTTGATTTCCTTTTATACACTTTCAGAATCTTCCTTTAAAAACTGCTGTCACGCTGTCTCCACTGTAAATCTGCTAGCCTCCCCATCACTACTGCTACAACTACCACTGCTATATACCACTGCTTCTACAGCCACTGTGTGCTACTAACACAAAATGTCCTTCAGGTGATGCACAACACCAGTCGGAAGGTGATGGTGGTGAAGATCTACAAAAACGACGTGGACCAAGACAGCATCGTCCGAGAGATCAGCCTGCTGCAGAAACTCTCCCACCCCAACATCGTCAGGTGACAGTCCACTCATGTCTCACTTCGTACTGAAACCTTTGTGGTTCGTCCAATGGGTTAAATTCTACCAAAGCAAAAGAAACTGCTTGAGGATTGCCCTCACAGCACATTCAGTCTCTCTTCTCCGTCTCTACAGGCTCTACACCCTCCCACACATCACGCTCTCACTTTCACTCTTTTTTTCCCTACATCTCAACTTCACAATCTGTAGTTTGGTAGCAGCATTTATGGCTACCATAGTTATAGAGCAGTATAATGGCAGTACCTTTTTAACTTATTTTTACTTATACTATTTAAATAATTATACTATGGTTCATACTTTTATGTTGATAATAATGAAAACACTTTACAGCGCACATATTTCTGCCAAATCCATACAACCCTCTAAATTTAGTTCTGCGTTTAAAAGATTAAAATCTGCTTTATGGCCAATATAAATCTCTGTAAGAGACATACCAGTGGTTTTGCAGGTTTTAGCTTATTTACTGCAAATCAGAGATACTTTCTATTACATCTAATCATTTTGCAAACCATGTCGGTGTGATTTATATTTCCAGATGTATTTTTCCCACCTTTCAAGGCAGCCATTACATTCCGTACTATATGAAAATCCATCACAGTGAACATTAAGTCTATATGGATTTTTGTCCATATAGACAATTGTTGTTATCCATATACTTACATAATTGTTGTTACACAGTGATGCAGTTCAATTCCAGATTGATTTGAAGTCTTCACTGCTGTACTCCACAAGTATGACTTTGACAAAACTCAGCACAGACTTGGTGTTCACTGTGATGGATTGTACAACTCTAGCAAGTTTCAGGAGCCATTTGATAGAAACAGAAATAGAAACCAAAGGCTGCCTGGAATGGTTGGAAACATATATTAATACATATACAGTGGATAGCAAAGCATAAATATACATGATTTGTAGTTGAAGGCAGAATAAGTAAGATTTTCTGAAAAAAAAACATTGTAGAGACAAAAAGAATCCCTCTCAGTCATCACTTTTGACCCACTGGGAGTGTGTAGCGGTGTCTGTATCTGCAGAGACGCTGCCCTCTGCCTGTATTTTCTGTGTTCGGGACGTTTCTGGGCGTCAACCTTTGGTCAGTGGTGTGCAGCCTCCAGCCAATTAACAGCGCGCAGGCTGTGAGGTCAGACTCTATAAAAACGTAACGAGCATGTTACATCGCTGTCTCCGTCTCTCTCCTCTGCTCTCTGTGTCATAGATGTATCTCCGGCGCTGACACAGCGCTAAAACGAAGTGTGGAGCTAGGTCGGGCCATGCAGACTATGGATGTATAAAAAGCTGCAGGTCTGTGTGTCTGTTTGGCTGAGAGCGGGGCTGAGCTGCACACACGCAGAGCAGAGAGTGGCAGACAGCATAAAGCTGCCTCCTTCCCGCAGGGTTGTGCGGAGGTGTGGGCGATTTTTATTTGTGCTTTAACGGCGGTTACGTTTCATCGAAAATAACGTTTTATTTCTCTGATTCACTGTTTTGTTCTCGCAATGCCGCTTCCTCTCTTTATTCGTTCTCTAGCGCTCTCTCTCTCGCTCGGAGCTGGGAGGAGGGGCCGACTTTGAATCGTGTGTTTACAAACAGCAACTGACAAATCCTACTGCCTTTAAGGAGTTAAAAACACTGATATGGTTCTTTAAGTTATTGTACATAGCATCATAAGTCTTTATAAGTGTGTCCTTATTATCATATAAAGCTAATCCAATAATGTCATTAAAGCAGCATTTATTCATTTATTTGGCTACTTGGGGGCAGTGGAACAAGTTGTGAGCTGAAAGAGGCTGAGCTGAAGAAATGCTCTGTAATGCTGAGGGGAACTGCAGAGTCGGGGGATAATTCTCGAGTTGCGAGTTAATCGTTAAGAGTGACTCCCTTTCACATTACATGTAGTCATCTGAGAGCAACTTAAAAAATTCCATAAAAAACGGAATGGTGTGTGTAGTGGTACCAAAAATTTAAAACTTGCATGTACAGTGTTGCTTACTGTATTTAGTTTGGTAGTTGTAACATGACTGAAGCACAGCCTTGCTGTAGTTGTCAGTAAGTGCTGCAGCAGCAGCAGTCAACACAAATGAAGCCTTGGTGCTATTTAACACTGACCCTGTCATCTACAGCAGTTACATAAGGTGTGAGGCCAGGCAGATATAATGTTTGCCTAAGCAATCTTATTTTAGCCATTTAGCAAGGTCACAGCGGTAAGGTTATCAGAGTGCAGCTTATCTGCTTACAGTACAGCAGGCTGTGATGAAAGCAGTGCCCACCTGGTACACACCAACCAGCTCACACTGTGTAGCCTGAAACCAAACGCGAATTGTGTGTGTATTATTTGTGTATATGTATATGTTTGTTGAAGCCATTGTTCGCAGGACCCAACGCAAAGTTATTGCTCATTTGTTCTTCTTTTAAATATCAGCTTTGATAATAAACTGTGACCAGGTCTAAACCTGTCTGAATGATATAAATAAATGGGTTTAAATAATTTTTCATTTAATATTTCATTACATTTTTCATTTTCATTAAATATTTAAATATTTCTTAACTCAGTTACACATTTAAATGCATGTTATTAATTGTTTCTCTACACTATTGTAGATGGCTCTGTCTGTGTATGTTGCATCATGGTAGTGAAGACAATGACTTAAGAATACTTTGCAATAAAAACTAAATCCATAGCCAGGGGGCGCCCTAGTAGCTCACCTGGTATCAAGGCGGAGTCCTTACCGCAGCGGCCCAGGTTCAAGTCCAGCCCGGGCCCTTTGCTGCAAGTCATCCCTTCTCTCTCCCCTGCCTTTTCTGTCTCTCTGTACTGTAACTATCACAAAATAAAGAGGAAAACACCAAAGCAGATTCAACCTTTATAGCAGCTGATCTAAGTGAATGTTCAATCATCTGAATGTATCTACTAACAAATATTGTGTGTGTATCAAAGCCTGATATATCTTATTCCTCTGTGCCACAGAGCTCCATTGTTGTCCAAAAACAATTAAAAACACATCAGTGAGCCACACTGTAGTTTTTCAGTGCTAGATAAAAAGTGAAGGGATCGCCAAATTGTTACAATTCATTCTGAGCACATGAAACATAAAAGTCTACACCAAATTTCATAATAATACATATTAGATTTCTTTGGGAAAATCAACTAATAAGGACTCATAAGGAAGATGAACAAGGAATAAACATTTTTCCTCTTATTCTAGATATCTGGGTATCTGTGTCAAAGAAGACAAACTCTATCCGATCTTAGAGGTGAGAGTCCTATTCTTTTTTTTGTTTTTGCACCTTGTGAGTCATCGTTACCGTGTTTGTTCACAGGCTGGCTTATGATATGAGCTGATAATGAAATGGTGAGCGAGTTGAGTCAGGCGCTTATTGTGTAACCAGACCTGGATTCATTGTTTCAGAGTAATATCAGAATGCATATGAGAGGAAATTATATTTTCACATAATCTAATATTTTTGTATTGTCCACCTGTATGAACTATATATTAGTAAATGAAATTCAACACATGCTTTGTTACTATTTTATTATTATCCTAATTTCTGCTTATTTTTATGAGTCTTTTATTATGACACTCTGTATATCTTGGTATATGTTGACTGTTTCAGTATGTAAATGGGGGCTGTCTGGAGGAGCTTCTGGTCAGGAAAGATGTTCCCCTGTGCTGGAGAGAGAAGGTGGACCTGGCCTGTGATATAAGCAGAGGAATGATCTACCTGCACTACAAGAACATTTACCACAGGGACCTCAACTCAAAGGTAAGACCCTCAGTCTCTGTCCCACTCTGTCCTGTTATTTAGCTGCAGCAACAGTTCTGTGTGCCCACAGGGATCATTCAAGTTTCATCTTATCTCTCATCAGCTACTATCACAACTACCACCACAGAGACCTCACAGGGGATGCACTGTTAGTTGATACTTGTTTGCCATAGCTCAACAGCTAAAATATAAGACCAATGGGATAGATCAAGAACTTGAGAATAGAGAACTTCTCAGTGCTAAAATTCCAAAAACAAAGTGCACCATCAGAGCCTTTAGTTAAACCATCACTGATCTGTAACCGGCGTCCAGGCGTGGTCCTTTGCTGCATGTCTTTCCCCATCTCTCTCTCTCACCTCATTTCCTGTCATCTCTCTTCTGTCACTATCTAATAAAGGCATAAAAATACCCCCAAAATAATAATAACAATCATCCAATGGAGTTCCGTCACATGTAATGGTATTAATCCCCTGTGAATTGATAACTTAATGCAGTAAGTTTTTTTCTTTTAGATGTTCCTTCCTAATGAAAATGATTTTTTGTCTTTGTTTTATTTATGAGGTTTTCATCAGGTTTATAACAACGTCTTGATACCTTTTATGGCAGACACATAGCACAACACTTAAACAAAGAAACTACAAGTTCCAAATAATAAACATTAATAACAAGGAATGAATAAAAAAGAAATGTAAATGAAAAACAAATAAGTAGAATAGGAAACATAAAATACAATTATATTATCATTTTGAAAATAAATTCAGCAGTCAGTTACACAATATTTATTAAGGATAACATTTCAAATATTTATTTCATGTATCCATATGCTAATACACATACTCATGTCCATCTTTGTATATCTACAAAATCAGTCACTCTTGGCTCCCCAAGACAGGCCCAAAACTAATGACTGTGATTTCTCAGGTCCAGTTAAAGGATGCCATATTTTTTAAATACAGCATCATTAAAGCTAATGATATCTTTAGCAGCATTTGGGTGCAAAATCAGCAGGCTCATCTAGCTACTCACCATGTGAAGACCCATTCAAGGTAGCAGCATGCTCAAATCAGTAAGTCATCAATAAGTCTGTAAATTTAATTTAAATACACACGTTGTTTTGTGTAGTGCCCTGCATGAAATCCTGACATGGAGGTAAATTCTTTCATCACATGAGGTGACAGGTAAATAAATGAATCGCTGAAAGTCGCTGTTCTGCGACTCTCACTCAGCGAGCACAAAGAGGACAGCAACGGCGGAGAGAGGCAGCGGGAAAAACAGCTGTAGAGCCAGAATATTGTCGCATCTGACTCTGTGAATTAACTGTAAGGATTTCTTTCGATCAAACCAGAGTTAGCGATTGTTGGAACAGTGGAAAGACTAACCAAGACGGTTTTGGTGAGTTTTATTTTGTTTCTGTCGAGTTTGAATAATGTGTGTTATGATGAGTTAACGAGGCAGTTAAGCTGCTCTTAGTTTGGTGAAACTTGAATTCAGAAAGTGTAACGTCACGGCTGTATTTTTCTGTTTAAAATAAAATAGGTGTAAGAATATTTCCTTTCTTTAGCCACACTTCATCCTGTCTGCTGCTGTCCGTGTGTGTGTGTGTGTGTGTGTGTGTGTGCGCGCGTTTGTGTGTGGTACATTGAAATGTGTTGGACAATAAAACAGACCAGCTCAGCAATTAGAGCACCAGTCATAAGCCTCTAATGGCTTTAGTTTGTTAGACGGAAGTTTGAGGCATCTCCTAATACTAGAGATTCTGTGGATTGCATAAATAGGCCTACTACTAATACCTCCATGGTGAATACCAGTTTTGTGGTGCACTGGGTGTCTGCCATTTATGCATCTCCCTGTTTGTCAACAGATAAGCATAGACCATTTGATTGGTAACTGAGCCATCTTTGGTAACAGTTCCCCTGTACTGTAATGACCTTATCTGTAGTGTGTAGTATACAGTATAGCCTAGATGTTGTGTTAGGTTTAGGAAGTAGTCTTTAGTGTAGTAATACAAGTGTTATGTTTTTTCTGTCATTGACCACCACAAAATATACTGCAAATTAAATAGCACACTAGTAAGTAATAGAACTGTAGTCAAGAGCAGACTCTAGGTCTTGAGAAAAGTAGCTAGTATATATTAAATTTCATTATTAATGTTAGTATCTGTTTTTAACTTCTCAGGTCAGCCAGCAACACGAGAGAACAGGCATCCAACACAGCAAACAGCAGTAGTCTAACAATGCAGAAAAATTAAATGAAATTTAGGCAGTAGTGTTCCAGACAGAACAGCAGGGACGACCCAAATTTATTTCGGTTCACACACACCCAGTCCTCAGCCCCAGATGGTCTGGGCTTAACCTTGTCAACTCGAAGAAACGCCCCTGCTGAACATGCAAAGGATATGCTGGTTATGCTGAGTTTCTCAGCAGCATTTGAAAGAGCTTTGGAATGGGAGCTTTGTCAGCTGTACTATGTTTTTAGTCTTAAAATTCTAACTTTGTACTCCAAAACAGAATCCAGCCTTGTAGGACTGATGATAAGGGATGATTGACATCCAGCATTGAAATACATAAATACATGCATACATATTACATAAGAAAAACTTATGTAATATGTTTTCTGTAGTGTTAGCTGAATAGCATTCTAATAGCTTAACCAGTCATTTACAAAAGCTAGTTGAGCCTCTCTTTAGATGCACACCTGTATCTTTTTTTACCCAACAAAATATCTTTCCAAAGAAAACCAAAGTGACTAAGTTCTCACTGTGAATTTGAAAGGCCTGATGGCATAGCTGGAAGAAGACCGTGGGTTAAGAGAGTCCCTCCCAGGACATGTTTTTTCCCCACAAATGTAATTTGCAGTTTGTTTTTAGTCTCTTTAACTACCAAATGCCTTGGGCTTGTCCCATAGGAAAGCCAAATGAGCGCCAGAGTGTACACAGTCACAGTAAAATAAGGAAAAGTCAAAGTATTAGAGCAACGCAATTACCTGATACAGTGTGTATGGGTGTGGTAACCCTCAACCATCTTGAAAAAAACCCAAAACAAACACAATGAATGAAAACCGATTTCTGTATCTTATTAGACATTACGTTTTGTAAAAGTGTTTTACCTTTTTATTGTCATCTTGAAAATACAATAAACTGAAAAATACTATATTTTTTAACAACATACGCAAGCTCAAAGATGACCTTTTATAAAAACACAAATGTTAAGATAAGAAAAAAAAAGACAAGTCACCAGGCAAGACATGATATATTGTATATAAAAAAAACAAACGAACAAAAAAAAACAAAATAAATTGGTGATGCCAAAAGTCCAATACACATTAATTTCTTATGTCAGAGATTGAATTATTATGTTTTACGTTCAGGCCCATTTGTTTGTCACGATGAAACATTTTCTTCTGTCTTCTTTCATGTAATTCTAAGTTCCTCCTTAAAGCTAGAGTGCGGGCTTTTACATATAAATGAACGTGCGTTACATTCGATGGCAAAGGAATTCACACAATGCTGATTAAGCCTGTCTCCGTCAGGTAAATCTCTCTGTATTTCGCAGTATATGGAGTTCTTAAATCTGGTGTCTGTGGCGACAATCCCGCGCCGGCGCACCGGTAATGATGCGTTTTACGCCAACCAGCAATGACTGGTTTGCCAGAGCGGAAGCAGGGAGCAACCCAGAGCCATGTAGAGAGCTCCGCAATCCGCCATTGCTGAGAAAAAAAGGTCTGTTGGAGAAAATGTTTATTTTTGAGAATTGTTTATTGTTTATTTTGTTTATTACGATTGTATAGTGTGTGTTAGTATGCTTTGACAATGTTGTATGCAGTCACGCCAACAGAGCCACTTGAATTGAAATTGAATCGAGTTGACGCAACTCTCTCTCTACATGTCTCTGGAGCAACCGTAGCAACGGAGTAGGCTACAGCAACTAGGAGTAATAGCTAAGAAGCTTCCAAGAAATGTTTCTGATGCTCCAGATCAAAAAGAAACTCAGCGTTCAGAGGAAGAATTACAGTTAAAACAAGAAAGCAATCGACGGCGAGGACAAACATGGATAATCATTGGTGTAGCTTTAGCTTTTCTTTGTTGGAAAGTGCTGAGAGAAGGGACTGAGGGCAGACACAGATAATGCTGCTCTTGGACAGGCTGGTAAAATATTTGGAGTAGGCTATGTAGCTATTACATTTACTCTACCTAAATAATGGATTATTGTCTTGGAACTGTGGAAATTTCTCTGTATTGTTGTTTTTTTGTTTTGCTTTGGATTTGAACCCGGGCCGCTGCAGTAAGGACTCAGCCTTGTACATGGGGTATGTGCTCTACCAGGTGAACTACCGGCGCCCCATTTCTCTGTATTTTTTTTAACTATTTCTGAACACAAGCCTGGGGCGAGCTCACTGTAGGTATACCTCATAAGCATGCAACAGTGTTTGTGTAATTACTCTCACTGCCAGAAGGGGGAGACAAAAGTTCCGCACTCCAGCTTTAACTTAAATGTACTTTGTTTCAGGTTTGAATTTTCCTCATTATAAATAAATAATATATAAATTAAATATGTATCATCCCTACACAAAAATGTTGTTGGTATTCTACCAAGTAATACAAGTTCTACATCAGAAATGGTTTTAGGTTTACAATACTTTTTTCAATTTCTGTAATAATTTTTTTCTTTAAATCTGCAATAATTGATATTCTTGGCCACTTGGTGGCAGCGAAAACAAGTTGTGAACACAACACTGACCTAATTAGCCTAAATTCTGACCCCTGCTTTATACTAATAGGAGCTAGAGTGCTTTTCAACAGTGAGAAACATGTTTTTTCAGCCATTAACTTCACATCATAAATTAAAATTTAAACCTGCAATAACTGATTCTTTTTGGCCACTTGGGGGCAGTGGGAAACAAGGTGTGAACGCACCATTTACATATCATCACCTTTTAAGTTGACATGACGAACTTAGCAAACAGTTGCTTATATACACATTCAGCAGTTACAGAGCAACATTATCATTCATTTGGAGTTGTGTTTTGGCCACCTGGTGAATATAAGTCCAATATTCGCTCTCCCTTTAGCTCTGTATTTGGTCTCTACCAACTCTTGAGGGAAATATCTGGCTCTTTAGCTGCTAAATACTCCACTATTTTCATCAGTTAGTCTCTAACTGTGTCTGTCTGCTGTTTGGTCCTGGGCAGGTCGTGTACAGTGAGTTTTAAGAGCTTTTTCAATTAAAACAGCTGCCTGCTGCAGTTGAAATTGATGCTATGCGAGCGGTGAGAGTGAACGCAGTAAAAGTTGTGGGCTGGACAGCTAAACAATGAGTTGAAACTCACTAGCCGAGTGGAGCTGCAGATTCAGGTGATAATTCTCTGTAGGTTCATCACTACGAGCCCCTGTTTCACATTGTCACATTGTTTCACATTGTCATTTAATACAATATTATAAAAATATAAATTATTGCCGCTTTAATCTCTTTTCTCTAATCCTCTCCAACATTTTGATGTCACTAATAAATTATATTAAACGTTTTGAATCAGTGTGATAAAATATCTGTATTTTCCTGCATATTATAACTGTGTCCTTTTCATATTGATTTTCTATTGTTCCCAATAGTTTTTTAATCTGTCCGTAAAATATTAATGTCTTTATTAAGTTTTTTTTCTTGTAGCTCAACTAATCTACATCTTGTCTGGGACTGCGACTCATTACACATTACAGTAAAATCACATTTTACTTTCTAAGACATTCCTGTTTTCTTAGTTATTAACTGTAACAATCATGTTGTAAGAGCCATTGCAGTTCCTCATCCACATTCCCATGCGTGGGTACGCTTGTATGTCTGTGTGTATGTGTGTGTGTGTGTGTGTGTGTGTGTACACTGTGTAGGTGCTGTGTGTCTCCCCTGGTTGCCAGGCTTCACAGAAGAAACAGTCAGTAATGCAAAGGCAACTTGACAGTCACTCTATTGTCATGTTAATAGATTGTTGCTAACTAAGTGCTGTTGCTACACCATGGGGGCCTCTTCCCCTGCACCAAACTATCCCACCACGCACGTCACCCTGAGTCAACTCATTTGGCTCTGTCCCAATTCACTTTATTCACACAGCGGCCATAGTTGATTTACGTCATGCTCTGGCTACAAAAACTGGATTGGTCCATCCATAATACTGATCCATGGTGAATGGTCATAATTGAATGAGTTGTCCTGATTTAGAGATACAGTTAAAGCTGCACTAATCAATAATTATTATATCAACAATAGTTGGTTAGTTAAGCGTTATTTATTCAGGAAATTGAGATAATTGAGATCAAGATCTATTTTACAAGAGAGACCTTACATATACACAAGACCACAACAAGACAATTCATTCAGTCAAAACAACCATCACTCACACACACGTCCCTCAGAGGGTTGACTGTCTCTGATTCAAGCTGCGTTGCAGTTTACTCCAGTACCAATTCAGAGTTGGTGTGTGGTGTGACTTAAAGCTAACCTATCCTGTGATCTGGTTATTAGCTGTTTAACCAAATTCCTAAGTACTTATAATGCTGTACTGTATCAATTAGATCTCCATTTACAGCATGTATAGGTTTGGGAACATCAGTGGTTCATGCTGTTGTGAAATGCACACATTTTGTCTTTTTGGAGTTTAGAACAAGCTTTAAATGAAATAGAGAGGCCTGGTTTGCACTGGGGCCGATGGAATACAAGATCGTATCATCAGCAGAAAAACTGACTGCATGATTACATTTGTGAGCTGAAAAATAAATATTATTTATGTAGAGATTAAACAGATCAAATGACCATGTGTAATTGAAACGCAATGCTCTCTCCAACCCACTGACTTCCTGCACAGCGTGGAAGCCCTTTCTGCCTCGGCATGCTCTCGTTCTCAAGGATCAGTTTCCTCTTCTCATTATCCCAACTGATCCTTGTGCTGTTAATCTCAGTCTTCAACTTCAGGGTTATATTTTCTGAGAACATGTTCTTGATGTGCTCCTCAGCTGAGATAAGAGCTTGTCTCAGAGCGTGGATGTCCACACTAGGAGCCACTGGTGCAGCTGACCTGTTTGGGTGAGCGGGAGCATCAACGCGCTCCTAAATGCCTGAAAGACACAAATAGCAACTTTAAGGTTATGGTAAGATTTTGACATTGGTTTTGGTATTTAAAAAAAAAAACGTCCAGGTTTGTTTGTTGTTTATTAACATTTATTTTCATCCAAATAAGTACAAATTTCCAGTGAGATCAGGCTGAAGTCGTTATGAAAACAGCCTTGGTTGGTTATGTTACAATGCATCTGACTTTTGCTAATTTATGCTCTAGTCTGAATAGAAATCCTGCTGAAGTCAATCCTACAAATTGTATGTTTAGTAAAACATATCTACCAGTATGTCTTCCTGCAGTTTTTCCCTCTACCTGTTAAAAACTGTCCTATCTGAAGCAGGTACTTACAGATCCAGCTCACTGGATACAAGAAATAATTACAATTTTTTCAGAAAACTAATTCATGTATCAAACTGTATGACAAATGCATTTGCTTTCTATAAAATTGACTAATTGTGTTTGTGGAGGCTTTAGATAAAATATTTGGAGAAAGCAGGCTTACCTAGATGAGTGCAGTGCTAAGTAAAACGTTTCTCCTGGTCAGATGAGGAAATCGTACCCTGTTCCTCTGTTTCTAATACATGGATAGATTAGACAGAGATACTTCAGTATGTAACAGGTGTTTCTATTATTTTGTCCACCCAATTTATATCAGTTAGGGTAAGCTAAATAAAAGAAACACCTCTCTGTAGAAAACAATACAGTTCAACAGCACCACAAACTACAGCCTCCAAAATGACCATACAGTTGAATTGACACCTCTCTGAAACCGTTTCAACAAAAACTGAACATTATAACCTTCATGAAGTTAGGATTTATTACTGGACTGTTGTATAAGACTGCAGTAGTTTTAGCTAGGTGTACCTAATAAACTGTCAACTCAGTATATGTATAATGTGAAAGGGTCGCTCCCACAGATAATTATCACCTGACTCTGTAGTTCCCCTCAGCTAAAACATTTGCGTTTTAGCATCTTTTAGCTCATTATTTTGGTTTACTGTTTTCGTCACTCTCACCGCTCTCATTAACCTGGTTTCCAGCCACAGCAGGCAGCTGTTTTCAGCAAAAACAAAAGCTTCGACAATCCCACTGTACACAGCCTGCCCAGTTCCAAACAGCAAACAAAGTTAGTGGCTAGCTGTTGAAGAAAGTCAAACAACTTGCAGCTGAAGAGCCAAATATGTTTTTTACAGGAGTTGGTGGAGACTAAAGCTAAAAGGAGAGTAAATATTGTACTTTGGAATTGCCAGGTCAGAAACACAACTCCAAATAAATGCTAATGTTGCCATTTGTTTAAAAAAATCAATTAATGTAGCTTTAACAACATGAAGTACAACAGACTACTAACATTAGCTATTCATTTTTGTCAAAAGACCATATCTGCACCCATTCCCAGCTAGGCTCATTTCTCACCCTGAATATGAACATATATCCAGTATGGCTGCTGTGTGAATAAAATAAATTTTAGTAGCTCACATTATTATTGGCTTGTTACTCCCCTGATCCTTCACTGATCTCATTAGGTTTGGCACAGTGAGGCAGCTATCCGCCATCATGCTATCAAAGCTTAGTGCTAATATTTGCTACAAACAATGTTTGGCAAGAATGTGTCACAGTAATATCATTACCTTTACTGATAATATGTCAACCAGCATATAAAATTATCAATCAAAAAATGGCCAAACAGCCACCTACATTAACAGAATTCTGATCAGAAAAACAGGAATTTGTACTTTGTTTCTTTTTAAGACCATGTCAGATTTATCCCAGCCTAAAAGTAGGAAGAACTCTGTTTTACACTTCATATTTGCGTGAAGAAAGTTTAACTGGGATTAAGTCATCCACTGCAAATCCAGTTAAGAGATGTGAAGCTTCTGATGGCAATCTTTTAGGATGTCCAAAAGGCAAATTACATTCCAAAGCCCCCTAAACAAATGCAGTCATTGTGAATACGCCTCAGTAACTCTGCAAGTTAACTTGAATCAGAGTTTAAGCTCCCAGAAAAGTTGAGGCCCCTTTTAATTAGTGCTTACAAGCTGCTTTTTTCTCTCTCTGTATCTACTAAAGCTTTCCATTTTTGTTCCCCAAACTGTTCCTTTCTTTGGAAAGAGGCTAAATTTAGAGGTGAAGTCTTTTCCCTGACTGAAGACTGAAGTTTTTCCCTGGAGAGCCTCGTAATGACAGGCTACTGGATGGAAAAGGCTTCTGGTGCAATGGGAGCCAGATGCTGAGATGTCACTTCCACACACACCCAGTCATACATATACACACACACACACACACACACAGACCCTTACAAACAGAAACGGAAACTCACGAGATTTATGTACATGCAAACACACAAATTGCATTTTCATATTTGCATTTTCTATCAGACGCATGAATCATCATCACACATATACATTACACACATATACACTCATACACACACTTCGGCCCTCCCACTGTTGTTATGCAACTACAGCTCTCCCACTTTCTGCCTCTCATCACACCTCCAGTTCTCAGCCTGTAAAATCAATGAACAATGATTTGTTTTTTTCTACAGAGATTATTAACTTTTTATTAAAAATCAGCCTGTCAGTGTGATGGAGACTATCCTGTACAGTACCACACAGACAGCCACACTGAGTCTTTGTTGTGTACGGAGTCTCTTCACATGGGGTCCGGGTGAATTATTTAGTGTACTGGAAAGGTGCTGACAACAGACCTTATTGAGTCTATTGATAAGTGGAGAGGCTAAAGAGAGACTGTTTGTCTGGCAGCTGAATGTTCACTTTCCAGGGAACACATGCTTACTCAATGAAAGCAATTCAAAGATCAAGACTTTTTTAAATTAAAGACAAAGTGGACAAAAGAAACAGTTGATGCTGCCTGCTTCTTCGGATATCAACCTTACACTGCCCTCTGCTGGCAAAATATCACACTGCAGTTGTATTAACCTGTGTTACCAATATTCTTTTCTTGTATCCCCTGTTTGTTTTTCTCAGAACTGTCTGATCCGGGTGACGTCTCGGGGTCGGGAGGCCCTGGTGACTGACTTCGGCCTGGCCAGGGAAGTGGTGGAGCTGCCAGTCAAAGACCCCGGCAGGAAGCTCTCACTAGTGGGCTCAGCCTTTTGGATGGCCCCCGAGATGCTCAGAGGAGAGCCATATGACCGCAAGGTAACAGACGAAGGCCTGCTTGTACTATATACACTCCTGTTTCTACTACACACACTCCTTTTTCGCTGATTATTTTCTCGTTTAATCTATTAATCAGTCTATAAGATGTCAGAAAACAGTGAAAATACAATTTTTTTTTAAAGCCCAAGGTGGCATCTCAAAGCTTGTTTTTCTGACCAACAGTCCAAAACCCAAAATGATCAATCCACTATCACATAAGACAAAGAAAAGCAGAAAATCCTCACAAGTGAGAAGCTTAGTAATGTTTGGTGTTTGAAAAGTTATTAATGGATTATCAAAATAGTTGCTGATTAAATCAATTGTCTAAAAAATCTTAAGACTAAGTGTTACATGTCTGATTAGGTATATTATTCTTTAAAAGTATATTTTTGGGCGGTTTGTTGCTTTTCAAAACAACAAATACGATTGGGATTTCTTGGTATCAGCTT
This sequence comes from Siniperca chuatsi, assembly GCF_020085105.1. Classification (NCBI taxonomy): domain Eukaryota; kingdom Metazoa; phylum Chordata; class Actinopteri; order Centrarchiformes; family Sinipercidae; genus Siniperca; species Siniperca chuatsi. The sequence goes on from NC_058046.1 coordinate 6,923,884, forward strand.
CAATTATTGCATCACATCTTTCTTGTTCCAGGTGGATGTTTTCTCCTTTGGCATTGTGCTGTGTGAAATCCTGGCCAGGATCCCTGCTGACCCAGAGATACTACCAAGAACACAGGTAGAGCTCAATAAGAACCCCATTATCACATCAGGCTTCTTCCAATGGGAAAACAATTATACACACACACACACACAATCTTGAAAAGGATGTCATATCAGTGGTTGGCAATATATTTACCTGATACTAAGTTTGCACTGGTTATATTCACTTAATTGTTTTGTATAGAACATGACAATCCCCATCACAGTTTCCCAGACCTCAAGGTGATGTAAATTGCTTGCTACAGTTCATAACTAAAACAATGATATAAAATTGAGGAAAAAAGCAAATCTTCACATTTTAGAAGCTGGGACCAGTGAATGTTTGGCATTTTTGATTGATCTGTGCTAAAATAGCCATGAATACTTATAAAATCATTCAGAGCTTTTGATCATATTCACCTTCAGCGAATGGAAGTTGCTCATGAGTTACATGACCTAAGTACAGAACTTCAGTCACTTGATAACAAGTGGTTGAATATGTGGGGGACATTTTAATGTTCCAATCTCTAATGTTACGGCCAAAAGCCCTGGAAGAAAGCTAGTAAGTGAACCTTGAGTTAAGAACAATTTTTCACAGATTAAAATAGTTTTTCTTAAGTTTCTGTTAATCAGTTAATCAACTAATCATTTCAGTGCTAGATTAAATTCCCCCTAAAAGAAATATATTTAATTTAATGCTTTCTTTCTGCTTCTGATATGAGACCATTCGCTTGTAGAAGACTCTTGTTTACCAAGAAATGATTATAGCTCCACCATGCAACCACAAATTGTTGTTTTTACATTTTATTTCATTTTGTTTGTGCACAGCTTAAGCAAACAAGATTCAACATGTTAATACAGTAAGTGAGCTTTAGAGACGTTGGTAGGCATATTGTTGAACTTTGCGGTAAGCCGGGCTAGCTGTTTCCAGTCTTTATGTTAAGCTCCATACAGTACTTAACCCACAGACATGAGAGTGGTATTGATCTTCTCATCTCACATCTCAAGAAAATTAACATGCGTATTTCTCAAAATGTCAATCTACTGCTTGAGTTTTACTTGATTTAAGGACATGGAAATGGTAATGTATGAATATTCAATACTGGCATAAAGTATCAGCCATTAGCAATTTTTAATGGTAGGTATTGACCTAAAAAACGAGTCAATGTGAGTCCATGAGTCTCAAACCTTATCTTATGTATCATGTATAAGCCACGACAAATTAGTGTTCCTCTTGCAAACAGCATGTGACTAGCAGCATATGTTATGTTAATATGTGTTGTTATCAAGTTATCCCAGGGTGTGAAAAAGATACAAATGTTCATTGTTACAGTACATGGATGTGTTGCACATGACACATCCTTGGTAAGTGTAGTAAAATGTGTACAGTGTGTACAATGTGTGCCCATGCTGCAGTGACTGTTGATGTTAATGTATTTCAGGACTATGGGCTGAATGTGAATGCATTCAGGGAGCTGGTGACTGACTGTCCTCAGCGTCTCCTGGAGTTAGCAGCCAGCTGCTGTATGGTAGGTAGATAGAAGGGTTTACATATAAAAATACAGTAGTAATACAAAAACAAGGTTACAGCATTGTTTTAGCCTCGTTGAACAGAAAAAGCAATATTAATAAAAAGGTCTAAGACTGGTGTGTTTTATCGTACTATTAGATGGGTTATTACAGGTGAATTTTAATCTGATCAAAATCAAAGCAGCAGAGGCTGAGATGTCCTGACTCTTTTCCCCTAGGAGTCAAGCTCCAAAAACACTGGATCCTACAGTTTCCATAATGCTTAATAATAATCTTTCATTAGACCCCAATTGCCTCCCAACTGCCAACTTCTTGCAAACTCAGACAGGCTTTCTGTTAAAAATTTTGAGTGTCAAGACTAAAACAAGATAACCCTGATAACTTAATAAGGGTTTTTTTTTTTTTTTTTTTCAAACTTTGGAAAGCTCCTTCTAGAACCTCAGAAGACATTATACCACTTTTTTCTTAGGTGTACTACTCATGACTGAACCCCATGTGTAAAATCATTGGAGTGCCCCTTTAAGATGAAGGCTAATTATGTGTGGCTCTTGCACTTACCATTAAAAGAAAACCATATCATACAGATATTGTTTAACTTTTATCTGGTTAATTTATATCTTTTCTTCCACCTCTTCGAAACAGTTTCAACAAAAACTCAACATTATGAACATTAGCAGCATGTTGTATTAGACTGCATTAATTAGTTAGCCAGGTGGACCTAACAAACTGGCAACTGAGGTTAAATTGGATGTTACTTTACCTTATATTATCATATTAATAATGTGGATAATCAAATTCTGCTTATTGCCGCAAACTTTAGCCGGCCACGCTGAAGTGTAGTACACCCGATAGAAACAAAGAGGACTGTCTGCATCATGTATAGGTTAAGGTGCCCAATGACCCACTGGGACAAACTCCTAAAACCTGACATGAATGATCTTATTCAGTGAACATCCTACTACTCTGGCATCTCATTACTCATCACACATCATCACATCATCATTATATGCTCACATAATGATTTTATAGAAAATGCAAAAATAAAACAAAACAAAAGGAAGGAAATGTCCTTAAAGACTGAAATCATGGCAGAAAAATGTTTAGACCTTTTACTTGTGTTGTGTTCATTTAGGGGTCCCCTGGTGGACACAGGGCTCTACTGTAGTTCAAATGTGCCTCAGACCGGCAACTGTTGCTGCTTAAAGAAAATGAGAAATTGTAGTGACTTTAACGTTTGAAAGTTACTTAATGAAAAAGTAAAACTTTCAGGACTGTTAGGCAATTGATGATATAAATAACATATGGTTTAAAAGTAAAAGCATTACATTATAAGTCTTTCTGCAAGACTTTGAGTATAAGTTTTTATTCGGTCAGTAAACATGCTGCACATTAACATGTCTGCATTCAAAACATTACCAATGATTGAAATGTTGGAAATGATGGACCAATGGTGGAGTAACTATGTGCATTCACTCAACTACAGTACTGAGATGCTTTTTGAGGTACTTGTACTTTAATTGAATATTTTAACTATACTTGCATTTTGCTACATTACAGATTAAGATTTCACATACAAAACATATAATAAGCTTATAAAATATGATGCATTGTTATTGCTTAAACTACACAACTATATATAAAGTGGTCAAAATGACCACAATCAATGATATCAATGATAACAACTGATTAATGTAACAATATAATAATCAAATACTATATAACACTCACAGAGGGCATTTTTCTGCATTCAGAGGTATTTTACTTTTGATAGTTTAAGGAAAATATGTATTTTGTCATAAGTAAGAGTTTGAACAGAAGGGCAGTATTTTCACATTGTGCTATTGCTACTTTTACTTAAGTAAAGAATCTGAATATTTCTGCCACCACTGAGTGATACCAATGAAATACTGATCAATAAGTCAAACTCCCAGAAGTAGACATAGCCTCACAGAGCCACTCTCTTCTCCTCCAATCTAAGCTGGAGTCCTTCAGACGGCCAGCGTTCACAGAGCTGCTGGATGAGTTGGGAGAAGTCGCTGAGAGTCTGGAGCCGCCGCCAAAATCTGATCTGACCACGAGCTGAGTCGTCCGTCATCCAGCAACAGGACCGGAGCATCTGGGATTATTCGGCAATGTCTGGACAGGAAGCTGGACTGAACCCGAACAAAAAACCCAAAATATTTCAACCCTCTGTGGCATCACTCTCCTCCACTGCACAACACATGACCATGGCTGAACTTGTCTTAACTGAGGTGGTGCAGATATACTAGATGTGTTTTTGGAGGGCAGTGGAAACTCTCCTGACTTCTCATGGACACTTTGCTTTGACACATTTGTGTACAGATGAATAGTAGTTTGACTTATAGAAGTGAATATACAGTATGGTCTGTTATATATATATATATATTTTTTTTTTTTTTTGCTGCACGTCTTACTTGACTAAAAGGTCTTATCCTCTCTTCCTGTTCTTTGTGAGTGGTTTGTTTGTAACCAACGACACAGATGATCAAGTCTGTTGATGTATTTTCTGCCTCTTCTATCTGCTTGCCCGTCCCTTTTGATTCTGCAGGCCTGGACTCTGCTTCAGCACTTCTCCAACAGGAAATTGCATTGGTTAACTGAGCGAGAATGGTCTGCTCTCTAACAAACAGATCGCCAGACATCATTTCACATTAGATGGGACAGAAGACTGTTTCAGAAAGCAGAGCAGTCATGGATGCACGCAACAAATATATGACAAATAAATCTGGAGCTGAAGAGATTTTAAGTTGTCGTGTAGACTTTGAAGAGTTGAACAGAAACAAAAGTTGACAGAAACCGCAAACATGCGTGTTCAGGTTCACGGTTCACATTCATGGTCATATTAAATGTTGGTCTCATTTTAAGCTATTTATTATTTCCGTAAAATTATATTTGTCTTGAATAACACTGAAAACCTCCGACATATCAGCTTTTCAGTAACAACGAAAACATGTTTTAGGACTTTAGTCTTTATTCAGCATAATGACTTTGCATTTTTGATTTAACCGGTGGATTTTGCTCAAAAGAACCATACATTTCTCAACAATGACATCACAAAAAGTGGTTCTCTTTTTGCTTTGTCATATTTTGTCGTTATTTTTCTGAGTTTATTAAGTTACTGAATTGAATATAAGCGTGTAAATATTTAAGCTTTTCTCTTTTGCTCACATTTTTTAAAAATTCTGCCATCTTTTTTGAGATTGAAAGGGTCCACATTCTTTTAAGTTTACCAGTATTTACTACTTTCTGGTTTGTGTGTGGTCTCAATGATTTTTCAGGCAGCTACAACAAAACTCTCACAAAAGCCACATTTGGTTTCTATCCTATTAAAGGTCCAGTGTGTAGGATTTAGTCGCATCTGGCAGTGAAATTGCAGTTTGCAACCATTTGAATACCGCTTGCCTCCCCCTCCACTTCCAAGTGTGTAGGAGAAGCTACAGTGGCCTCTCGAAAAAACATGAAAGGCCCTATCTAGAGTTAGTGATTGGTTTGTCCGTTCTGGACTACTGTAGAAACATGGCGGTGCAACATGTCGACCTCCGTGGAAGGGGACCCGCCCCCTATGTAGATAAAAACTGCTTATTCTAAGGTAATGAAAACGCAACAATTCTTATTTTCAGGCGATTATACACTAATGAAAACATACTTAATATTATATTCCATTTCTGCCAATAGCTCCTCTTGTTTTACACACTGGACCTTTAAATTGATTGAAGGAAACAGTTCCGTAAGTTAGTTCTCAAACTTCAGAAATACAGGTTTAGTTTTCTTGCACATACACGCAAGTGATAAAATAGTGGAAAAAAAGAATAATGAAATACAAGTGAACACATACAGAAATTGTGAAACAGAGAGAAGGAAAACAATGTCTGAAAAGGGAAAAAGCTTTTTAGACATTCTGCTCAGAGTGACTATAAATATCAATCTGCATTCAGAGTGTTTTTCAGAGCTCGCTGTTTCATTTTTCACATTCCATTGTGGAAAACTAATGGAACCCTTTTCATTTAATTTTCTTAAATAACAGTTGAAAAATAAAGTTTCAGTCCCATTTTACATGAATATCTGTGTGCAATTTATTGGGAGACTTTCTTCATTCAATTAACTGACAATCAATAATAAAGCTGTTTATATTTTGAACTGGATCAAAAGTAAGAAAGGAAACATTACTCAGCAAATATTTTAAAGAATATGTATTTTCTTTTACACGTTAATATTGCCTCTTAATATACATTCAATATCATAATGTGCACTCTATCTGATTCTAATATTCATACAAGATTATTTGTGTTATTGTGTATTGTTGAAAGGCAGGACCCTGTGGGACTGTGAGGCTTCCCTCGTGGCAGGCAGGGGGTAAAATTTAATACAACCCCAGGTGGAGCTGTTGTCAAGAGACCCATAGTGTCAAGCATTGCCTCCAACTGGGAGAAGGGAGAGCGATCTGTCCAGTCACAAAATCTCAAGTCTTTGCATTTTTTTAATAGAATGAATCTGTCTATATTTGCTCTTTCCTACAGTAGCTGTGTCCATATCAGAAATAAACTGGCCAAAGGAATATGATATATGACCTAGTGATATTGAGCTGTCAAGTGAAATTAGCATGTCATCCACTTTTTACATAGGTACAATAATCACAGTTGCTCCTCACTACCACTGGGTGGCAAAATAAATCCCTACGGTTACTGAGTGTGTGAAGTCTACTGGAGGGATGAACAGCATTCTTCTAAAGAATATTCCCTCATTTGGTGTTGTGACGGTGGTGTAGAGCACAGTCTAACATGTTGCTCCCATAGGTGTTGAGTTGGATCGAGATCTGATGACTGTAAAGGCCATAGCATACGATTCACATCATTTACATCAAACATTCGGTGAGCCCTTGTGCCCTGTGTGGTAGCATCTGCATACAATACATTATGTTTCTCCACTCATTTATTCAGGTTTTTCCATTAATTTGTCACCAATATGTACATTTATTTATTTCTATATTTATAACAATATGTAGATGGGTGACTATGAGGGATGGAGCTGGCAGGCATGTGGAGTCACTGGTGGATTTAAAAAAGGGGGGTTTTATTTAAAGACAAACCAAACAACAAATACAACAACACAGTTGGAAATATACTGACAAATGATTAACCAAAACAAGAGCATCACAAAAGTAATATCTTCCAAAGAAATAAACATAATCTATAATCTATTCAACCCTCCCTCCCAAATACTAAATAAACTACGAGTATGATGTATGAAACAAAAGGTATATGTCATTTATCTGTTGTCTTATGCATGTGTAATCTGAAACATTCAAATCAGTTGCGTTGCAGCAGGTGTGGCCATCACAGTGGCAAATATACTATATATACTATCTACACGAGGCTTGGCACCAGAGAAGTAACATTACGTATTTAACCAAACCAAACAGTGAAATGCTTACTGTGCCTGCATCCATTTAGTATGATAAATGATGCATTACTTAGCAATTGTTATTTGTGCTCCACAGCACTTTTTTCAGCACAAACCCAGACCCCATCCATCATGTCTGAAGGTATTGTAACACCTTCCAGCTTTGGCCTCAGCTGGACAATAGACAACAAGTAACAACCCTTAACAATTAATTTAAAAGACTATGGACAACTCTGTCAAAGATATTCTTAGTTTTGACAACAGAGCTAAAACGAAATCCAGTTAATCAAGGGCAGGAAGCTATATCTTCAAACGTGTTTGTGACCTGATTGGGACACAAGTGCTGACCAGAGGAACACATCCAGTGAAGCTCCAGAGCATCCCATCATTTCAATGAACCACCCGGAAGACCACTATGTCCAAATCTAGCCATGTTAATGGATAATGCTTGTTAATTTTTATGTTGCTGTTTCTTTCCTTTTACCCCTCAGACTCTCATATCCACAGCTTCATTCATGCATGAGACACAAGCACAAAGAACACAGACATTACAAGTAAGAGAAATAAATACACAATACGTAAGAAAAATAGACAAAGACGAGAAAAATGACAAGCTGACAATACATACACACAAAACTGTATGTGAAGAAATATCGTTCAAGATCCTCTTAAACCTTGCCTGTAAAAAACCCACCATATATTTTATTTCATTATAAAGTGGAAGTCACCCAACTACCCAGCTGTGACTGTGAAGATTTATGAGAATAATTTGCATCTGTGAAGGAAAGAAGGTTTCAGTAGGAGTGGTGGTGTAAGCCTTTTTAAGTTCTCTGATTTGTACTTCCAATTCAAGTTAAGTTTGTTGTTCCTTTTTCTTTTTATAAGATGAATATGAGATGACCATGCCCCTTAAAACGGCTTTCCCTGTTTCCCAGAGAGGTGATGGAGAGATGTATTTGAAGAATCATATATTTCCATGAAGAATGCCCATTCTCTTTTGATGTAACTATCAAAGGCATTGTATTTAAGCAGAGATGTGTTGAATCGCCATCTAGAAAATGGTTTCTGTACAAGTGATCTGTTGAGCCTGGTGCATGCTCACTTATAGTGATCAGGTGAATTTGAGAATTTCTAAAAAAAAAAGTGTTTTGCTAGTTAAAAAGAAGCCAAGTTGTGAATGGGAGTGGTGTACTTGAGAGAAGAAGGATCAAGTATCACCAATACCATAATCCTTCATATACTGTTTTAATGTTTCAGTGGAATGCCATGACAGAGAGTGACTTGTGTTACCAGATTTGTTCATTAAAGGATCTATGATAGGAGGTCATAGAGAGATGCAAATAAGGTGTTTGGAAGAGGGTGTGGAGTTGGGAGTGTACCCATCGTGTACTAGTCTACAGCCATGCTAGCAGCTTTGTGAGGCTGAACTTAGGCACAGACATGCTTTGAGCAAAAAGCTGATGTCAACATACTAACATGCTCACAATGACAATGCTAACATGCAGATGTTTAGGAGGTAATGTTTGCCATGTTCATCATCTTAGTTTCACGTGTTAGCATGCTAATATTTGCTACTTACCACTAAACCCAAAGTATGACTGAGGCTGATGGGAATGTCATTAATTTTGCAGCTGTTTGGTCATAAACCAAAGTATGGCACAAATTGAAATGTTCACCTGATGGTGGCACTAGAGAAAAATTAAGGGATCACCAAAGTTATTTCAATTGATCCTGAGGGGGACATGAATGTCAGTACAAATTTTCATGGCAATCCATCCAACAGTTGTGGACCCGTTTCACTAAAAACAAAAACGTCAAACCTTCATTAATCCTTAATAATTGCTGAGTTATATGTTGAACTATGTTTGCTATTTAATCTTAAATTGGGATCTAACAAACATCTGTTGCAGGGGCTGTCGCCAAATTGCTTTGATGTCTGCTTCCTGGAGCACTTCATACCTTTCTGGGATCTGTTGACCATGTTAATTACGTGTCTTTGAAGCAAAGCTTTTTAGCATAATCAGTGTGGAAACATAATGGAAATATTACCAATTAATGGACCAAAGCGAGGTGTCCCTTTGAAACACCTAGTTGTCCAGACTTTCTCCTGCTGCCGTGGTTGTCTTTGGCGCCTACCTGACATAAAGGCAACGCACAAACACATCAAAAGATCATAAAAGATTCATCAGCACCTTTCACGGTTTACACAACACGCTCCTTCTGCCCTCCACCTCTCCCACAACATCAGAATATAAAGAATAGGCTTGATGAGGATGAATTATACAGACACTGATCTGTTTTTCTGTGGGTGTGTTTCATCTCATGAGGATGATGATAGGCTGTGTAGCTCTCTGACTGTGTAAGGTTAGACAGGGCAAGAAGAAGGGAAGGTTTCAAATGGAAGCTGTTGCACATTACCGCTATAATGCGTTAGGACCATATTTGGCTATAAAACGACAGGATCATGAGCTTTATAATGTAGTTGGACAACTTTGGCATTATTTTGCCTCCAGAAATAATTCCAAAAACTTTGCAAGTTAATCGCTTTAATTCAACAGAACCTTCTGGTAAAAATGGAATCTTGTCCTCGGCCTCAGTAGCTTTAAAAACCAGGAAATAAATACATATCATAATTCAGTACAGTGCACAAAGTAAAGATACAATTGTTAAAGTACCTTTAAAATGATTAACAAAAGTATTGCCAGGAAAGTGAGGTGCAAGTCAGCTGTATATGATGTGAAGTGTCCTTGGTATTGAGCTGAGCTTTTGTAGTGGGTATAAAAATGTTTTTAAAACAGTTCCTTTTAGCCTGTCATACTTTGAATCTGTGACCTTTGAAGAAACCTTACAGGAACAGTGAAGGGCCCTTCACAATCTTACTTTCCACTCTGCTGACTGCCTTCAGACAGTGGTGAGTCAGAGGAGCTTGTTGTTGTTGTCCAAAAATGTCCAGCTTTACAGAGAAAAATCTGGGGAATAGTGTTTTGAGTGCATTGATTGACTTTGGTGCAAAGAGCTTATAAACAAGTTCAAACATTTGACTAAATCCTTTATACTCTACACATAATCATCAAAATTGTGTGACGGATTGTATCTGTAAAAGTAGAAACTGTTTGTGTTTCAAATACAATATTTACTCCTAGTGGATACAGACATTTACAAGAGAAATATCCATAATTACAAAACACACAACATTGCAACCAACTTGAATCTGCAAGTTTTCCAGTGGATTACAAAATGGCTTTAAGTCTAATATCTCATTTAACTCTCTCAGACTTGAAATGCCCAATTTACAAATCCAAAATGCCTCCCTTTTACGGAGCAACTTCTCTAAATCTACCCCTCTCTTTGACCACGATACCAAATTGTGTGAAGCAGTGGTGTCACTGGTGTCGGTCTAAAAGAATTCTGATTATGTATAAAATCATGTTTAGAATGATCTAAACAGAAAGTGCAGTCTATCTTACCAGACTCCCTGTAATACTTACAGTAAATAGTGAACTGCATTTGCCTCCTTCAGGTTTGCCTTCCCAGAGGTGGCACTATTAGTAATTATAGGACATTGTTCAATCAGTCATTGGCTTTTTAAAAACAGTATAATTTTGCCTGCCACCTCCTATTCTGAAAACAGCAGGTTCTTGTTGCTTATTTTATATCTAATGGTCATGGTGGCACTGATGATAACTGTGTGTGGTCTATTATGTGTCTTGTTTGTGAGGCCCTTATTTGTGCTCTTTTTTTAGTTTTTGACTAGTGTTTGTTCACAAAACTGCCTCTTAAACCCATCTCACCAACCAGCAGGCCACTCATTGCAAACTCATGCTGTGCAGCCAAACATTTTTCAAAGATACCAAATATGTCATGGTGAATTTGGAGGAAATGTGCATAAAATAATACACAAAACACCTGGAATATTTCTATTTGTCAATACAGAATATATGATACCGTCAGACCGTGTGGAATAAGATCATTTTAACCATTAAGCTTCTCAAGGCTGACAAAGGGGGAACCTGTATGTTGAGAGGTTAAAGTCAACTACTAAACTCTGCTACTCTAAAGCAAGTACAAGACTCTATAATCTCTATATCTCTATAATCTCTAAAACTATAATCTGTGCTGTTGCCAGGCATTACACTGACTGTCCACAGAGTGGCAGTGTTTGCTCAACCAAGACTCTCTCTGCCGCTTATTCCACAGCTTGAATTGCTGTGGATGGAGGCTTCTGGATAAACTATCTTAATGCTAAGAACACATACTGTAAATGACAGGTTAAGGAGAACTTCAGTGTCATCGACCGCATCTGGACCTTTCAAAGAGCACCAAGCAGCATAATTTGCTCAATGCTATAAAACAGCCAGACTTTCTGCCCTACAGCAGAACAACAGATTTCCCACCAAACCCAACATGCTAGCCCACAAAGAAAACTGCAGAGTGCCAAGCTTCCTAATTGTTTGTGCTAATCAAACAAATGTCTCCAAATCAGTTTAGTAGTATTGTTTTGGTACTCTAGACTACAAACTGAAAGAGTGGTTGAAAAATATTTGGAAATGCTGCAAAATGATTCTAAAGACAGAGGGAAAGAAGGACACAAGAAATAAAAGGCATTAACATTAAATCAAAAAAACATTAAAGCTGCACCAATAAATATTTTTATATCAACAATGGGTAAAATGACTATGTGTAATGTGAAAAGTATAGCTCATAGTGAAAAACCCAGAGAGATTTATCACCTAACTGCAGCCCCCCTGAGCTCTATGGAACATTTTAGCATCTTTTTGCTAATTGTTTAGTTTGGTTCTGTCTCAAGTGCTCTCATCAACCTCCTGCAGCAGCAGGCACTGTACACTACCTACCCAGCACCAAACAGCAGACGGACAAAGTTAGCAACTGAACATAACAAGCAGCTAAAGAGCCAGATATTTCCCTCAGGAGTTGGTAGAGACCAAAATAAGAGTTAAAAGAGAGTGAATACTGGACTACATTTATAAGGCGGACACAAACACAACTCCAAATGAATGATAATGTTGCTCCGTGACTGCTGGATGTGTAATTAAGCAAGTGTTCGCCATATCAACTTTAAAGGTGATGATATGTCAATGTTTCTGTTGTAAGTGGCCAAAAATGATCTGTTCTTGCAGAATTAAAAAAATATTTGTACTCTTCCTGTGTTTTCATGTGATATAGAAGACCCTCACAATGACAACTTACAAAAAGTGAAACATTAAACCCTTTTTTTGGAATTGCAGGCCTGCAGCTGCCTTCACTTCACATTTGCTGATACACACAACCAACCTCTTGCAGGGTGAATAAATGTCTATGTTTAGTGTGTGTGTGTCTCCACTTTGATTGTAAGACATGAGCACTGCTCATATTTTGCCTTCGTGACGTCTGTCGTAGTTATTACCTACAAGAAGATCTGGCCTTTGTCACATTTGGGTGTTTGAGGTGGTTAAGGTTCGCAAAGCAAATATCTTTGTGTGTGATTCTGTGTGTACATGTCTATGTGTGTGTAGGTAAAGGTGTGTATGCACCGCCTTCTTGACACATGGATTTAAATGTGATGAGCCCACACCTGGCGAGATAATGAGTTTCTGGACTTGTGGGCGAGACTATGAAGATTAATCTCTCCTCTGTCTCACTGAGCTCATGCTAAAAACCGTAAATACCCAGAGTGATTCAACAGTGTGCACACACATTAAAAGGGTTTCCGTGTGTATGTTTGTAAGGATATGTGTGTTTGTGTAACCTCAATAAATGTGTAGCTTTGTGAGTGAGTACAGTATGTACTGTATGTACCGGTCTGTGTGTGAGCTATTTATGCATGCATGCATGTATTTGAGTCTGTGATATACAGTATATTCATATGCCTAAGTGCATGCTTTTCCGCACCTGCTAGGGTGTTAATGCGTGCCATAAGGACCTAGAATTGAAGTTAGATTGCTATATAAAAGGCACTGTTGAGGTTTTTATGAGTCTTCCTGCTCTGGGATGATATCAGCACAGTAATCACTGCAGGCCAGACAGAACGTCTTCCAGTTTAATGTTGTGTGTAGAATGGAGGCGATAACGGGAGTCTGGAGGCGAGGAGCAGATGATTTTACTCTTGGAGGACAAAGATGCGTTCACGCTGACCTTCAGTTTACACCTCAAAAACCTACACTGTACCCCTCCTCTACACAAAGTTTGCATGTGGCTAGTAATTACAGAGATAAGACAAAAGCCTAGATTCTCACATCACATAACATACTGTAAGCCAAAGGCAAATTATGCACAAGAAACCAGGTTACCAGGAAAAATTAGGTTAAGGCAGGAAATCAGTGAATGAGTTAACATGTACTGCAATAACCTGGTCATATACTTTGGTTTACATTCTGCTGTTAAATAATCAGATGTTCCCCTATTAACATGTTTTTTTTTTTTTTTTTTTTTTTTAAACTATGGCTGGCATATTTGCAGTGTTTTGTTATTCTGCGCGTTCAAGAATCGTTGGAACCTTTGGAAGATTAAAAAAAGTTATAAAATGACTTTTTGTGTTTATTGTTGGATTTAATTTCTACAACCAATTTTGTTAAATAATTTGCTATGTTTGACTTTTGACTGAATTTGCAGATACCGATATTGATATTTGAGAGTTTAAAAAATCTGGTAAAAATACAGTATACGGGCCGATATTCTGTACTCTTTTAACACGAGCAAACATTTTGATAACAATACCGTAAACCTGCATTACTGGATTTTTTGGCCACCTGGGGGCAGTGCAACAAGCTGTGAACACAACACTGACATATTATCACTTTACAAGGTTGATATGCCTAACGTGTTAGCAAACAGTTGCTTATTTATCATCCGGCAAATGTGGATTAACATTGGCATTCATTTGAAGTTGTGTCTCAGGCCACCTGGTGAATCCAATATTCACACTCCCTTTAGCTCTGTTTTGGTCTCCACCAACTTCTGTGAGAAATATCTGGCTCTTTAGTTGCTAAATGGTCTGCTATGTTCACCAGCTACTGTAGTCGCCAACTTTGTCTATAGCGCAAATTGGGTTTATGAAGGCTTTTTGTCCAGCTGCCTGCTGTGGCTGGAAATAAGGTCTATGTGAGCAGTGAGACTGAACCAAAACAGTTAAGTTGTGGGCCATAAAATCAAAACAATGAGCTGATATAAAATATCAATATTTTTATCAATATAAAAATATTGATTAGCGGAGCTTTAAAGTTTGTTATTAAAGATTTGGGACAAAGATATGTACTGAGTGGGACATTTTGCAGTTGCAAACTTGTCAGTGCTCTCTGGTAGACAAACTATGTAATGATGACACTGTTTCTAATTTAACTCAAAAATATCTTTGCCATTTCTCTATTACAGTTTCTTGTTACTTATTACTAACATATATGCAGATACTGATATATCTGTTATAAGCTAATATAGGTTGATAATATCGGTCCGCAAATTTCTCAGTTGAGCTCTTCTTTAGTATATGAACACTGAATACAGCCAAAACAAACCTTAAAGATTTTCAGTGCATAATGTTTATCATCTGAGCTGTAACACCACAGACCTGAGAGAACTATTGCAGTAACAGCTGCCATAGCTATGGTAATTTAAATTTCACAAAGGGTATAACAGGACAAATCCTGCCTTCTCTTTGAAGAGAAGCACAGCAGCCTTTAATAAAGCAAACACACTATTATCTTTTGTCAATCTCAAGTGGTCCACTAGTTTAGGTGTAACTCAGGAAGTTTCATATACAGTGTATAACCCATATCCATTCCGAGCTTTGATGTATACCACAGCTGATACAATACACTAACAAGGTGCAAAGAGACGGACACCCTCAAGAATCCAACATTTTGTTCAACACATTCTCTTTTATGAAGAGGAAGCAGTAAACAATCAGAGCTGACATGTTTCCAGCTGTGTTTCTGAGTTACATCACAACCAGAAGAACCTTTATTTCAACATACCACTTTGCTTTCACTGTCTCTGTCAAAGCAGATTAACTTTGTTTTTCACTGTTTTCACTTCGTAGTCTATTGTAACATTCATTTTCAGTGCTAGCAAAATGTGAAGCTGGTAGATTTTTCCCTTTTGTTTGTGGCCATCATTATATGACAACAAACAAGGGCTACACAATTGGAATCAATATTTTTAAAATCTGATAAACCCACTGTACACTACCTGCTGCACCAAACAGCAGACAGACAAAGTTAGCGACTAGCTGGTGAATATAGTAGAGCATTTAGCAGCTAAAGAGCGAGATATTTCCCTCAGGAATAGGTAGAGACCAAAAGAGAGCTAAATGGAAGGTGAAATGTATACTTACATTCCTTGGGTGGCCAGGCTCCAAGCAAATGCTATGTTGTGCTGTGTCTCTGGATTTGGAAACAGGCAATTATTTGCTAATCTGCATAATATGTCAGTGTTGTATTTACAGCTTGCTCTGCTGCCCACAAGTGGCCAAAAATCAACCAATGCTTCTTTAACCTCATCCTTCTTCTTCATATATCTCTTAAGATGATTAAAAGTTACAAAAACCTTATTTCACTTTGTATGTTACATATTCTTTTTCTGCTGAAGTTAACGAAGATTGTTTTTAGTAGCTGCACTGTTAACCTTAGCAACCCTGATTTTTACCTTAAGTAACTTTAAAGTTAGATATACAATTATTGTTCCACACTATATGACACCACATACTGTATTCATGAATACGAACACGTTATTGAAGATGAGTGAAATATACATACCCATGATGCCAACACCAAGTGGAAATATTCTAGATACTGTATCTTGTGCATCATTTCATACACAATTTCCCATTTAGCCTAACATACTGGTTTATTTGGACTTTTCAATGTGGAATTTACCAACATACACTGCCAAAATTGACAAAACTCAGCATTAGCAGGTACAGTAAATTCACCAACATATCCCTGTATTCCTTTAACACAATTTGAACTTTATTCTCTCACAGACTTCATATTTCAGTAGTCTTTGGTCCTCTGCCAATATATGCCTCGCTCTTTCAACATATAAATTAACACACGGTGCCTTTGATCGATGACCAGCCTGGAAATGTCAGACCCCAGGCATGGAAAAAGCAGGCCAGAGGGATACAGCGGGAATCAGCACGGCATCAGATCAGTTCCCTGCAGATTCACAGTGAATGGCCTGCATGATTCAATCAGATGGGGTGTCTGTGAAATAGTGCATGAAGGTGTGTTGTGGGTTATGGCTTTTTAGATCAATAGTTGGTGGTAAAAAAAGAGGGTTATGTCAGTGATGTGTGCAGTGTGACCATAAGTCACTGGCTGATTAGAATGTCCTGTAATGTTGGTCTATGTGTCCTTCTTATGTACTGATTTGTTTCAAGTATAAAAGTAAAATTGTGACAGGAACATGTCACACACTATTTCATGTTTTGTTCCCTGACTAAACAGCCCAGATAGCAGAGTAATGTTTTCATTTTCAGGTTTTTCAGGCCAAAGATAAGTCACAAATTGCAATTGTGTGTGTGTGTGTGTGACTGAAATAGGCCAGGAGGAGACTCTCTGTTCTGCAGAGAAGGGATCAGCAAAGGTGACCTAATATCAAAGAATGAAGCACAAATTGATTTTGGAGGATGGATTTTTGGAAGGACATTTGTGTCTGGCTGAGGCGACTCACAGGCCAGCAGTGTGTGCATTTTTGTGTAACCCTAAATCCCGCTGGACAGGGAACCAGTCCACCATGAGGGCCAACTCCCTATCCATCTAAATTGGCAAGTGCCAAGCGCACTTGGCATGTGGTCCCAACCCTCCAAACTCTTGCACTTTTTTCCACAGGGATGCAGTATATGATTGGAATCTCTACGAACTACCAAGTATAAATTCCTAAAAATTTTAGACAAGAGACATTCTGCTCATGCAACGCTACTGCAACTAGTGCTCCCTTTGTCAATACCGATCGGTGCCGATACTGACCCTAATAAGCGGATTGAGTATCAGCCAAATGTCATGATCCACATTAAATACTGTTCCACTGAGTTTATTTACAGCGGTAAACTAACATGCGCATATCTACAGCTGATACTTCGACACTTCCTGCATGTGAAGCTCTAAAAAAGGCACACTGTTGCTAAAACGTCAGCTATGAAATAAATTCTACGCTGCATAACCATGATTCTAAAGTGCTCCTGCCTTCTTTGCAAGTTATTTTACTTTTTTACCATAAAGTTTTGTAAGACATTTGAACAGTAGAGCACACCTTCCTTGATTTTTTGAGAGCATAAGCTAGGACTTCCTGCATGTGCAGGAAATGCTCAGGCTGAGGAAATGAGAGCTCACGTTACATCTCATTAAAAACTAACTTGAAGCATCAGGAGTGAATTGTAGTTACAGCCTCACGATAGCTTACACATATCATAATATGTTTGACACAGAGATTTTACATTTTGCAAAAAAAGAGTCCTGGTATCAGATAGGTACTCTGTATCAGCCAATACACTGACTTTGGGTTTCTGAATCTGTATCTGGGGAGGAAACGTCGTATTTAAAATCACATAAAATAGCAATTCCAACAAACCAAATGTGACCATACATTTGTTGCCGTCACATAGTCACATATCTGTAGAACTAATTTCAACTACTTCTCACCGCACACACCTGTAATCAGCAACTGTCAGCTCAATCAGAGTTAATGATAGCTGGAAGGAGATATCTATAAAGCTTACAATAGTGTAAGGGAGGGAGGGGAGGGCAAACAGGGAGTCTGGCCAATCCTGGAGGTTGTACAGTACAGATGACACCCCCGCCCCCTAAACCCCACCTCCCTAACCCCCAACACAAGAGCTTCATCAATATTCTGGAAAAGTTCTCCCTCTACTTTCAGTAGGTGTAAACAGGGTTGTACATTATTGTTGTTTTCTGTAATTGGAGTGCACCCGCTGATGGAGGATTTACTGGTGTGCCAATAGCGATGACTGAAGATTGATCGGGACTGGCAGAGCGGCAGCAGATTGTTGTTGGGCCTCGGTGACAGCTGTTTGTTATCCGCTGACCACTAGCCAAAGCTGGCTCGATGCCGGCATGAGGATTCCAGCAAAGAAAATGTGAGCAAACAGTGATGAAATGAAGGCAAGTGGCTGCAGCAAGAAGAAGATGGTGGGGTGGGTGGTGGTGTTTTTATCCATCATTTATGGTTGGGGCTTGTGGATACTCATACACTGCACATACAAACACACACACATAAAATAACCCATAATGCCACTGTCTTAAGGTGTTAATAAAGGGGAGATTAACTCTTAAGTAGAATTCACTTTCATGCATGTTATTTAATCTGCTGCAGCTCAGTTCTAACTTGTGATTTTGAACAAGTCTCTCCTTTAACTGGACAGCAAGGAGAGACTGTAGTAACAATGCGATCCAGAGACAAATCAAGCTGATCCATAAACAGTGAATAACAGGACAACTCCACGGACACAGAGACAGCAGCTGTTGTGATTTTACTAGGACACAGGGACATTATCTGATTCAGAGTCAGTCACTAGTTCAGGATAATAAACAAACTAAAAAAAGTGCCATGTAATGACATCATAAATTCAGTCTCAATGCTCTGATTTCCAGCTGAGGAAGACAGTTTGTGTTTGTAGATATGTGTCATATTGTCATTGTCGCAGGAAAAGCATAGTTTAAATTCAGTTTTAGGGTGGAGTTTCCCTTTAAAGGACCACAGCACACAATGGCAGGACAACCTTTTACCAGACAAGAATGTCATACCATGATTAAGGTTAGGGAATGATTGTGGTTGCCATTAATAAAAAAGGTGAATATTAATTCCAGCTTTGTGACAAGACGCCCATCCACCACCCTGACCTCAACACCCTTACTTTCTGGCTTACTACAAAAAGGGTACACCACTTACTGTGTTGGCACTGAATGTAAATTGTGAGGTGTGGAATACTCCAATGTGATGTGATGTAATTCCTAGAGATACTGGGCTGGCCTTGAGCAGGAGTTCGTGCCTACGATGGGGGTTACTGCTTTGACCAACACTACTGGCTGTGTTCACGGGTGGGAAGCCAGTGAGGGATCTCGTGTGCACTGCACTCATGACTCCTACTGGTTGGTCAGGGCATCAACTAAGGTATCAAATTGCCGGTATCAAATTTTCGTGCTACGATTATTTTACTCAAAAATATCAGGGTAAGCGTATTATCACGATATTCATTCAACTTTACTGAATTACTATTTTAAATGGTAAAATATAGTAGATTTACTTCGCACCATCATCACCTTGGATAGGCCTATTTCACAATATCGCAAGCACAAACTGGATGTTGGGAAAATCCTCATCTGGTTACAGTGCTATCTTAACTCACAGATGAAACAATAGCGTCCAAAGTCCAGAACCAGTCAGGCATGTAGTGTGCCTTTTTGTTCAAATTCAAAAAAGAAACTGCATTTGTCATTCCATAGCTTTCCCACTAACGAACATTTAAAAAGGAGATGGATTTTTCCCATAAGAATTGTGTGCTTTGCACTTTAAGGAGGATGATGTCTAGTCACAAATATTTGAAACCGCAGGCTGTCCCTTCTAGATTTCTTTATATAACTGGGGAGAAAATAAGTGAGGTGTAGTATGCTCAACACGTGAACGCACAGTGACCACAGCACCTTACAGTATTAGGCACAGCAGCAATGAAGAGCAGTAAGTACAATAAAAACAACGGACTAACTATTCATTACACCTGTATGGTAGTATGATTATGGTGTTTGAAAATATTAGCTAGTGTCCTACTGGCTAGATAGATAGATAGATAGCAATGGCTGGATAAAACACAGCTTGATAGCCAACTTGTCAGCAAGTTGTCAATCATCCAAGCTATAAAGCTGCAGTGTTAAATAAGAACTTTGCAAAGATTTGATTGGTGCAAGTAACTTTGTTATAATTTTCTATCACAGTTCACATCAAGCAGACCAACCAAGAGGACATGGTCGGGGAAGAGGGAGAGTTGCTGCCCGAGGGTATTATGGTTATGGTAGTGGGAGAGTGTTTATGGAGGAAGCACTACGTGTGCAAGGCAACCAGGTTGTGATCCCCAGTTGTTGCGTCTTGGCGATTTGGGAGTGTTTTCCAGATCCTCACGGCCAATACGTAGGCTTTAGCCCAAGTAGGGTGTGGGCCTAACTGACACTACACTACTGGCTGACACTACTGTCACTTGTGTTTACATTTTTTTTTACTTAGTTTTATTGTAATTGTGTATATTGTAATATTTCAGAATGTATATAATATATAAAACATTTTTTTTTACATTCACCCCATTGTCGGTTTGGTTCGTTTTATGATACAGGAATGACAAGGTTGAGACTATTATAATGCTTTATTTTTAAAAAATCCAATATAAAATATATTTTTTTATAAATCACAATATTTACACAATTGGTATTTCAATGTATTCTGCTGAGGCCCTGGGTCTGTTAGATGAAGCAGGAACTCAGTGTTGCTGCTGTGGAAGGGATTTAATAGAGAGCATCATGGTTTGAAGCGCATCACAGGTCAGGATCAGTTTATTCATCACTAACAATAAATAAACATACTGAGTAATTATTTTAGGCTGTGGGGTTTTTTGGCAGTAAAGTATGGAGCTCTTTTGGACAATATTGGAGATATTACTAAATACAAGTTTTAGAGACTGTTTTTGTATATCTTGTCTGACTTTCTGCAGACAGATTTGTGTGCAAATGACTCTCAACACTAACCCCAGGGTCCCTATTCGCCTAAATAAAAAAGTCTCCCCATTTTATGTCTAATACATTTTCTCTTATGTTTGGGGTAAAGACACATTCCATTACACATTTCAGTTATTCATTTTCACCTAAGGCAAGTTGTGTGACTCATCTATTCCTCTTGTGTCTGCTCAACAAAGATGATGGGTGCACGGTTACTTTCCTCCAAGCTTGAAGAGTGTTGATGGGGCGCAGTCTTTCTCATAATTAGGTAAAGAAAAGAAGGACATTATTATCTAATGTTTCATTTCTCAGTCATCCACTTGGCTGTAAAGTTAGCTAGAATTACTGAGTTCTTTTTCCGCTATGCTATAATGAAGCACACGTATAACTTCATAACTACAGCTCATATTAGCTAGCTACCCAGCTAACAACAAGCTGTGCTGCTATCGTTACACAGCGAACCTGGTGTGAGCCGTTCCTGGGAGTGCTGAAAAGGTAGCTTCGCCTGTTCAGGCATGGTCAGTCACACTGTAGCTCCGCTGGCTGCTCGTGAACGCGCAGAGAGGGCTGCATCTTTGTAAAGCTCTCTCTCCTGATTGGATAAAGTGGGAACAGGACACCAGAAATTTTTTTCTGTTTACTGCACACTGCAGGGACTCGTTACTGATCACTCTATTTTAGTGATGGCTGTTGGAATGTAGAGCTATTTAACACTTATTTGAACAAAACAATTACGCTTGCAGTACCTTCATTTATTTAAATCCATCACATCACGGATGTATTTACAGTGATATCCTAACTGGTTTTAATATAAATAAATAGATAATCATTTAAGTAATTTACCAAATAAATCAGCTGACTATGTAAGATTTACAACTTTGAACTTCTATCCCTAAATATTAGTGTAATTTCTTAAAAAACACATTTTTTTTACTATTTGCTTTTATTTAATTAGGTACACTTGATGAGGCACTGGAAAAAATACAGGAGTTGGGGAACTGGTGTCAAGCCTTACTCTCTCGGGACCCCTACTGGATAGATGGTGTCTGTCTGATGATGACTTTTATGTATTTCACAATGGTTCTCATCCAGACACATCTTTTTTTGTTTTCTGGAGATCAGTTGAGGCCTCTGCATCCGGGATTGTGTACTGGTCCAAAGCAAGGTCGATTGGAATTGCCACTGTCGAGAAAGAGGTGATTAGGCCAAGCCCCAGGCATTAGCTGCAGCTAAGTTCTTCATGTTTTGCCTGCATGTCACTGCTAGCCTTATGGAATCACATGACCAAATTACTTGTACCTTGAATTGGGATCCATTCAAATTTGGATGCCGCGGGAGCAGGTGAGGCTAACAATGTCTGTGAAAGTCCATCAGTACAGCCCAATGAGAGGGTCATTGTTGACTGCACAGAGTTCAGATACGAGAGGCCAGAGGCAATTAACTGCCACTCTGAAACATTCTCCACATATAATAGCTACACCACCTTCAAAGCTTTAATTGGAGTCGGACAATGTGGTGCAATCCCTTTTGCATCCAAATTATTCACTGGCTCAATCTCTGACAAGGAGTTGACAAGGCAGTCAGGAATTTTTTAATTACTGGAGCCAGGGGATGAGATTATGGCAGACAAGGGCCTCCTCATTGAGAAGCTACTGGAGGATGTTTAGGCCAAATTGATCATTCCACCTTTTAAGCACCAAAGCCAGTTCAGCAGAGAGGAAACTGAGAGAACCCAGGCCATAGCCATGCTCTGTATTCGAGTTGAACGAGCAATTAGGCAAGTAAAAGAGTACCACATTTGGGATTCACCAGTTCCCCTCACCTTGGCAGGCACAGTAGATCAAACATGGTCCTGCTCCTGAAAGCCTCCTTTCTTCACCAGTCACTGCTGGCCTTAGGGAAAGTTTTGGCAGAGATATTTAGCATAAGCACTTCAACAGTGAGTCAGGTTTTAATCACATGGCCAAATTACTTGTATCTTGAATTGGGATCCATTCAAATTTGGATGCCACGGGAGCAGGTGAGGCGAACAATGTCTGTGAAAGTACTTAACATCAGACGGCTCCTCTTTTCACCAGTCAGTAACATCAGATGCCTTCTCCCCCCTCATCTAAAGCCTCCTTTCCTCACCAGACAGTAACATCAGACGCCTCATCTCTTCACCAGTCAGTAACATTAGACACCTCCTCTTTTCGCCAGTGAACAACAGCAGGTAGAGCCTCCCAAAGAGGTTAGGGAGTGAAGCCAGGAGCCTGTCTCATACGACAAGCCCCGTGTTATATCAGATCATTGTTTTAATACCTTTAAATACTTCTGTGCTCTTCAACTAACTTCAATTGACAATCATTGGAAGAAAATGATGTCTCTTCATTTTGTGTAACTGAATGGCAACAAGTGTTCTTTTCCTCAACAGCAACAAGTAGTTATATCTCTCTGAGCTATTAAAAAACCTCAGGTCGTCATTTTCACTCATCAGTATGCAGTGGTGGAAAGTAACATACAGTAAGTACATTTACTGAAGTACTGTCCTTCATTCTTCATTCGAGTTTTTCAATTTTATGCTACTTTATACTTTTAATCAATGACATTTCAGAGGGAAGCATAGGATTTTGAATGCAGTCTATTTTATCTCTAGAAAAACACAAATGTAAATGTAGTACTGCCAAAGTAGAATTCATCAACCTTGGCCTTTATTTTTTGATTCTTTGATGAGCTCATCATTGAGGGTTTCTGCATACCGTCGAAGATCGTGTGGCTCAAGTAAGTGCTCGCAGTAAGCTGGGGGCAACGCATGCTAACCCAGAGTGGACTTTTTGATTGATCCTGCGTTCCCTCTTCAATAATCCCTGACATTTCAGGTGACACCTCCAGTCTCTTGCACATGCAATAGTTCAGCCCAGCTACCAGGAACAAAATGGTATGGTGGAAGGATGTATTGTGGGGCAGGTAATGGGGGAAATTTTGGGGCATTTGGATGGGTAAGTACATCCTCGGGTAGCACAGTTGGACACTGATAGGACAGTAGTGAAACTATGGGACATTTCCAAACCACCATAGTTAGAGCAGACATTCCATTAACAATCTTTGCTATTACTCTCACTGTCAGGCAACGGTCCTAAAACATGTTCATGTCTCAGTGTATTTGTTGTCACCTTATGTGAAGATATATTTTTATTAGAATTTGGAGATTAAAATTACCTCTTTATACTTTGAATAGAGTAGACTGCACTCACCAGAGGCTTTAGGCCATATGCACTACAAGCTCATCCACTGATTCTGAAGTTATGCCTTGACAAAATATGATATACATTTTGCACTAGATTGAAATCTGTTTTGCAACTGTCATGCACTTTTAAATGAATTTTGTTGGTAAATGTTATCAAATTAAAACTGTATAAAGAATGAGTTACCTGGGTGCAGGGCCTGTGTCAGGCCTGCTGTTTGCTTGTGCAAGCAAGGGCAGCTGGAACATTTTTGGTTTCCAGTGTACTAAAATAAGCTGACTGGTAATAATACAACCAAATGGTTGCACAAACAGCAGCACAAGAGCATGTTTATGCTGTCATCTCAGGTGGTATGTTTGTAGTTTCAAAGGTGATGTCAAGTCTTTCATATATTTCACAACTTTAGTTAAATAACATTAATCATTTTATATAAAAACAGAGATCATAAAAGCTGTTATGTGTCAGTTTCATGATAGGCACAATAAATATGCATTTGGAATCACATGCTATGTACTGTGTGTAGTAAGCATCACATTAAACTGGCAATAAATAAATAAATCAATAAATTCATGAAGACTTGAATGTCAGGCATTCATTTTATAATACATCAATAATAATGTCTGCGTGTACTGTGAATATTATCCAACTGTATAGCTACTGTTGCTATGGACACTGAGACAACTAATACCTTTTGAGCACAGGTAGAAAATGAAAACCACCTGGTTAACAGGAACAATGTACCATTTAACATTAACTGTTTACATATATTTACCTCAAGTTGATGTGGCTCCTCACTCTTTCTTAATGATCTATAGCCCTAATTATCACTTTCCCTGCAATAACATTTGAGACCAGACAAGTGTACAAAGAAATTTTATGTTAAATCATGCTTTAAATATCATCAAGACTTATCAACAGGTAAGTTCTGAACTAGAAGTAAGTTTACATGTCAGCTAGCCTAGTACATACCTTGAGCATCAAAAATGAATTGCTCAAAAAAATTATTTATATCCCTTGTTCAACTTTTCACATCACCTTGAAATTTGTCAACAAAACGTCTGCAATGGTGGCCGGAAGTAACGTTTCCTTACTTCTGGTCTCTGTTGCCATACTGTGAAAGAGGCCTATTTAAACAAACTGAATAAAGAACTGTGTATTGCAGCTTTGTTAGACTTTGCAAATGAACATCACATACACTAAAAACTTCATAAAGGTTTGACAGACGGTTGACTGAAAATTACTTTAAATCAGCATCAGTTTCTGTGTCTCTGTGCCAACCTGTCTACAAGACTTTCTGGAGTGCAAAAACTTTGTAGTAAGTGTTTCTTGCTGGGTGTTAATCAGAGGTAGGTAGTAACCATAGACTATAAAATAGGTAGTAACAAGTTACATTTTCTTGGTTACATGTAGGCTACTTATGTCACTTTTTTGAGTAAATTGTCGGAGTAGTTTTAATGCAGCATACTTTTTACTCGAGTAGATTTTTAGAGAAAAATCATTACTTTTACTCCGTTACATTTGGATACATTCATCGTGCTACTTTTATTTATTTTATGCATTCATGAACATTCCGTTAAGAGGCAGGTGGTCAGCTGGTCCCAGATCTGCTGGCGCTCTGTTATCCTAACGCAGCCACGCCTCCATATGACTCTGTTCAAAGCAGCATAATGGCTGAAACTGTCAAATAGCACTATCAGCTAATATTTACAGACAAATTAATGGTGCAGCGGACTCCGGTTATGAATGCTGGTCTGAAGTCAGTTCTGACACTGAGATGACAGAGAGCATTAAGTGTGTCTGTTAGTGTGTAGTAAGGAACAAAGGACTCAGAAATGCAGACACCAACACGCCAGGAAGTAAGTTAACAATTGTCTTTTACTTTCCAAAATGCAGGTTCGATACACAGGCAGGCAGTCAGGAGATAGCAAACAAATCCAACAGGAATAAGCAGAGGCAAAGTCCAAAACACACACACAGGCAGGGTCCAAATACCAGGAAAACAGAGACAGAATGCTGTAACTGAGACATGAATATACAACAACGAACTGGCAGAGTATCTGAAGGCAGCAGACTATATTCACAGGTGGATGCAGACAGTGGGGCACAGGTGCAAGTCATTAGGGCATAGCATGTAATCAAGACTGGTGGGAAACACACAAGGGGCAGGAAGTGAAGTGGTCTGTAACGAGAGGAGAGATGGGTTACCAGGATGAAACAGGAAATACCAATAATATAACTGACAGAAAGGTAACACTTGACCTAAGAAGCATAGTGGGATGTGTCAAATAAGTTTAATAATATATACACACAGTATATCATGTTTCAAAACTACTACTACTCCTGCTTTCTGCTGTAATGTAAATATTCAAGCTAACGATGTGCGAGCGGTGTGCCTTTAACTAGTCACGCTCATTGTTGTGGCCTGTTGAAGATAGAAATGGCATTTGGACTCAAGACCCACTTCAACTGCATTTATGGCATGAGGCTGTTTCAAGAGTGGGCTTTAAGGATTGTGGCAGCATGTGTGTTTCTGTTCCATACTGCCACCTTCAAGACATAGAGAAACCCTCCCATAACCCCTATCCTTTCACCACTGCTGATTCCTCTGGCAGGGCTGTTAGAGACAATGTAACACAGTGTTTAAAACACTAAAACACTACATTTTTATTAATTTCAGATTTTGGTTTTGTAGCCATGCTAGCTCTATGGATGGCAATGTCGACTGATTGGTCAGTCCACCACTTTGGTCCAGACTAATATATCTCAACAACTATTGGCTGAATTACCTTGACATCTGAACGTTCATGGTCTCGAGAGTATGAATCCTAATAACTTTGATGATCCACTGACTTTTCTTCTAGCAGGACAGAGTTTTCAATTGTCTAGTGACATCTCAATTTCCACTCAGTGGAGTGGCACAAAATTTGGTACAGACATTCATGGTTCCCAGATGATGTATCCTAATGACTTTGCCTTTAGCGTCACCATGGGTTAACATTCTTTGTTTTGAGTGAAAGGTCTCAACAACGTTTGGATGGATTGTCATGAAATTTAGTTTAGGCATTTGTTTCCATCAGGATGAATTAATTTGATTAATGTGTCCAATACTTTGGTTTATGACATAATACCTGCAAAACTAATGACCCAGATGTACTTTGTGTTTAGTGCTACTTAGAAAATGTTAACGCTGAACTAAGATGGCGAACATGGTAAACATCATACCTACTAAATGTCAGCATTGTCATTGTGAGCATGCTGATGTTAGCATTAAAAGATTATTATTATTATTACGTTTTTTAATAGGACAGTTGATAGTGCCGAGGCGGACAGGAAACAAGGAGAGAGAGGAGGGTATGACAAGCAACAAAAGGTCTCCGGCCAGAATCAAACCGGGAATGCTGCGGTAATGTGGCACATGCTGTAACCATTCATCTACTAGGCACTACAGTCTCACAGTGCTGCTAGTGTGGCTGTAGACTGTAAGTTTTTTTTTTTTTTTAATGCATGAAGCATGTGAAATGATATGTGAAACACCAAACTCTACCTATTCATCTCCACTCTGACTTACAAAAGGTTGCATTTATCCTAATGAACTCTCTGAGCAAATAAATAGTTTCTTCATCATCAAAATGTCCTCAACTTCAGAAAATGTGTAAAATTCATGAAGTTAAGTGAAGTTGCAAGACATCATCACCAAACACCAGTTATATTGTTGCATGTAACAAACTGCTTTGACATGTTTCCCCACCTCCTATTGACCAATGAAGCTGGTCAAACAATTTCACAGAATCTCCTTTAGATTACTGTAAGAACCTTTAACACTAGTGGTCTTTTTCTTGAATGTAGTTTTCAAGCACAACTGTTGCTGTGTACAATGTTATTATTACATGTTATCAAAGTGTTACATTGTAATTAATGGAAGACAAAGCTAATCTTGGTATCAAGTGCAGGAAGAGAAGAAAAATGGATTAATTACTGCTACAGCTTTGAGAAAAATGTGTCAGGTCGCCTTAAAGGAATGTCAGGGAGAGGATGTGGAGGTCCCCTGGGTGTACTTAACACACATATCCACACACAAAGACATGGAAAAAATATATAAACAAGCACAAAAGCCTACATGCAGGCAGATACCTGGAAAGTTTAACTTTGTCTCCTACACATTAAGTATAAAGATAATTTTTTGGGCTTTTTGCAGGAATAGCTGAAGACAGACAGGAAATATAGGAAAGAGAGGGGATGACATGCAGCAAAGGGCCACACACAAAAAAGTTGAAATACTACTAATTTGCAAGACCAAAGAAATGTTATGCTGCCCAGATTATGTTTTTTGTCAACATACTAAGGACACGCTTGTAGTGAAATTAATAAAATTAAAGTAATATTATCCGTTGCACATATAAAAATATCAATTAGAGCATCTTTAACAAAAAAGTCCTGTAAATAATCTGTTGAAAATTTTGGAATTGCAACATGTTTTTGCAGTCCTCCAAAATCAACTTTAGCCAGCACAGAGTCAATTTAGAGGTGGTTAGCTTTTTCTAATAAATTATATTGGAAATACAAAGTGGAAATAGTCATCATGAGTCAACATCATCTTCCTCTCAAGAAATTTGATACTTGGAAAACATGGAAGGCTAGAGATAGGGCAATAATTATTAAATGATCTCTGATCCCCATATTTAAAGAGGGACTACTTACAAAATACCTATTAAAAGCACAAGAAATTTCAAATGGATCTGCATGTGTTTTATAGTCATCAATAAATTGTTAAGAGATAATTGGAAATGTCTTTTTCTTATTAATGTCAGAATTATTTATTATTTACAGAAAACAACTTTGACCCTGTGTTGTAACACCAACTATTTTTTGACACTTAAATTGTCATGACGGCTGCCTCAGTTGTTTTTATTTTGCTCAGTCTAGCCCTTTGTCCCTATCTCCAGCTATTTCTCACTTCCCCAGGCCCATGCATTTCTGAGGAACTTTCCAGCACAACACACCTGCCTCTTATTATCTCATCAGTCCTTCAGGGCATATAAAGTGCTCACCAGCTCTTTCCCTTTGCCGGATTGTCATGTTGTCAATGTTGTGCACTTGCGGGCAACCTATTTGTGCCTGTTTCTCTGCTCCTCTGTTTCTGATTTTCTGCTTGATATATGTGTTTTGACCTGCTACCTGTTTATGGGCTGCCTGCCTTGACTCTCTGGATTTGTTGCTTGTTTGGACCGTCTTCTCGTATTGACAGTATGCCCATTAATGTGAACATTGATTTAGTCCTTTTTCTTTGACCTGTGCTGCTCAGTATCTGCATTTGGGTTCTAAATCCTATTGCCTCGTACACACATCCATGATATAAATCAAACCAGTTCCACTAAAATCATAGTTAAATTAATAAAAGTTCTCGTCAACACCAGAAATTTAACTCTTGACTATTAGGGACAGGGTGTTCTATACTGGAATAACAATTAGATGAAAATTAACATATAGCATTTTGGATTACAACCCAATTGACCTAACAAGAAGTGTTCATGTAAGAACCCAGTTATAATTACCTCTGCACCTCACACAGTGGAGTCTCCATTGTGGATTGATTGTTGGTGTGGTTAAAAGGTCAAATGCTCTACAGATGAAATTATGTTATGTAATCTGGTTCTGAAATATTAATTGGGACCTTGACCAAGCAACCGCCCACTACTTTTGGTGCTGATGAATAGGATGCTGGAACCGTACAAGAAGATAAATATTTTCCAATAGAATGTCTTATACAGTCAGTCAATAAGTGTTTTCTCTCCAGAGTGGATTTGAATTTATTATGGCAATTATTTGTGCATTTTTCATCCTCTTTTCATCAGTTTTAATATAATTTATAAAAAAGATGGTTATCTAAATGCTATAAAATTTGAAGTTTTGGAACCTGAAAATGTTGTTCAAGGAGACCTAACTGAATAAAGTAAGTTCTGAGTTGGTATGACTGATGTACCTGCAGTCTGACAACTGGAGATTCAAGCTGTTTGTCCATTTGTTGCGCCAAAACCTGTCCCATTGGATTTTTTGAAACTAGAGATTCAACTCAAGTATTATAATATACAATATATATTGTAATGTACTTAAAACCCCTTCAAATCCAGCATCAATTATAATGGACATCAAAGATGTATTGGTCTCAGCAAACAAAATGCAAAAAGTACAAAAGTAGACTCTAACTAACAGATAAATATCTGGTTTTGAGATATAAGGCATGAAAACGAGACCAGAATGGCGGACAGGAATTGTTTTTTTTTTCACCTTTTTAAATATTAATAAACATGCAGACCTCACTGGGTATAATATTACTGTACTAAATTCATCAAATAAAATGTCAATTTGCAGATTTGTTTAATGTAGAGAACACAGCATGTTTCCAAATTGAATGTATATCCCAGCAGACATGTTTTTTTAAATTATTTTCTTTTTTAGTAATAGTCATTTCAGATGATATCAAGGCAATATTCAAGTTATAAAGTTAATTCCATAATACTTTTAGAGTATACAGGTACAGATATGGTTTAGCATTTTTGCACTTCCTGTTAGCATGTTTGCATTTTCGGTACCCCGGTCTCAAAGAGATTTTCACGTTTTATTCTAAAATATGTCAATAAATACCTCACTTGTGAATTTTGAAGCTTTTACGTGTCTTAAAAAAGGCGGTTGCTAACAAATGGCTAAATGGGACTACAGAGGTTGTCGGTGACATTAAACGTCATCCCGCCAAACACGAAAACGTATCAACTAGTCTGCCTTTACAGCCTCATTGTGTTCTCACTCCTGCAAACTATTTCGAACTCACGCTAAGACGAAAGGCTTTTATATCAGAGATGAGCACGGAAAATCAAATTACAGGTTGGAAGCTTTGTGGTGGTAATGCTGAAGTCATGCGACCGCGGTGTAATTAGCTTTTTACTTCTGGTGATTTCATTTACACTTCAAAAATCATAAAAGTGGTGTGCATTTGTGAAGATTATGTTGCTGAACAAAACGTATAAGTATCATCAGCTTTGGTGCCTGATCCGTTGGCTTTTCTGGACGATATTCTCTATGAGTGTTATAGATTCTCTGCTGAGGGAATACGTTACATATGCAAACTTGTTGAACCATATGTTGGTAATGCCACCAAAAGAAGCTGTCCAATGTAGTAGACATGCAAAAAAATAATAGAGACAAGAGTTTCCGTTAAAGTGGGAGTAGGATAAAAAACTGGAAAAACAACAGTTATTATTAGCGGAAATGTGGGATCCTTGAAATCCTTCAACCTGCATTAACAGGGTTTTTTTGGCCACTTAGGGGCAGCAGAAATGAGCTGGGAACACAACACTGACATATCATCACCTTTTAAGTTGATATGACAAACATATTAGCAAACAGTTGCTAAATTACACATCCATCAGTTACTGAGCAACATTATGCATTTGGAATTTTGTTTCCACCTGACCAATATAAGTACAATATTCACTCTCTTTTAGCTCTGTTTTTGGTCTCTGCCAATTCCAAAGTGAAATATCTTGCTCTTTAGCAGCTAAATGCTATATGTTCACCAGCTAGTCGCTAACTTTGTCTGTCTGCCCTTTGGTTTTTTGGAGTTTTTATAGCTTTTGTGCTGAAAATTGGTGCCTACTGCATCAAATGACGCTGACAAGATCACTGAGTGAACCACAACAATAAAACAGTGACCTGAAAGATGCTATATCGCTCCATTAAGCTGAGGAGAACTGCAATTGGTGATCATTTTCTGTGGGTTCATCACTTCAAGCAGACCCTTTCACATAGAAGTCATTCCATCAATTGTTAATATAAAAATATTGACTATAGCAGCTTACTACATACAGCCGTGCATATAAAGCACTCATCTGTATTTGTCATTCTATCTAAAAAAGTTATAGATTAATTTTCGTTGCCCTGTTTCTCTGGCAAGTCCATATAGTTTCAAAGATACATAACTTGAACTCCCAAAGAACAAATACAGCAACACTAATTTCCCTGTTCTGATTTTATACCCCAGCATCCTAAAAACACTACAGACACACTATCCCCAATTTTAACACATTAAATTGATATATGAGCAATCATGAGTAATCCATTCAAGTGTCCAAAGGGGATAGGGTTAGGGAGGCACAATGCAAAGACCACGTAGAATTTTTATTTTCTTTATATTGTAGAATAGTAATTATAGCGTTAATATTAATAAATTAGTAATAATAGGAATGACAGCTATAGGAAGAATAATGTCAGCACCAGTAACAGAGCCAATAACAACAACTGAGCAGGAACACAGGGGCAGCAGGTGGCCCACAACCACAGATCCAGTCTCTGCAGCTCTGGAGGCAGAAATACCTGCTGAAAGCGACAGAAGGAGAGAGGAGAGAAACGAGAAAGCACAGAACTACAGGAGAGAGAAGCTGTCGAGTTAGTAACATGCAGTAATGGGGTAAAAATGCATACAGATGGAGAGGGAGAGAAGGAGAGAGGAAAGAGGCGCATCATGGGAAGTCTCCCGGCAGTCTAGGCCTATAGCAGCATAAGTAAGGGATGGTTCAGGACTCACCCAAGCCAGCCCTAACTATAAACTTTATCAAAGAGGAAAGTCTTATATTGCATAAGTGTATGAAAACACTTTGGATTGCTCACTAGAGTGCATGGTAATTTTGTTTTCCCAGCTTGCCCTACTTTTTGTACAATGAGTCCCTAATGAGCCCCAGCTAGAAATGAGAAGCTGTTAGAAAGTGATTTTCTGGCTTCAACCGGTTTCTGATTATTCTTGAGAGGAGTCATTTCAGTGATACATTAGTCAAAACTGAGTTTACAAGAATTGTATTTCTGTATCTCTGTGAAAAACCTGCGAGGCAGACAGCGAACTCAGACAGCAATAAAAATACCAGAGGCTGATGAGTAGAAAGTGTCTCTTCCCGCTACTACCATCCCCACAGTCACGACCAAACCATCTCTGTCACAGTTAGAGGTCATTTTATATGGCAGCACTGAAAGCAAGAAAGGGAAGAGGAGAGAAAGAAAGAAGAGCTAGAAAACAGGGAAACAAGAGGACAAAAACAGAGTTGAATATGACTCAAACTTTTAAAAATCATGCAATGACAAGTGAGTAAACCGTCATAAAAAGGTGAGTAAATGCTATTTTGTATTTACGTAAACAGCGTTTATGTGCGTTTACCCCACTACAGCCCTGCTTACTATTATGTACATAGTTAGAAGGAGATTGTGGATTCTACTGCTGCTTCTACTTATGTTACCCGTTGATGTACAATCATGTTTTTGTTAATTTTTTCAGATTTTTTCATCAGTATTTCATGCATTTGTATATTTCAAGATTACTTCTTCTTCTTCCTCTATATCTATCTATAGGAAGATGAGGAGGATGAGGACATTAAAGATGATGAAGAAGAAGTGGAGGCAGTTGAAGATGATGAGGAGGATGTCTTTATCATCGTCCTCTTCCCAGGTTTCTCTGAATGAAAATTTATGGGAGCCTATAATGGACTATATTCAAATGATAATGTAAACTTGAAAATGAAAATGTAATTCCACAATAGCATTATAATTTTCCACATATGTATGTGTTATTTGAATAAAAATTTTAATTAAAATGAAATGCAATAATCCAATTTTCATTTTTACATACTTATATGGGCATTCTATAACTATATTAAAATGAAAAAGGAAAAGCTGACATTTAATTTGTTTTTAATTAAGTTGTAACCCGCTGTACAGTGGACAATATTCAAATGTTAATTCAAATTTTAAAATGAAATATAAATAATGCAACTTCATTTTCCATTTATGCCAGAAATATTTAAGTCAACAATTTGAA
The DNA here is from genome assembly GCF_020085105.1 of Siniperca chuatsi. Lineage (NCBI taxonomy): Eukaryota > Metazoa > Chordata > Actinopteri > Centrarchiformes > Sinipercidae > Siniperca > Siniperca chuatsi. The sequence goes on from NC_058046.1 coordinate 6,957,705, forward strand.
AATGAAAACGACATTTGACATTTCATTTTCAAAGAGCCGCGGTACTGTATTCCATGTCTGCCCTGAAAACCTCCTTCTCTCGGCGGTCCAACGCTCCTGTGCTAACAATGGTGTGAGGCAGAGCACCCGGAGAACGTCAGAAAACCCCATAAAATATGATCTCTGTGATGTTGCAAATGCCTGGAGCTGCTGTGATACAAGAAACATTTCAGACTCGATCTGACAATAAAGTATCATCATCATCATCATCATCCAGTTTCACCAAAATCAGTGAATAAAGTTATAAAAGTTGTGTGTTTTTGTAGGCTACAGTAATCTGTGATGCGGTGTCTATTGTTTTTCAAACTTAATTCTTGTCTCATTTGTGGTCTGATAAACAGTTAATTCATCAAATTCAGTGCCCCATATCACTAGTTTCACCAAAATCAGTGAATACAAGTGGTGTTTTTGTACAGTAATCCTGTAGTCAGTGAGGCCCAGCGGCCTTCTCACCTTTCTGCCTCATGCGGACTACGCACATAAGCAGTGTTGCCAACTCTTTCCCAATGAAAGTAGCTAGCACTAGCTCCAAAAGTCTCCAGATGAAGTCATACACTAATTTACATGATGATGAAATCATCACGCATTCATTTGCATTAATTGTAGTGCAGTGAGGGAGCAATCACCTTAATTTAAAACATATAAAATGTAGATAGAAAAATCTTTGTCCAAATAATCCCAAACTCACAACGGAAGTAAATTAGAAGTAAAAAAGTAAAAAATGACAGCACTGTCTATTGACTTTAGACAGTGTGTTATGGAAGCGTTATTCCCAGCTGATTTAGATAAGTGCCATGTACAAATGATGACTGTGATTCTAGGTGTTTTCTAGAAACGAATGAAATCAAACACGTTTCTCTTTCTACATGTTTACATGTTTAGGCCTATGCTTGTTGACCAGGTGTATTGATGAAGTATTGGCTTTTTACTCACAAAGGTTTTATTGCACTTACAGTAATGAGCGTAGCCGCCTCTCTCCTTGAGTGTTTGTGTGTGTGTGTGTGTGCTCAGCCCTGACACAGAGCAAGTGAGAGGCTGCAGCCTGATAATAAATTACACCAAGTTTTCTGACAGCAAGGTTTCTTTAGTTTATTTCTATGATTTCAACATGTATTTGTTGTTCAAATTAAAAGTCCTGACCAACACAGGTGAAATATGTTTTACTCTGCAGCACAAACACATAAATGGACAGCAGACAATCCACATATAATCACGAGTTCAGAGTCCTGATAGCTAAAGGAAAAAAGCTGTTTGTGAAGCTGTTATGTGTGAAAGCACCTCTGACATAATAAGAAAAATATGATCCAAACAAATAGTTCAGCTAAGAACTCTTTCCTTCTCTTCTATGTTTAGGCTTTCTAGTTTCATAAAACATGGTTTGTTCGTTTTCGGGACAAAATTATCCTGTGGGATCCACTGTCTTTAAACAATGTGTTTTTGTCCTTCATTTACTTTTCATACAATGTTTGTAATGTAGCTACTTGTCAACCCTCCAGATTCTCCCGAGAGTCCCATTTTTTAAAGCCCCCTTCACCCCTGTCCTCTATAAATTCACTAGAATGCAGGAAAAGACTCTCTGAAACTAACAAATTTCTGGGGGAAGATGCCCAGATACTGTTAGGTTTGGTCTCCTGATTAGGCTATGACATCTGGAGGTTGGTAAGTTTGCTGATCAACCATACTTATTCATCATTGATCATGATCATTGACTTAGCTTTTCATCTAAATTGTGAATTTGGCTGCTGAACTTTTTAAACAAAATTCCTGGGGGTTGAGGGGTGATGACCCCGACCCCTGTGATGGGTAATATCACAGAAAAAAATGCACCAACTTCCCCGATACCAAATCTCACTCCAAACAATATTGAAAGCTTGGCAGCCTTACCAAACCTTATCAGTTATTTGACACCTTGCATAATCACACATAGTATCATTGGACATCACTGGCTATTTTTACTGTTGTAATCTTTACATGTGTAATCTTGTCTCCACCTGCGCACAATGTAAACATTTTGCCCGTGTAATATTTAAACAATGGCATCTCATTCAGATTTGCACATATCCAGCTATGACAAAGGGATTTGTGACATGTTGTTGTAGTGTTCTACATGGCACTATTTTCTGGTCATGGATTGCAGCTGATAGTTACATGCAGTTTGGTCTGCCAGTCTTAACCAATCAATTTGTCTTGCTATGTACCTTATTTTGTTATAATGTCTGTTACAATGTTACCCTAGGTTGTCCACCTAGTAATTTTAAATCAACTGAAAACTACCAGATTTGGGGTTTGTGATAGTTCAGCCAATCACAATGACGCATGACGACAACAGCAAACAAATAAAAAAAACTGCTTCTTCAGGAAATCATTTTCACTTCTAATCACTTAATCACTTTTTTGAACAGTTAATCAGATAAAAGCAAATAACAAGAAATAGTTTGGTGAAGCAGTTTATATGATTGTCATAATCCTACTGTATTTCACGATGCAGCATTTGCTTTGTCATGCATTTCAAAAATAAAACATGAACCACTGAATAAAAAAAGCACAGGATTAATGAGTCCTGGTGACAGGGACAATACCAAGTTATAATCAATTGGTCTGATGTGTGTGTTTATTTTCTAGCAGCCTGGTGTTGTTTGCATGTGATTTAATGAAGGTAAACAGTGTACGCAGTGTAATGTCACTGCGCTCTAGTTTGGCACATCTCAAATTGAAATACCAACAACTCTCTTTGCACTGCCTCATTTGAAAGAACCTTCCACCTGTTTGTGCCTCTCCTCCCACCTGTGCACCATGCAATATGCGCTGGGCACCAAAATATTACACAAAATGAATTTCAAAAAGATCAGGAAAACACCAAACCGTCAGAGTGCTGCTTGCGCTGGTTGTTTTGTTGCCACGAATATAGAGCCCTCAGTATAAAGGATGAGACATCTGTTCAGAAGTGCAACTGCAACAAAGAACTAAGCTCAAATAATAGGTGAAATTGTAGTCAGCATTTGAAAAACTTTTTATTCTGTGTCCCTCTAATAAAATGTTAGCACACACAACTATGTTTATCAAATTAAGGTCTTGGCGTAGACAAATAATAGCTCCTTACTGTGCATGATTTTGCACTTATTTATCAGTCTGATTCAGATGACACAACCTTGTACTTGTTGGACTCTGCAGGTGGTGCAACAATGTTTAGCACCCTTTTATTACTCTCCAGGGGTCTATTCCAGAAAGCAGGTTCAACAAACTCTGAGTTTTCGGTTCCAGAACAGCTGATCAGCTGATGCATGAGGACTGTAAAAAGCCGTCATCAATGGAGCTCTGATACTACAATTCACCATGGCAACAGGTGAAAAAAAGGCAGAGCCTTCATTTTAATCCAGTGGACGTAGAGATATTAATGCATGTATATGCAGACTGTGCACATTTATCTTTAAAAAAAAAAAGACAGAGTCAGAGCAGGGAAAAGTGTCAATGAGTTAACACAATAACGTTTTATTGAGCGTTGTCCATTAATTCATCATTGACTTACATTTCCTTATTGGATGATAAGGTGGTGGAATCTGACTGTATTAGGCTGTAGCCTACATTATGTTTTAAATATATTTGTTCAGCTTTAATCTGACAAAACACAGGGGCCAGCAACTGTAGATGAAAAATACAGTTGAAGATTTAAAAAATAGACAGAGATATGATTGTAAGCTCACAATCTGATCCAGTAATAATGTCTTTGGTGGTTTGTTCTTAAAAAGGCATTGAGGTTAAAATACAGTAGATTTAAAATTTTAGATGTTTTGCCTCAAAAGCATTCAGCTTTATTTTATCTTCAACAAATGTAGTCAATTTAAACACAGAGGTTTTATTCTGAGTGACTTGATGCTGTGTAATATTTGAATGTGAGGGCAAAATCAGAATCAGAATCAGAAATACTTTATTGATCCCCGAAGGGAAACTCTTTGTTACAGCAGCTCGCCTTTACATCAGTGCACACAGGAGAAAGTACTATCAAAAAATATAATACAATACACTATAAAAACAGGTCAGAAAATAAATTAAGTACCAGGTGGGTAAAAGTATAAAATAAAATAAAATAAGTGTGAAGTACCAAGTGGGTTTACCGGTTGATGATGATAATACAGTATAATAATACAATGTAATAATATAAGTAATAAGTAGTGGTGCATGTACTGTCGAGTTAAGTGTAGCTTATTGAGATTATTAAGATATTGCACAGCAGTAATGGAGGTATGAATAATATCAATATCAATAAATAGGAAAAACTAAAATATTTATTGATAAGTTTTTATTCACAAACTAATGGCAGATGCTAACTGCTCATCAGTCAAAAGAAACTAACTACTCATTCACACACACACACCGAAGGCACGGGCCACCCGCTCTACCACTAAGCCAACTATTTCATGTGTCACAAGAAAATCAAACACAAAGAAAATAGGGGGGCGGGGGGGAAACAATGGACTCAGCACTCAGCAGAGGTGTAACAGACCAGCAGGTGCACAAGTTCAGCTGATTTTCACTTTCCACCATCTCTGTATTTTCCCTCCGTGCTCCCCAGGGTCGAGTGAGGTAGTGTGCTGCTGATGCAGGTTTCACCGCAAAGACAGGTGGCGTGCTGACAGTGCAGAGGAGCTGAAGAGTGCTGAAACAGTTCTATGAAAACCATGTATCTCTAAAATGTCATATTTCTATGAACTAAGAACAACAGTGTTGTTTTAAGCATCATGACAATCCAAAAGACTTTTGTTAGCCAAAGATATGGGGAAATGTTCTCAAGTCATAAAGAAGCATCTCCAAGGTTATCCAGGTTAAAATGCTAGCGCTTTATTTTATGGGTGCTGTAATTTTTCGGTACCACTTTCTAATGAGCCAGCTTCGTAGGGGTTAATAAGTTAGTAACTAATGGTTTTGGCAATGGTTGATAAATCATTGATGATTTGGTGACACTGGTTTGGTTTCTGGTGATAACAGCAAATGTGGTTTAATACTACAATTCCCAGAATTCTGAGAGCAGCAAGCACTGGTTGAGCAGCTACTTTGTCAGAAAGTACAGGTCAGGTCTGTACAGGAACAGAAGAGCAATTGGTGTAGCTCTTTACACTGCAGCCAAACAGTCATGTTGTTTTAATGAAGGAAAAAAAAACTTTTAGATGCTTTTTTGATGAAATGCTAACGTCTGTGGCAAACACATTGTTTTCTGTGGCTGCTTCACAATAAAAGCCACCCTGTGGTTTGCCAGTTGAAGAAGAAGCACCATCATGGCCTTTTGTAAAAGTTTCTGTGTGGTACCTGTGTTGTAGCTGAGCTAACGTTAGCAGCTCGCTGGTGTGTGTGTCTGTGGGGGAGTGTCAGTACATAGCCATAGCCCTGCTGTTTATCAAATTCATCAAGGGAAAGAATGCAGTCCGGTAGGTGCTTCTAAAGCACAAGTCCGAACCATTGCGCCAAAACTGAAAAATACTAAGTAGAGGGTTAGCAAAAACAGAGTAAACTTTGCAGCCAGGAAAGCAACAGTGCTGACCCATTCTGGCCACTAGCTAACAAAGACTAACAGTGTGTAGAGTCGGAAGATGTCCTGCCTCCAGATCAACCAACAGCAAAATTGCAATAGCTGGGTTTCAACCTGTAGAGGGCAGTTGCTATGCATATTTATAATACAATATGTAGAATTCAAATACTTCGCACTAAAATGTCAAGATTTGGACCCAAATCCACCAACAACACTACTAAATACCAATATACATTGGTTTTCAGATGAAAAACCTGGTTTATGGGTTTAGTTACTCTTTAAACACTTATCACACATTTCTTTGAGTAATTTCAAAAGCCTTTCGTGTATCGATATCTGTTTAGTTCTGACAGCATTCCCCCTTTGACACATGGTCCACACCATGTGTCAATTTTACATAGAAGGGAAAGAGGTATTTAGGTAGGCATGGGTTACCATATGGCCCTATCCAAACACTATCATGGTTGTTTACCCTTGCTTTCTTCCACTCACATTTCATGTCTAAATCTTAATTTATGCAGCCTATGTAGGCCTATGTATGCATTCATTTATCTTCTAACGTTTCCCTGGTAGGCTATAGATCATGTGCTTGCATAATGTTACACTTTTATAAAATGGCCAGTCTATCCTCTTGGCTTTTATTTTGATATATTTAGTTTTACTTCCGGGTCACCTGTCTTGCTTTTCTTCATGTCCCTCTTCAAAAGGAAACACGAAAAAAGAAATTTGCAAAACTCCAAATTGGGATGTTTGTGACTGTAATTAACAACTACACAGAAAAACAAATTTTACATTCTACCAAATTACACAATCCCATCAGGAGCCTCCCTAAGACGTTACAGTTACATATCAGTTCCATTCTTGTAAATTATTGGTAAACTATGGGACCCAGAAAATAAAGTACTACCCTAAAAGCTTAAAAAAATTAGAAGATTTACTAAGTCACATATGTAGAGACACGTGGTTTTCACTGGACAGTGATGCAGTAACTGCATACTTTACATTTCATTTCCTCAGTTCTCACTGTCAAACTGTAACACAGAACTATCTGCCTGTGCAGAAAGTTGAAGTACCAGCAGAACATGTTTTAAGATGCAGGCCCACAGGACTTCAAAGAAAAACTGCAGTAATCACTCAGAGCAGCAAATCTCATTCATAATTTAAGCATCATAATGTACACTCACATTAGTAGTGTTTTTATCACATCCTTGCAGACAGCTCATAAAAATACTGTAAAGATAAACAGCACAACGGAGGAGGTACAGTACCACAGTAAAGGAATGCAATATTCTTCTCTTACTCTACAATCAAATAACCACAGAGCCCTATTTGTGTTGTTCACCAGCAACCAGTAATCAGCATCCAGCACAGTGCACCACCCACAGAGGCCACTTGGGTGGACCTCATTTCTAGAATATACACCAGGTGTTCCTCCTGGACCTTCAACTCCATTTAACAGGCCTCATGTGGCACGATGGTCTTATTAACATCCTAATGGTGGTGGAATGAGCTGACTGCCCCCCCATCACCACCTTGTCTTGTCCTAACTAATCAAGATGGATGCCCAGTTGAGTGCCTGAACGCCCACCATGGGATAAGTTCCTCAAAATAGAAAGAAAAAGGCGACAGAAGGTGAGAATGCTGTGCATGTGTGTGCATGCACAGAGGTGTTCAGGTGTGTGAGTGTGAAATAATGCCACCCTAGCAGCGTAGCTCCAGGGATGGCAATGTCGGTTGAATTGTTGGTCGGTTGGTCCACCATTTTGGTCCAGACTGAAATATCTTGATGGCTAATGGATGGATTACTGCAGAATTTCATACAGATGCTCTAGAGAAGATGAATGACTTTGGGGATGTTTAGTGCCACCAGCTGGTCAAAGTCTTCATTTATCTGCTGAAATATCTCAACATCTATAAGATATATTGGTACAAAATTTGGCACAGACATAAATGGTTTCCAGACAATGTATCCTAATAAGGTCGGTGATCCCCTGGCTTTTATAATCTAGCCATCAACCCATTAAAATTGAAATTTGTCCAGTACTTTAGTTAATAGTTCAGCTGTACTTTGTGTGCAAATGAAGGAGTTGGCATTGTGGCCACAGTCAGAGCTGCGGGTCACATGATGCCCACTGGCCCAAAACACTTTTTCACATACACAATCCTTGCAAAACAAACTGCTGTAAAACGGTATGCATTTTTCTGAGCATCACAGACACTCTGATCTGACTCTTTTGTATTGTCAAAATGTGAGCTATTTGGTCCAATGCATAACCTTTATTTAATCAATAACTATGAGGCTTTAACTCACAGATTAACTCTCTGCTCAAGATCTGATCCGGCTCAGCGTGACATTTGAAGAGCCGATCATGATCTTGCAAATGATTGCACGCCTTTTCCAATCTGCTGTTTTTGCATCTCTCCAGTGTATTTTTCACATTTTTGTTCACCTAACACTGCAAATGATATCAAAAAATCTCACAAATGGCTAATTAGCTTTCTGTTTGCACCATCCTCACACACAAAAAACTGAAATACTGCCACTGCCAGATTCCTGATGATGCTAAAGAGGTCAGGCCGAGGCCAATGATGAAGTTGCAGATGAGGTTTGCGTTGATGTGATAATGATGTCATGACGCCGGTGATGAGTCTGATGATGAAACTGGTGCTGAAGCTGATAATGAGGTTGATGATGTTGCAAATGAGCACAGAGGGCAGCTGTGAGGAGCACGAGAATGATGGTGCTGTGGACAGAGTCAATATCAACCTCTCACAAAAACACTTCTGAAACCCTGTCCATTTCTTTTCTGTCTCTTCGTTCACACACACACACACACACACACACACGTACAGGTCTAATGATGTAAAAGTTACCTGACTGATCTTATCTCTATGATCTATACCTGGGGTTGATCCCAATTGACCTTCAAACAAAGGATGAGTGTCAGGAGGTGTGTATGTGTGTGTGCTTGTGTGTGTGTGTGTGTGTGCAGGGAAAAGAGAGCGTGAGGAACAAAGAGAGAGAGGCTCAAGGAAAACTGCAGAGAGAGAGAGATGGCTGATATGGCTGGGATTGGACAGCAGAAACACGGTGTGAGGGTAACAAACAAGGCAAAGGTTAATCACACTGAGAGCATTCATAATTCTTCTCCTATCTTACAGTCAGACCTGCAGAGAAGGTCAGCTCAGCTTGAAACTGGAACTAGGAGGCTCAGTTGGATTACATGGATCAATTACTGTATCTATCTGGCTAAATGTATCTCTATTTCAAAATAATTTATTTAAACGGCTGAAATAAATGTGAAAAAATTCAAAGGTAGTCAAGGAAAGTGGAGATGTCATCGTGAGTGAACATTGTTTGTGCATGCTCACTGATTTTTGTTTGTTTCAAAATGGCTGCTGGGTCTTTGTTCTCTCAAACAACACAATCAAATTTGTATTTGTAGCAGTTGAAGATATTGAGTGCTCCATATTGCCCCTGTATTTCATCTTTCCCTCCTGCAACACAGCTTCATATCATTTTACTATGTATATTTTTGTACATGACCTTTGGCATGCACGACATCTCTGTCGCCAGCACCTTTCCAGGTACAGTATAACAGATCATTTTTAATACATTTTCATTAAGCATTGTAAACTGTATATATAGCTGTGAGTCTACTGTTATCAATATCCTCTCGTGCAGCCAAACATGTTCAAACCCACAGAAATAACCCACAAAGTGCAGGACTGTGACACCAGAATCCAGGGTTGGCATCCAACAACAAAAGCACTTTTGTTAAGGTTAGGGAAAGATTGCAATTTCGCTTAAATGTTCATAAAAATCTCAAGTCACTGCTGACTTTTTCTGTTTTAGTGCCAGTGCTTAAACATAACCATAAATAAGTTGAATAATGCTTTAGTCACTACGAGTGGCTAGTGTATTGCAAGATTGCCTTTTTTGGTGGAAAACAAATGAAATACATTGTCAGTGAACGTTTTACTGATACGTTTAGTATCACTATTTTTGCGACTTGCCATGCATGTTAATTAACAACATTTCCTCATTGTGTATAAAACGTAATTTGGTCGGCATTATGTTTCTCTCAAAACGTATTTGCTGTTGAAAATTAATTGTATATAAAAATAATTTCTAAGAGACAGGGCTGCACACAGACATCAGGGTGTCAATCTTCTCATCTCACTCACAAGAAAGAAATATATCTATTTACCAAAATGTTGAACTATTCATTGAAAGCTACTACTAAGTGGAAATTAAAGTGGAATAATGTGTTATAAGGAGTTAAACAATCATAAAGAATACACCAGTGCATCTGATGATACTATCCTTTGTGTTATTTTAGATGTGTGCTTATACAGGATCTTTGAATCTGAATTAGATGTGAGATGAAAGTGACTTTGAATAAGAGCAGGTATGTGATTGGACTTAACAATGAAAACATTCACATTTAAAATTCAACTAAGACTTGACACTTGCTTCAAAGAAATAGTAACAAACTTACCCGAATGCCTGAAACACATTGGTTCTACTGACTATTATGAATTACATTTTTACATCAAGTCAGTTAACTGTAATATTCACGGATAGTCATGTTTTTCTTTGTCCTTCTCTCAAATCAATGCCTAGCCCCTGGGCAAAATGTTGATTGTGGAATTCTGCCATTGTATTGATTTTCTTTTTTTCACACAAATCTAGATTCAGAGCAGAATGCATTCAGCTTGCAGACTGAACTAATCATTTTATAACTCAGTCACAGTGAAGTTATTTTGAAATATTGCATTGCAAGAAATTACCCAGTGGTAGTAGCTGTTGATGGTTATTTCTCCTTAGAATACAAATATGAGGATTTGTGTTTCTCTGTTGTGTTTATTAGACTCTGAAGTCTAATAAAAACAACACTTTCACAGACAATGAAATTATCTATTCTGAAACTATCCATATGAAGATTACATTCATTAAAATTGGTGATGTACCACTACCTCATCCAGTCTGTGGAAATTCGATTCGAGAAGCGCTGTAGGGCAAACAGCAGCAGGATTTAAAGCCTGTGTTAAGCCTGTGTAAAGGCCTATAAAATCTGTTCTGTGACCAACTTCCAGGAATGAGAGTTGCCAGTGAAGAGGAGGGGGCTGACAGGGGGGTTGAAGGTCAGGGCTGCAGTAAAGTGTGTTGTACTTTACTACAGCCCGTGGCACCCATCTGCAGCAGGGTGTCAACTCCCCCAATCAGGAAGATACACAGGTTAGTGTCAGTTTCATTCATCTGGAGATCTGGAGACTTATCATCAAGTGTGGGATAACAACACCTTGCTGAGGAAAGCCACTCAGAAATCTCCCTCAAACCTTAGTGGTATTGGGATCCAGTGTGTGTGTTATTCGCCTGTTAAACAAACTAGTATCTATTTAAAGAGTTTCCCCTCGGGGATCAATAAAGTATTTCTGATTTCTGATCTACTGGTTCCTTTGATCAATGGTTGCATATGTCTATGTGCTGTTATTAGTTAAGCCCCCCCTCTGACAAAACTGGAATTGGCGCCATTAACAGTATACCAAATTAGCTGACTAAAAGTCAGGATATCTCAGTTTCTGCTGCATTGATTTTGACCATTTCACCCATCTCTCCCAAGAATCCCAACTTTATGGAAGTGCAATATTAAATTGCTGGAGTACCCCTTTTAATCACAGTTTTACATTCATATACTAGCTGCATAATTAAAAACTAACCTGTGCATCAACAAGCCCAGCATAAGAATGACACAGAAACTAAAGATAAAAATGGGTCTCTATATGGGAATAAAGCATGTTTCTGTCTTGAGGACAGGAAAATGATTGTACATGACCTGATTTTTTTGTTTTTTTTTTGTTAATCCGTATTTGTCAGTGTGGGAAATGTGAAACTTTAGGGCTGAATCATAGACTGTATAAAAGAAGTGGACGTAGCAACAATGTCACCCATTGGTTTGCGGATTACTGTTTTGAAGCCTTGAGTTTAGCATTTTGGCATCTTGGTTTTTTGGAACCAGAAATGGCCATATTTGGATGAGAGGGGGAGCTAGCTAGCTTGGTTAGCAAGATGCATCTGTAATTCACGTTAACTGATTCACGATATTAATTGGGATGCTAATTTTGGCTAGCAAAAAACACGCTTAAAACAAAATGTACTTACCAGAAAAAATTTACAGACGAGTGTCTTTTAGTACAACTGAACGTTGAACAAGACATTTTTAGGCGACCAAAATGTTCCAATTAGCTTTCATGAACTGAAAACACACTGTGAAAGGGTCAAAGTTCTAAAACAAAAACACGACAACAACCAAAACAAGTTCACGGCTGTTTAAATGTACTGTACTTTACTGAGGTAATAAATCAAGTGAGAAGTAGAGTCATTTTCTCATTGACTTCTATACAGTCAGACTTCTTTTTGCAACCAGTTCCGCATTGGCTTCACTTTTCAGAACAGGAGGTTGCCGCTTGGGCTGAATACACAGAGACAGAGATGGTCAGAATTTCTTCCAAAACTCTTTCCCTGCTCCTTCTCTCATTCACACAAACCCTCCTAACCCTCCTCTCTCACACGCTCACACATCAGATGGTCCTCACTCACTCCTCAGTCTCTCTCTGGCTGCAGCTCGTCCCCGGAGTGTTGGGCACTAACTTTGTTCTTGCACTGGTGTGATCTGGTTCACTCAATCCTCTCTTCAATTATTCATCACATGCTGGTGACTGTAAGGCTGCCGAATTCTGTATGCTACTATGTCCCTGTATGTCTGTGTGTCAGTGTGTGTGTGTGTGTGTGTGTGGTGTAGTACTGTATAAAAGCACACAGTGAAATCATACAGCTTATACAGTCAAGTGTTTTTGTTTGGTTTTCATCTTCACCTCCTCCATCTGGACATTGTGCTGCACTCCTGCAGCCTCTGCACATGTGTCCCCTCCATCTGTTTAGCTAATAATTACATTTGTTACTCACAGTGGAGTGACAACGTGCAACAACATTTGCACTCCAGGAACCAATTACATTATGGACTGCAAAAATCTTTATCTTAAAAAACAATTATTTATTATTAATTATTATTATTATCAGTTGTGACATGTTATCCGATCAGTTTTATTTATTTTTTTGTCAACACAAGAAAACGTCTGCAATTGTGGATACTTTATATATTTTTATTTCGGAAAATAATAATTACCTTGTTTTCATAAATTTTGTTCAGCATGTTATTACCCTATTTTAAATTACCCATATCTGTTTTAAAATGTTCTGTAGTTTTTATACAACTATGAATGGCTTCATTTTTAGATTTTTATAGATGATCCTCATTGGCGTTTAATATCCAAGAGATAATAGGCTAAATAAAAGTCAACTTCTAAATTTTCAAAAGTAATGATTTAATAGAAAAAACACTTTTTTCTTTATTAACTAAAAAACTCCATCTGACAGAGTTAACAAGGCACAGATGGTGTTAAAGTTATGTATAAGAAGAAACAGGAAAAAGTGTAATGTAATCCACTGCATGAACGGTCAGGGGGAAATTTCATGCAACTTGCACACAAAGTGAACATTAATAAGTTGGATAATTTATTGTAGACTTTCATCCAAAGTGCACTGCAGCATCATGAGCCCATGCATTTTTAGTGGCATTAGGGGTTTTGCCTGCTACCCACTGAGATACACTGAGAGTAGACCCCTAACTCTTTCTAATGTATTAATGCCGTCACTCAATCAATAACAAGACAATGAAACAAGCTGTGTAGAACTAAGGTTTACTGGGACAAAAGACTTTAAAAACTCACAGGTTATTACCAACATTGTGCAATGCAACAACATTTCTTTGCTAGTAGTTCAGATACAATAAGTTACCATCTCAGATTAAAGTTTCATCTGTAATGTCTATTCTAAGGAAGAACCCAAATGCTCAGGAAAGCTACCCAGATATATTGTTAACTTTTACTAGTATCAAAATCAGCAGATACAGTAATGTTAATTGCTATTATACCTTTCATAATAAACAAGATCTTCTTTATCAAGACATATGGATGATAAACTTGTTTTTGAGCCTTATTGTAACATCTGTCGCTCCTACAGTCTCTACTGCATGTTAGTCTAAGAAAGCTATCCCAAAATGTAATGCTGAGTTACATGACTTAGAAGTTGATGCAAAGTGAAACAGACGTTACGTAAACACATTATTTTCCACTCTTCCCAAAATACAATCACACTGGAGGTGTCAGCGCAATCAAAGCAGCATCAATCCATCATCCTCAATCACACTCCCAACCGAGCCCTGGCAATCTTCACGGAAACCAGCAAGAGGGCAGCAGCAGGGAGGGAACAACAATGCTTATTAATAATTTGAACTGAGGGGAAATTTCGTCTCTTCTCAATGGTGCCACACAGTTTAATTTGGAAAATAACAGGAGAGGGGGGGGGGGGTTCAAGGATCAATCTCTTGATTTGTGTAATTATGTTCTCAGGAAATGGAAATGGCTGCTTCAGTGAGCCAGCACGACAAGTCGAACTGTGTGCGTCACTCGCTCGGTCAACTCCAGTGTAATGGTTTTGCGCTAATATGAATACAAGTCCTCCATTAAAGAGTCTCTTGACATCTGAGTTATCTCTTCATGGCTCTGTTTGTCTGCTGTCTCAAAGTTGCCAGCACCCAAAAAAGATTGCCAAGACTGTCCTTGTATGACTCTGAGGTTATCCCTGCTCAGTTCCTTTAATGTTATGAAAAATATTATGTTAGGTGAGGTCTCCTGCTTTCTCCAATGCTCATACTATATGAGTGAAGCTGCAATAAACAATATTTTTTTGGATCAGATGACTGTGTATTGTGAAGTAGGCAGATGTGCGAGAGGCAGATGTAAATGCACCTAGATCTGTATGAAACTCTATAAGAGGTGTGAGTTAGTGATCATAAAGAACATTTTGCACTTTACATCACTGTGGAAATAGACCCATAAAAGGTACTGACCCAGGTGATAAAAGTCTAAGTTATGTTCTCCCTCGCAGGACATCATAAAGCACCATCCTGATGCTAATTTTGTTTTCTTTTGCAGCATGGTATCTGCTTTACTACTTCAGGTTAGCTAGCCAGTGCAAATGTACAGCTTGTGAGTGGCTGTCAAACATTTTACACTGCTTGAGCTCTTGCTTCATGTTACTAGTGACGCTTTGTATTTCAGCGAGAGGTAATATCTTATCTGATCACAGTCTCAGGGAGAATTTGCTGAGCTCTACAGTAGATATTGGATCTACTGTAAGCAAGGTCTCCGCTTTCTTTGTGATCAGAAAATTTGTTAGAAATCCATCAAGCTCGTATCAATTTTGAGTGTAACTCAACTTGCAATTAAACCCAACACAACAGCAGGATTAAATATATTGACTTGAGATGCAGCTACAACAATTGAGCAGGCATGTAATTAGGCTCTGGGGTTTGGCCTTTATTTAAACTCACAGCAGAAGAGAAAGCAGAGGAGTCTTCTATGAGCAGGCTTAGTGCTAGAATGCACTCAAATAGAATATGAAAGAGGCAAGCAGTGAGCAGAGTGCACTCAGCTCTCATAGTCTTCTACACATTTGTCACTTTGTTTCTGTCCATCATCCACAGTACTGTAAATCAATAGTCATTAAAATCCATAGATATTACAGACTAATACAATACCTTGAACAATGTTCCCTATCTTGTACATAATACAAATGTAAATAACCATACAGAAATATTCATACACAGTATATTGCTACAGAAGAAAGGTTTGAAGAGTAGGTGATGTTTAAACAAATACATATCATCATGAAGCAAAATCATGAATGTACAACAATTACAAAGGTCAGATCCTACCTTTAAGCAAAGAGATAACTGAGCACACAAAACAGCAAAGGCCACGAGGTTCACTCTCACATGATAAATCCAAAGCAGTCAGGACATAATGTTTGAGAAATGTAAGCCTCTGGGCTGCAATGCATGAGCAAAAAGAAAAAGGAACCTCAAAGTGTTCTATGATTTTAACATGAATGGACACTACATTCATTTTGAGGTTACCACTGTGAACAAGCAAGCTTGATCAGCAGAGGTGGCAGCACCTGCTGGCCATACGAAATTGTATGAAATTAATATAAAACAGAGTGATTTTTCAAACCACCAGTATTCAAATCATAGCTGAGTCTCAATTAATAGCCGACTGCATGGCCGGCAGGGGAAATAAATAAAGGCTATGTGAAAAAATGAGGAGGGATGGAATTACCATAATGTACATTTCCACAGCACTAATTCCATCAGTACAAAAACAACATGCCATTGTCCCTACTTTGCCATTTTTTCGACCACTGTTAAGTTACCACAGCACTTCCAGCATTTGTTACAAATTAAAAGCCTACCATAGAATAGAAGAAGAATAGGGGGGATTATGCCCTTTGAGATGCTGAAAGGCTTTTAATGTGAAACATCGGTGCAGGAAGTGTTGAGTTTCATTGACGGTAGCTCAACCACGATCAAAAAAACTGCCGTGGAAATATACTGAATTTATCAAGACAATAGGTGAACATGGAAGAAGTTTTGAGTTTGTATTAATAGCAAATAGCAACTAATTAGAAAGTTAAAATATGAAAAAAATATACTTATAAATGTATATATGTGTTGGTTTGCTTTATTACACAAACCAGGAGGAGGGGGCTATTTTTAAAGTGCTCAAACCTGTGCTGCTATCTGTTAGTATATTGTTAACAAAATGAACCCATGGCAGCAGTATCAACAGAAATTTTGTCTCGTCTGACATATTGTATACCACTATGGTCTTAGTTGTTTGCAGTAATTATATTAAATTACTGTATCACAATTAATTGTGATCTAGTGATATGTGCTACTTTGTGGCATAACGATAAGCTGACAGCACTATGAATGTTTAAGCATTTTGTGTAACACTAGTACAGACATTAATCATAATTTACAGTAATACATCAATCATTTAAACACACAAAAAGACATCAGCCCACTCTTATAATAGAAAAATCAAAAATAGCTAATTTGTCCTTCATCCACTTAAAGGGCTTCATTTCAAATAACTATTCAGCCATTTTGGATAAAACAGTTTAACCTCTCATTTGACACACTTCCAAAGCAGTGAATATTGCCATCTGTAGAAAGCAGTTATACCATAAAACAGTGCTCTTAAGACAGTTACTAACTTCCCTAATTTTTAATAGCATGTTTTACATCTTCGCTGGCAATTAGGAGATATTTCAAATGCTTAAATGTCCCATTTTGGTCCAAATATCTCCTTATAGAGCCCCTATGTCCATGGATGCATTAAGATGAATAGTGTTAGCATCTGAATCCCCCTTCTTGATCCTGCTAGCCAAGAGCTACTCAAACACTCCAATGCAATGAACACTTCTTACAGCTCAGTTGACTTGCATGGGTCAGGAAGCAACAGTGAAAGGGCTCAGTCAGCCATGTTTATGCCACACACATAATGTGCAAGAAAGCTCGGATATGAAGTTAGGAAGCATACAGTATGTGGATGAATGACACATATTGTGTTTCTATACTTGAAATCCCTCCCCCGAATCATTCCTTAACTTTAATCTAAATCCAAGCAAAAAGTCTTCCCTTTTGGTGGATTCTCCTCATTCTGTCCTATCTTTGTGAGGACATTCGGTCTGCAGAAACATAGAAGTTCGAGAACACACACATACAATGAGTTTCATCAAATGATGAAGCTGCATATTTGCAGGGGGATACATAGTATAATAGAAGACATGGCCACCTCAGCACAAGCTTGAGATGGAGCAATGTAAATGTCACTCATCCTATCTGACACTACACTTATTTAGTACCAATACCAGCAATTATACTGTTCCAAATTTTATATAAGCTTTAAAACAGCACTCTCCCACAAAACCTTTACTGTTACTTTAAAATAATTAGGTAAGTAATGCAGCAGTTAGTTATTTACCATTAGTATGAGTATGTTTTAGCTATACAGTACAATGGGGTAAGCCCTTGTTTTAAAAAAGTAGAACAATTTTTTAATAAATACAGATTAGGCCAATAATGCAGCATCAGGCTAAAACTGGCCTTTGTTGTAAAATGGGTTACAATAGTCCAAGTCTGAAATAATGGAGGACAGTGTATAAAACTTTTAATGACACCTGCCTGGTGAAGTTTTAAAGGGGAGCTCTACCAATTATTTTTGTACACATGAAGATCAGTTCACTTTGAAGTTACCCCCTGATGTCATCTCAGCTTGGGCTTCAGACTTTTTTTAATAAAAAGTGTGTCACAAAAGTTGGGGTTCAGAGTTTGAAAGACATTTACCAGGCAGGGAGGGGAATAAAAAGACGCTTTCCAGTTGCATTATGGGAAATGTAGGATCCAGTGTTTTTGGAGTTTGACCCATAGTAGGGATTAAAAGTCAGGATATATTGGCCTCTGCTGCACATATTTTGACGATTCTTTTTCTAATCTTTCTGGAAGTGCAATACTAAATCGCTGGAGTGTGTCTTTAAGTTTTTTAATGTTAACACAAAATACATGTCATTTCAACTCTAGCGAAAATGTCCTCATGTTTTAAAATGGATGCCAAAAACGGGTATGACAAGGCCTGTACACAAACCTTCATATTGTGATATTAACTGAAATGACTTTGCTAGAGCACTGGTTTTAAGAGTAAAAACACTGAAATGACCATTTGGTGGTGAGGAGAAACAAAAATAGCTCAAAATCACCTCTACCACTCCATTGCTACTTTGAGTGATTCAAGTCTTAAATAAGAAATTCTAATTTACTTCAAAAAATTTGAGTAAATGAAGTGTTGAAATAAATTGAATATATAGTATGTATGTTATCAGTATGTATTTTTGTCTACTTCTTTTAAAGACACTGCTGAGGTGCAAAGAGTCTGGTGTCATAGTCTCCACCTGCAACCTCTTAATCGAGTGACAAAATGCAAGTAAGCTATGGACACACACATGCAATACAAACACTAAAAAGGATCAGCTCACGCGAACCAACAGCCCAAGAAAGAATAGCTAGTGTTGGCTCAGCAGGGTCAAGTGTAATGCTGTGATGTTATGAAACATGCATGGATACAGCTGTCTGTTTGGCTACAGTTGACTTGAAAGACTATGAAAATGTAGAAAACCTCCGCCGTTCACACACACGTTCCCTGACGGTCATAACGTTCCACTGAAGATGACTCTGTGTGGAGTATGAAGGCCTTGGATTCTGATCTACAGTATTTTGCCAACAGTGACTACAATTCTTAGTATCAAACAAGGGATTTAACCTGAGTTAATACAACAGTCGGTATGAAATACTAATACATTTATTTGAAGTTTAAAAAAAGCTGCGTTAAATAGACAACTCTATTTTTTTAATAAGACTAATTAAATGTCTAGATTTTCACATGATAGCATGGAGAGAGATGCTGGAATTCTATTCACTATTGCTCCTGTAAGCACTTGTTTATTTACATATAAGCTCTAATCCTCTTGTGAATAACTTCCACACCACACAGAGAAAATACTTCCATCCTTATAAGCCTCCATCTTTAAAGAGCAGATAGGTTGGCTAAAGGCAAAAAAATACAATCTGTCACCCTCTAAACTCAGAAAGGAGGAGTTCTTTCTGTTCTCTGCTGTCACTCTTTTATGTAACATCCTCTCTGAACTCAGGAATCTAACTCTAGTTAGCGTCTTCTGACACATTTAGGCTAGGGTGATGAGTCCCTCGCTTCTCCTCCTTTTTCTTGTCCCTCTCTTTCTCTATTCTCAGAGAGATAGGCAGAAAGTGAAAATGGATAAGGGAGAAAAAGTACACCGCTGGCTGAATCTACAGGGCCACCCTGTCGCTTCAGAAGGGGAAAAAAAGACCCAACTGCGCTGCTGCTCCAGCTCTGCCACAGAGCCGGTCTAGGAGCCTCTCGGTGGCCCTTCAACCAAACGCCCTGTCACCGTACAGTAGGCTCAGATGTGAGATAACTAGCCGACAAGCCAAGGTGGGTGAAGTCACAAGAGGTCGTCGTAGTCCAGAAGCTTTGAGTGCTGACGGCTTTTCCACAGGCGGAACAGACGGAAGTCAAAGTACATTTCGATCATCTCTTTGCCTGCAGAAAGAAGACAACACAAAGAAAACAAGAGATTACAAAATTGTACACTTGGAAAACCTGCCCTCATCTAGCATCACCCCCAGCGATGCAATGCAGTTCATCTTACAGACATGAAACATGCCTCAGTTAGGTAACTATAACGGGACATCATGTCTGCTTTTTGGTGTTGTTACAGTTAGATTTGACTTGGTATTTTGTTGTAATATTTCATGTTTTTTCAAATTTCTGGCATTTCTGTTTAGGTTATAATATTATGTGCATCATATCAGGTCAGTATAAACGTACTTAATAAGAGTACTGATGGAAATTGACATCAAATTTGCTGACAATAGTGTGATTGTGGCAGGAGCAGGATCTGGGTCATGGAGCTGTAGTCAATAATTTTTTGTCATGGCGTCATCAGTCATTGCTCTGGTATTTTCAAAATAAATGACATTTTTACTGATTTTAGGAGGTCATCCATTTGTCATGAATGTTGGAAAAGGTTGCAAAAGGTACTGGTGCTATAGCATTACTAAGAGCAAACTATATTTCAAACCTAATGTTGACTTTTTTAGAAACAGCAATTTTCTTGGGAAAGTGAATCCTTTCAGTGTTTGTGCATCTATCCATTTTTTTTTAGAGCTCTAGGGATGGCAATGACACTGTCTGACCAACAGCCGGCCCACCACTTTGGTCCAGACTGATATATATGAACTATTTGCTTGATTGTCATGAAAATATCAGACATTCATGGTTCCCAGAGGATGAATTCTACTAACTTTGGTGATCCCCTGACTTTTCCTCTAGCCCTACCAGCAGATCAAAGTTTTCTCTTAACCAGTGGAATATTGGATGGATTGCCACAAAATTTAGTTCAGACATTCATGTTCCCCAGAGGGTGAATTGTAAAAACTTTGATCCCCTGATTTTTCCTCTAGAGCCACCATCAGGTCAAAATTGGACAATTATAATTTGTCCAATTATTTGCTTTAAAATCAAATACCTGCAAAACTAATGACATTCACATCAGCCTTAACAGTACTTTGTGTTTAGTGCTAATAAGCAAATGTTACTTAGATGGCTAATATGGTAAACATTATACCTGCTTAACATTTGCATGTTAGCATTGACATCGTGAGTATGCTAGTATGCTAATGTTAGCATTTATCCCAGTACAACCTCACAGAGCATGGTGTTTTTAAACCTATAATTCCTTTGCTCCGGTATGAAGAACATTCACTCAGCTCATTGGTTAGATGTGTCTGGGGCGGGAGTGAGAAAGTAAACACAGGAATAAGGTCCTGAAGAAAGTCCTATCTGCCTAAATATCAAGAAGGCAACACACTTCGTTACAAGTCCCCCTGTGCAACAAAGCACACTTCTAACCACACCCAATCACACCCATCAGTGATGCTGGGTGTACTTAGACATTAAACAAACTTGAAACTCTACGCTTTAAAGCCGCCCTCAGCCTCTTAAACAGCTTGCTGCACATACAGTAGAGGTAAAGTTTAGGACTGCAGGCTGCAGAACTACTTTACCTTCAGGGACAAAAAAAGACTGAACTGAATTGAACTGAAGATTGCTGAAGATAAAAATCACACACACACATGTAACATGGAGTAATTTTTATGGGCAACCTTTTTAGCATAAGAATCTTCATGTTAATAAATCTAATACCTTCTGATCTATGACCTAGAAAACAAGACAGCTAGCGTCACACCTAGACAGCTTCACTGTCCTCAAGGCAATATAAGTGCACTTTACTCAACTATTCAATTTGCAAAAAGCAAT
This sequence comes from Siniperca chuatsi, assembly GCF_020085105.1. Classification (NCBI taxonomy): domain Eukaryota; kingdom Metazoa; phylum Chordata; class Actinopteri; order Centrarchiformes; family Sinipercidae; genus Siniperca; species Siniperca chuatsi. The sequence continues at coordinate 6,979,150 of NC_058046.1, forward strand.
CTGCACTGCAAAAGATGACCTCATATGCAAAACGCATTGAAAAAACTTAAACGCAAAACAATTAGCGTGGCATCAATAGATGTCAGGAAAATGACTGATGAGGGATGCGTTGAGAGCTCGGTAGAGTTAACACCTGTTTGTTTGCTCACAGTCCCTAATGTGCTTTCTTCATTGCTGCCATTGATTAACATTCAGTGAGAGTACCGATGAGGTAGATACCGCAATATCAATACAAATACTGTATGTTTTGTGTGTGTGCATGTTGTGGTGCATGTAACTCTTTTGTGGCGGCAGCAGAAAACCAATAATATAGCTTGTGTGAGTTTGTAACTATTTGCAACGTGTATGTAGTGCTCTCACCCTGTGCAGACAGCTCTAGTGGGGACTTGAATTCGACCGAGGAGGGTCTCATCAGCCTCTTCAGAGTCTGAATCAGCTGCAGGGGAAAAGGGGACAGACAGAGAGGAAGAGTTAGAGAGATAGAATGCTTCATTCCAAATGCCATCAGGCATTTTGAAATGAAAACAAACAAATCAGTGACGATGCAGAGACGTGACTGTTTGCAGAGAGCAGGTGGAGAACCTGCAGCACATTGATTCTGTTCATGCAGCACTGCAGCTTGGTGTATGTGAAAAGGTGCCATTTACACTGCAATAGCGGAGTATAAGTGAAAGGCACTTATACTAATGTGAGCCTCACATACATGGAGGCAGTGGAGGACAAACACACCTTAACTCACTATACTTACCTTTAAAAGCTGACACAGACCTTTGTGTTCTAAATTAATTAGGTAATTTATGTTACCAGGATGAAACTGATGTCGTTTATAAGAAAATATATTTTGCAGATTAAAAAGCTTTCATTAAAAGGTGTTGGTACCATCAGGTAAGCTTCTCTGGAAAGAGAGATTTTTATTTTTAAGCCCTTTTCAGATATGGAATACTACACTACTGGCTTAATCTTTCTGGTAAAGTGATGGTTTTTTGTTATTCAGACATAAGTGGGCGTTACATGTGTTCTATCATGGTTAATTTAGACATGAAACGACGACATTTTGTGAGCATTGTGGCAGGGAGCAATGTCACTGTGAGAGTGGTGAATTCAAAAGTGATAATATAAAGGAAGAAAAGTGTTCTCTGTTCGCTCACAGACTGTATAAGTGATGGATTTTAAAACTTATTTTGTTGTTGAAGCCTAATTTAAAGAACATTGCTGTTTTATCATTCTGACAATACACAAGCTTAGAATGACAAGATGTTAAGTGGCTGTTCTGATTTGCTCAAATGCTGCATGTGAAGTGTTTTGCTGTATTTTCATAATCATAAAAACCGGGATGGTGGCCTGATTGTTATTGTGGTTGGGTTTTTTTTTTACCTCTTTTGCCCAAGGGGAAAAATTATCTTTTCAGACTGACATGACATGAGAAAAATCTCCTCGACAACTTAAAATGGGCTCATTCAGTGTTTAGTGATTTGTTAAACTGTTAAACTAACAGAAGATAACTGAGTGATAAATTAATTACAGTGCTCTTAAGAAGACAGAACAAGACGTGCATTCTCTTTCTGTGACTATTGAACATTGTGCTGCTGCAGCCGATCTCGGAACCCATCGGCTATCATCTAACGACAATTTAGCTGCTGGGGGAAACGGCCAGTGTTTCGGGAATTCTGGTGTAACCAGCGGATATCCCGGCCAAGACTTCCTCTTCTGTGCGCCGGTCATTGTTTACAGTCTGACGATCTCTGAACCCATCGGGTATTGTCTGACGACAATTTGAATGCAGATACATTTTAAGAAAAATAATAAAAAGCTAATCTCTAGGGTTTCTGAAATTGCTAAAATGCTAAATCATCATCAGACGATAGACAATGGGTTCTGAGATTGCATTTCGGCCAATGCCTCGTTGGCTCTCCATATGGACTGTTTACCTGCATGCAACCAAAGCCAGCTCAAACATGATTGGTCAATACGACTTGGACTACAAACGGACTACAAATGGAAACCAGAATGCATCCGATACCAAAATCTGTTTTTTTTGTGCCTCTGGAAGCCTGTCAGACCTGATGACACCTCTCCACACTTTTGCCGCCTCGTCCTCCCCCCTCTTGTTCCAGATCGTCCTCCCTGTCCCTCCTCTCACTCCCTGGGGTCTGGTCCAGTGCCAGCTGGTGTGCCATCACACATGGAGACTAGCAGCCAAGTGACATTCTCATGTCCAGAAAGCTAGCGGTGCATTGGTCACTTCAGAGGACTGTTTTTTGATGCTTTTTTGATTTGCTTCCTTTAAGGAAAATATAATATTTCTCAGTAAAAAAAACCCTTTAAAATGTATTCATTTTATGGCCAGTTCAGAAGAGCTTACTAAAGATTTACTTTACAATTACAACTACTACATTTATTTATTCATTTATTTTTTGCTTATAAAAAGTGACTTACAACTCATTTTCTTATGTACATATCTATTTTAAAAAGATGATGGTCAGCTGATGATTAGGTATCTCTATAATTTAGGTCTGCCACTTTATAAATGTGTTTTACAATATGATGGCATCGTTGACCTACTTTGTAAAGCATTAAAGAAATAAACAGTTCAACAGAATTAGAGGATAAAGTGAGTAATGCCATCTAAATCAAAGGTAAAATTAGAGATTTGTATGGTGTAATGAGAACGGAAGGGGGGTTAATGTCTCCCCACATTCACCAACACACAGCAACCTTGTTTACAACCTGGTGGAATTCCATGGGGGGATGGTTTGAATAAACTCTGCTCAGTTTCTCTGGATGCATCTTTGCCAGCGTTTCAAAACAGTAGGCTAAACCACAGTTTTGCTGTGATAAAGAATTGATGTTGAATAAAATATATTAATTCCTATTTAGATAAGCTAATTGCCCTAGTGTTACGTTATTGTCTTGCAGTTGTTTTTATAATCAAATCACATACCTCACCTCACTATTGCCAATAAGATCAGGTTTATTTCATCACTGTTTTGTTTATTTATTTTATTTATCAATTTATATGTATATATATCTGGGGTGGCTGTGGCTTAGTGGTAGAATGGTTAAATCCGGCTCCCCCCAGCCCACATGTCAAAGTCCTTGGGCAATACACTTAGGCATTTAGCTATAAATAAATGTCCTCATTTAATCACTAAGAAGTTGTCTGTGGTTTCTTTGAAGCAGAAGATAGGGTTAATCTTTCGAAAAGAATTCACTCCTTCTTAAGAGAGTGATCAATTTAATGGTCGAATATTAATTAATTCTTTTTTGTTTTCCCAGTTAACTGGGTGGGGCCCCAATGAGTGTATTAAAGTGTAATTGTTTGATTAAAGTAGTTGATTCTAATACAATGTTTTATTAATCTAGATGTTATATATCTTTATTGGTTGTTTAAAGCTCTGTTTAAAATTTGGTGAAAGGACCTAGGCATGGCTTAAGATGATTGTACATGGTCATGTACGTATATGCAACAGAATACATTTTTAATTTACAAGTAACAAAATTAAATTGTTCATCATTTTTATCTCACCCCAGTTAGGATGCATTGGATCTCAAAAGATATTTCCCCATATTGCCTGAGATGTAAAAGCAAAGAAGGAACATTTGTGCATCTTTTTGACACTATTCATGGTTTCACTAAATCAATGTTAAATACAGAGGCAATTTTTAGTAATTTTGGGAAATGAAATGCTTATTTGCTTTCTTGGCAAGAGCCAGCTGCTGGTTAGCTTAGCTTAGCACAAAGACTGGAAACTGGGGAAACAGCTGGCCTGGCTCTGTCCAAAGGTAACAAAATCTGCCTACCAGCACCTTTATAGCTCACTGATTAACACATTATGTCTTGTTTGTCTCGTTTGTTTAAAACAGGTGTAAAAATAACATGTTGTGGTTTCACAGGGGGTTGTGTCCCAGACTATATCACTTCCAAGAGTGTTGACATCATTGTGAGGTTGCTAGGCAACCAGCGGTTGCCTGTCTGTTTTAATTTTTTTATCCCTCGACATATGGAGGATGAAATATGTTCTAGCCATAAATAAACAAGTGTCAAGAAAAAAAATCATTTGTGAGAGACAGGGTCCCTTTCTAACAAAAAGGGGAATCTGCCATATTCTAAATGAATTCTTTCCTCTCTGTTGCTAATATTACAGCTTACAGTAGCAGGCCATCATTAGAGCATGATTTTTCAAGGTTGGGGTCAGCGCCGCAAATGCAAGGAAGCTGTTAGCAAGTAAAACAGTGAATCTGATCTAACCCCTGTGCTATTTTAAACTAAGTGAGTACCTACAGAGTAACCAGATTTACGTGTCAGAGAAAAGGAGGCTGAGGGGTGTCAACAGGAATGGCATCATGTACCTAACATTAGCTTTGAAATAGTTTTTTTACTTAAACTGTGCATGTATGGGGTCTATACCATTAAAAATAGGTGGTTGTCTGTATTAACGTCAGTCAACAATAGTGTTATATTTGTTAACAAAAACGATGACAAAATATATTTGTTTTTTTTCCATGACAAAGACAAGACGCTGATAACGCGAAAGACTTTATGAAAGAACTGAGACTAAATGTCTATATATCTTTGATGAAAAACAGAGTTGACTAAAATGGAATTTGAAAATGTTAACTTCAATGAAGAGGATATACTTTTTTTCTGACAATAAAATTCATCCATAACTTCTCTTCCTGTGCCCATGGGTCATCTTCCCAGTAGCACACCGGTAACACAGCGCCAACAGTGCTGTCCGAAGTCCGAAGCTAGCAGCGCCATGTAGCCTCAGGAGCTTGGCCAAATGATAAGGTGACGACAAGAAAAATAAAGTTCATTATGACTGGTAATTTTACCAAAACGATTATGAATCTTGATATTATTTGGGTCTGTTATTCTGAAACAGATAATTGTGTGGTGCTTTGTTTAATTCAGTGAGGTTTTTAATGGTTTAATAAAAAATCACCTTATTGAACGATTAGTAATACTTCTTTTTCTAGTATTATCTACGTGTATTATATCAAAACAGATACGTGAAGCAGAACATATTTCGTGTCTTAAGCAGCTGCTGGTGTTTTATTGCTCTGATTGTGGTCGGCTGTGTTTTATCAGAGGGTTTTATTGGATGTTAGATTGAGTGCGTGATGTTGGTACTATCATTAGGATCAGGACTGGATATTTAACCATGATGGATCAGCTGATATAGCAGCAGAATCGTGTTTTTGTTACACTGAATACAGTTTTAGACTGATGGTCTGTCCAACACAGCATTTATGTCCATGTCTGCGGAGAGAGAGAGAGAGAGAGAGAGAGAGAGAAAGAGAGAAAGAGAGGGAGAGGGAGAGAGAGAGAGAGTTTATGTATATATTTGTGTATATGTGTATGTTTTTATTTCACATTTGCTTTGGCAATGTTAACTTCTGTTTCCCATGCCAATAAAGCCCGCTGAATTGAACTAGAATTGAGAGACACATCTTTTCAGTCATTGGCTGTTATCATACCTGCAGTGGGTTTTTCTGATTACAGTACTTGGAAAAACAACATAATGCGCAACAATTTGTTGTAAACTCTGAATTCCCTGAGTAAGTGAGTGACTATGACCTCTAACCACTGACCTCTTGCATCTTATAAATGTTTTTGAAATAATGTAGGTAACTATTTTTTTGAGATGATGTGACATTATTCCAGAAAGCTAGCTAGCTAATACCTGCTTGATTTACACTACAGACAACTAAAAACAGTGGCAGATTTTGTTCCTTTTTGAAGAAAACGAATTATTTTCTCATGTATGATTTTTGCAGTGTAAGATGGCTGATAGCAGTGCTGTAAGGAGCGATGCTGGGTGGAGTGGAGCATCATCTGACGGTAGCTCAGTCAGTCAGTCTATTAATAGTAGCTCTCCAGCTGAGCTTGCAGGAGCACACACAGGCAGCTGCAGGAGGAAAATGCAGCGAATAAGCCCTTCCCTGTTCACCCCCCTCCTTGTGTGACTTGTACTGAATCACTGTGGAGAAGATGCCAAATGTTGTGTTCGAAAATAGCTAGCAAACAAGCTAACAATGTTCATTTGAGTTTTCCAACATTCTACACCTAGCATTAGCTTGTTGCTAATAACTAGTGTGTTTATCACTTATTAGTGTCCCCTAGAAATGATTGTGTGTTTTTCTGTACAACTTGCAGCATTTCTCTATTTGTGTTTTCTATATTTGCAGCATGTTTCTTTATGTTTCTTTTTTTCTTATGTTGCCGTGCTTTGAGTTCTCAACCACCACAAACCCAGCAGACTTTTTGCTAAATGCGGCATGCAATACAAATTGCATTGCAGAAGCTGCCTGTCTTCTCAGTGACGGTTATTTTTGGTAATTATAAAATGATTATATTATAAATATGAATCTAATTCTATATTACTAATTTACCACATGTGGCACCATTATAAGGTTTATCAGTTCCTCAGACAACATCTGTTTCGTGGCTTTTCTCTTTAAGTGTCTTGACTGTCCTCGCAGCTTCATACTGCATTAAGCACTTCATTTCTAAGCATTAAGGTCAAGAGGTACACAAGCATGTAATATGCATTAAGTGCCCCTTACTCTGCACCTATCTCTGATAGTCCAGGAATATTATTCATTTCAAATTCAGACTTCTGTGTGAAGTGTGCAGGAGAAGCTCAACATGAGTTTTTTCCACCAAAGTGCAGAACATTGCAGTAAGCAATCATACGAAGCAGTAGTACAGTGGTTCTAGATGTGGCTATATGAGAAAGTATGAATATTTTAGTGTGTGGGCATGTTCATGTGCATATGCTGTATGTGCGTGTGTCTGCATATAGCAAGTGCATATCAGTCTCTGTGGGGGTGGAAGGGTCATGGCAGGGGTCCTGGAGGAGGTACGAGTGTGTGAGTAAATGTGTGAACATGTAATTGCTGCGAGGGTGAGTGGGCGCATGTGTATGTATATGTGTTAATTGAGGGGGTGTCAAGGAATCTATTTTCCTGTCATTCCAAAGTGCTGCGTGTGTGTGTCCTCTTCTTTATTATCCTCCCCCCTGCCTGTGCTGTGTGGCAGCTTGACAGCAGGATCAGAGCTGCAGCCAGGCTCAGAAGGTGTTGGTAAGGTCATAATGCATACACTTGCCCCTATGATGCATTTCACATGCACCAGAAACTGCTCCTTCTTTCATTATTTTACCACGCATATGCAAAAAGTGCCCTTGCATTCATCTCATTAGACACTGCAAGACACTGCAAGACTCTGCGATATCAAGAGACAAAGCCAACAGATTGTCTAAATGATTTATCTGCAAGGTGCTATAGACAGCATATGGCTTTGAGTGCGTGTGTGCATATTTGTGATTATGAGTAAGCATGCTGCATATGCATGCAGACATTTAAAGTAATTTGCACTAACTAGTGGAGTGTGGGAGTGTTATTTGTTCTTGAGGCTTGTCATGACTCAGAATACAAAGACAACTACCTTTTCTCCATTTGCACTCCCCAGCACATAGCAGCCCATGATGTGGATGAGGTTGGGCTCCGGGTTCAGCTTACTCATCAGCCTGCTGAGCCGCCGCCAGAACCTAGACACACAGGAGAGGCGAGAGGTTAAGAAAATCAACAACAAATGGGTAAGAGCAGCAGAGTAAATGAGAAAAGTGAGTTAGTAAGAGGTTCAGGGTCAAAACTGAACGACGGTTTGACGAGAGTGGGAATGTGTAACCGCATGATAGTCACAATTCTAAACACAATTTGGAGGTACTTTATGGTTTCGAGATTTCCATCACATGCCTTTAACCCATCTACAATCATTCAAATGTAAAATGTGTGTGAAAGGGTAAAAGGAAAAGCTGAATTCTTGAACCAACCATCCATTCCCTGATGGGAATGTTAATACTGTAAGTCTCTGTATGTACAGTATGATTTGTTACCCTATTATCCAAACCCACACTACCTACATTATACTAAACACGTGACTAATGACTAACCTTACTTTCAGCATGCTTTTAATTTAGAAAAATTAGGACAGAATAATCTGCTGAAACAACTTTGTTTGAATAAATACTGCCTTGTCTTTGCTCTGTAGTATAATGACAAAGACTATATGCCACATATTTTTCATAAGCATTTAACTCCCGTGGTTGGTGATGTCCCCAACCCTGAACATCTAACTGCACATTTTTGGTTACACCTACAAAATGAAGTAAGTCTTACTGGATCATGTCTTCCTCCTTCTCCACCTTTGCAAAGGTGGCGACTTTATTCTTCAGCAGGTACAGATGTCCCGGACCTCCCTGGGGAAAGGTGTTTGTTTTACTATAGATTCTGATAAGTATAAAAATCACCTCACTCCTTCATATGCTGTAGAATCGAAGTGGTCAGAAGAACTGATAAGTGAGTGTGGTTGAAGTTGTGGGTAATCCCAAAAAAACTAAGGACCAAATTTCAGCACTGAAAAGTAATAAAATACAACCAAAAACTGTAGTGTTTGACAAAACAGAAGCTAATGTAAAACTTCAATCACTGCTTTCAAAACTAATAGTAATAAAATGCTAATTAAAAAAACATAAGCAAATATTGTTTAAGGCCTCTAGTTTCACAGCGGTATTGGGCTTGTGGAAGGAGCAGCAGCAGTTTATGTAAAACTGGCGGTACCACCAGACAAACTAAATATTTATCTCCAGCTGCTGACAGAAATGTGAGGAGAAACACTAGGTCCAATATCTGAGGAATTGTATCTAGCATCTCTTGTCATTAAGTAGCTTATTTAATTTTTTTAAATTCCATATGCATAACTATAACAAGCCTAAACATGATATTTGATATTGATTATCCCTAATATAATTCCATCAAGGCAGCAGGAGATGTGTTAAATTATTCAACAGGACTGCAAATGAGAGCAGCATGCAGGTGGGAAACACTATCAACAAATATTAAAGCATTAAAAGAAAAGCACTAGTTCACTTACCACATCATTTCAGAGCCTGAAACATTCCCTTTATATGCCTACAGCAGTTTAGAACATATCTGATCACATTACAGTGAGCTGAATATACTTTACATTCTTACGTGTAATTTCTAGCGTCACTAAAATGTCCCTTCCGATATTTCCCTCTCATCTGTGTATTTATACTTGACTACTTGACTTTATACACATTTATCTTTTTTATTTTAGTTTTAATGTGTCATATAGTAACACATGTTCTGTTTAAGTATTCAACATTGAGTTTATATTTCATCGCCTCACAGCCCAGCGCCGTTCCTGGGGGCTTGAGTTGTTGAGCTGGCTAATTTAAGATGCAGGAGGCATGTGATTGGCTGAAATGTGAGAAGACAGTGACAACACCACTATCATGAAATGTGACATTATGAAATAAAAACACTTATTTAATACTGAACACTTCAGGGCTCCAATTAGTATAACTGTATATATTATAGGGACTGTGTGTCTGTGCAACCAATCCAGCGGCTCTCTGTATAATGGGGGGTGAAGGCAGAATATTCATAACATATGCAGATCAGGATCACACCCAGCTCGGCGGTGTGTGTCAGCGGATCAGGAGAACATCACCACGGCTTTATCGGCCATTACTACCAGTTCAACGCTGTGAAACTAGAGGCCTGAGTCTTAAACTATTTGTGTTTGGCCTGTATTTCTATTAAAGGCTGAAACTAATGGATGTTTTTAATTTAAGCTGCCAGCAGCCAATATTTGTCACAAAATATGATATAAAACTTTAAATATATCAATTCTTGTGATGCAAAAGTTTAAAAAAAAGAATGTCTTTAGCAGCTGATATCAGTTTATCCTTCAATCCATAACTACTAGTTAGAGAGTGCTAACCTGACCAAAATAATATTTTTCTGTCTCTCCTCTCACTCACCTGGCAGAAAATGAGCATGTTCCAGATTTTACAGCCTTTTCTGTAGGCAGTCAGCTTCTTCTCTATCTCCTCTGGGTGAGAGACAATCAGAGAGGGAGAGAGAAAGAGAGGTGTCACTTTTCCCACTCAGCTGTAATGATGAGACACATAAATTGGCTGTCCCTTGAGACACACACACACACACACACACACACACACACACACACACACAAACACACACACACACACGAGTACAAAAACAATGAGTCATCTCAACAACACTCCAGCAAGCTAAAACTTATTCCACCCTCATCTTTTCCACATTTACACTGGAAGAGTAATTTTCACTTAAGAGCTAACGTTTAACAAAAAAAACCACATGTCACACTCACCGAGGATGTCATCAAATGTGGCATGTTCATGGTCCTTTAAATGGAAGATTAAAACAGAATTATTATTTTATTAAATACTACTGACCAGAAATTTTATCAAATTGAAAAGCCTGCTGATTTTCTACACAGAACGTTCATTTACAGCCGTTAATGGAATCAGATTTACTTTAGCTATTATTCTAAGAGTGCTGATTTTGCTCTTTCACAATTACAGCCCATTAGACTTTTGAAGAGTGATTTACAACAACAGCAGGAATAAACTTAAATTCCTCAATTATCAACATTCCTCTCCATCTCTTTTCCCTAGAACATTGGTTCCCAACAGGGCCCCTCCAGGGTCCCACCAAGGTAAATCTGAGAATCTGAGGGGTCGTACAGTGATTAACAGTGGTAGGAAAGCCAAAAAAAATTAAAAATTATGCTACACAATAGTATGTATTTCTTCAGACGTTCCTTTGTTTTAGGGGTCAAAAGCCAACAAGACTAAGAGTCTACAGCCATGCTAGCAACTGTGTGAGGTTGTATCTAGGCACAGTGGTGCTTTGAGCAAAATGCTAACGTCAGCATGACAATGCTAATGCAAAGTATAATGGTTACCATATTCAGGATCTTATTTTAGCATGTTAGCATGCTAACATTTGCTAATTAGTTCTAAACACAAAGTTGAGTACTGATGGGAATGTCATTGCAGGTATTTGGTCACAAACCAAAGTATTGGACAAATAAAAATTTTGACCTGATGATGGTGCTAGATGAAAAGTCAAGGAATCACCAAAGTCATTACAATTCATCCTGAGTGGAACATGAATGTGTGCACCAAATTTCATGGCAATCCAACCAATAGTTATTGAGACATTTCACTCAAAATTAGGTTATGGGGGCGCTATAGGAAAAGGGGATTGACACAGTCATTAGGATTCATCATCCAGGAAACATGAATGTCTTTACAAAATTTCATGGCAATCCATCCATTATGCAAGAGATTTCAGTCTGAACCGAAGTGGTGGACTGATCAACTGACTGACCGACCAACCGTCTGAGAGACAGAGAGACCGACATTCCCATCTTCAGCTTGGCTAGAAAGGTTGGGAACCACTGCCCTAAACTGATCATTCATTTATATTGTATTGCATATACTGTAATGCTGGATGCATAAATATCAGCTTGTTGTAACCTACAAAGAATTTGGAAATGAAACAATGGATTTGTGTCCATCTTGTGACCCAAACACAAGTGATTGGGTTTTGGCAATGCTTGAAAGAATGTTGCGTCTCACTACAGACTTCTAGTGTTTTGTTCTCTTTCCTGGAGAAAAATACCAGCAAAAGATTACCTCTATGTTCTCACCTGAACAGATAAAGAACACGGTGCCACTGAACAGTACATCAAAGCCAGCCTGAAATGAGTCTGTATATTGCTTAGGAGAGAAATCATTTTAAGTGGATGATTGACAGTGCTCTTCTTCACTCCAACAAAAATGAACCCTGCATACTTGCTGTTCTTTGCTTATGATTCTCAGACTGGAAAAAAAGTTTTACCTAAACTACTCAGTGAAATCATTTAAACAGTCCTCAAAGTTTGATGATTGGTCCACAAGCGGTTGGTTAGTGGAAGTCACACTTAAATGGCATGGTGAAAACTGTGTTAATAAAATGTACAGTATTCTGGTAGTGGGAGGCTAGCGTCCAGCTCTCCTTCATCTACAATCCCCCCCACACCCCCTTGGGGAATGGGTAGTGGGTAATGGGTTATCTTTGGTTGTACTACAGCATATGTGGCTTTGTGGCTCCAGAGGGATAGTGGTGTAACACTGTCGATGGCTGCTACTCACATAGAGAATGGGGATGATGGAGGGGTCATCCCTACGAATGATGTTGGGAACATATTCGGCCTTTGGGACCTTGGAGCATATCAGCTGTGGAAAATAGGAAACATGCAGAGAAACCTCAATACCCTTGGCTGCATAGGGCATGAAGAACCTGATGGATATATTTTGTTTAACTTCAAAGTCAATTTGAAAGTTGATTGCCGGAATCCTCACCATGATTTTAGGTGGTATGAAGTCCTCTCCTTCACAGGCCACTCTCTCCATCTCCCTCTCCTCCTCCCAGTCAGCATCCTCATCCGGCCCTTCATCTAGTGTCCCTGAGGAGGTCTGAAGCTCGCCATCTGGCTCACACACACACACACACACACACAAACACACACACAGGAACAAAGGGCGAGATGAAAGGATAACAAACAAACAAGATTAGGAAGGAGGGTGCTCCATTTAAAAGCATTGCACCTGTTATTTAATATTTCCAGCACAGAGGGGCGGAACAGAGGAGTTAAAATCAGACAGCAGACGACACAAAACGACAATAATAACACTCTCATTATGCACCCAGCCAGTTGCAGACAGCTACACCACAAAGCATCAGGCAGATGCACAACAGGTTGAAAAATGAGGATGGCTGTGTGGATGGATGGCAACAGCCGAGTAAGACACACAGAGTAGGAGTGGAGATACAGGCAGCACATACTGTAAACAGATAAACTGTAGACACACAATGACAGTCAAAAACTACAATTAGAGAGTGCATGTGTTTGCATGTCTGTGTCAGACTGCATCTGTCAGTCTGTCTGTGTTTCTATATGTAAGTATAGATGCATGTGTGTTTGTTTTGTGTGTGTCTGTAGCTTTGATGTGTCTGTAAGTGCAATCATATGTTGTGTGTCTGCACGCTTGCGTGTGTGTGTGTGTGTATATAAAGCATGTAGTTGTATATTCTCCCACATGCAAAAGGGTATGCATGTGTTTTTATGGGCATTTTTGAGCATGAGCGGCTGTATTTTGTGTGTAAGCAAAAATCTCTACTCATGTGCTTATGTGTTTATGAGCATAAGTGTTTGTATAAAAGTGTGCATGTATGTACTATGCAGAGTAAGTGTCTGTGTTTTTATTCATGAGCATCGACTCACTGTCTCTGGAGTCATGCAGTGAGTCAGGCTTGACGGGGGTGGGGTCACTCCACGAGCGGCTGAAACTCTTGGCTCTGCGGTCGGCGAAGGCTGATGGAGTTAGGGGGAAGAAAGTCACTCACACACACACATACACACTCTCTAAAGGATAATCAAACCCATAAATCAAGGGTTCTGTCTTGTTGACCCAGTGTGTGTGAAGAACATACACACTAAAGTGATTCAAGTGTCCCTGTTAAATAACTGGCCTTAGTGGTTTTTGTTAATATAGGGTTAGGTGGTAACAAAAGTTTATGGATTTTCATTGAAATTGTATTGTTTAGAAATGTTTTATCATTTTACAACATTTTGTTGTCCAAATTATTGATTCCAAGCAAACTGTAATTCAAATCTAACAAAAGTTCTTAGAGAGCAACTCAACACCAGATAAATATCTGATTTTTGCTGGCCTAACTTCCCACCTTGGTGCAGCGATGAAGAAGTGTACTCCAGGGTATGTCAGTACATTGTGACATCACTGTTGGCTGTGGTTACAGGTGCAACAGAGCACACTCCTGACTAGAACTGCAAGTTACGATTATTTTCTCGATTAAGCGATTAAACCTTTGTTAGAAAATAGTGAAAAATGCCCATCACAACTCCCCAAAGCCCAAGATGACATCATCGATTCCTTGTTTTGTCTGACCAATATATATATATCGAGATATAACATTCTTATTAATATAATTGATTTAATTCATATCACAAAGCCCCGGGACTAGACAATTGTTCATTTTGGATGGATGGATGGATGAATTTATGTAGACTATGTGGTTATAGCATCTTTTAAATTATACATATATGTTTTTGTTTGTGGAGAACTGAGCCAATTCCAGTGAAAAATGTTGCAATCTTCAGTTGATTCATCTCAGTCTCCCGGGTTAGAGTCATAGGAGTTTCCATAGACTGTAACTAGTTCGGCTAACTTTGTTTAGCCAGGCTAGGATTCTTCTTGTCGTTTTCCTACAAGCTACAGTCGCAGGAAAACTAAATATTTTCTTGCTGAATCCTTTTCTAGGCTTCTAAATTCCCCCCCTCACCCAGTCATTTGGTTGTCAAGATATGATGATCTTGTCCTTTACCCAAATTAGACAAAATCTTCATTTTGAAAATAGATGGACTGTCAGCCAAACTTTATTTATGAAGTCCTAAAATGGTGGAATATAATGAGAAGAATAAGATGAAAATACGTAATTTTTACTCAAAATCAACTCAGGGTCTTCAGAGATACAGCAAATGCATGGAAGTGCTGAGTTACATTGCACTCAATTCATCAGTGTTAGATACAAATGGCCTTTTGAACTTTCCAGTACACAATCAATATGATCAAAATTACACAATTATTTTTCTAAAGCAAATGTAAGTGCACAGTCACAGCCACAAATACACACTAACATACACATACACCAGTCTAAACACTTCAGTGTGGGCTGACCAAATGACCATCAACTAGGATTTTAAGGAATAAGGTTATGATGACATGTCTGATTAGTAAACATACTCTAACACAATATTCCTATAAACATGCACAGTACTGTTGCTTCATGCATAAAGCACAAATAAATTCTGATGAACCTCACTTCTGATGTTATGATGGTACGCACTGTGGAGCATGAATGAATGAAAACGTACTGACATCACACATACATGCATACAGATACACTGAAAGACTTACTCTGGACCTTCATCCTGCGGCTGCCGACCATCCTAAGGTGTTTGCGGAAATTTCTACCATTTTAGGGAAGAGAAGAAGGAGACACATCAAGCTTCAGGAACAGAACAGAGGAACAGAGCCAGGGAATGAAAGAATGTAGCCAGCTTACAAACACAGATGAAATAGAAAGCACAGACAAAAAGCCATTCTGGATCCTAGCCAGAGCTGTGACAAGAAGATTGGTACCAAAATCTGCTCTGTGTCTCCAGTACGTAGCTAGTCTTGTGCACATGCTAACGTGTTAGCATACATTATGACAAAGAAATACTCAATACTAAAAAAGATTTTTATTCTTTCCCAAGTTGCAACTCTATTTCCTAATCCAAACAATGATGGTAGCTAAAAATGATGTATATCCTTGCTAAGTTTGTATAACGTGAACCAAAATGAATAAGTTTTAATATCAGTTATATTTGTTTACATTGATGCAACTGCAATTATTTTATACATAAAATAATAGAAACTAAATTATATAAAATAACACGTTCATATTTTATTTGCGTCATACAAAACAAAAAAGGAGATGTGTCGGTTCCGGCTATCTGGATAGAAAACAGGTTAAAAATCCTTTTTTTGTGTAGCAAGTGGAATAATTTTTTGTCCAGATGGTTAGAAAAGTCCTTGAGGATTCTGGAAATGCCTTCAAAACCGTGGTTAAGTGTTGTTAAACACTCTGGGTACAAAGATGGCCAAGTGACTCAAATGAAATCTTAATACATAAGGAAAGAATTATTTTGAGGACTACTTTTGCATTCCCTTGCAATATGTTTTGCATTACCTGGGTAGGAGCTCTATGTATAAGGAACATAAATTATTACTCCACACTTATAGCAACAGGCCTTCTACCAAATCTTGTTTCAGCATTAAAGGCTTACTTTAATTTGATTTGTGCAAAGAACAGAAGACCCTGTGAAAAAACTGCTTTCCAACTTGCATTGGTCTGCATTCCTGATGTATCTCTGCAAGTGGTTCAGAGTTGTCTGCTCTGTCTGTGACAGAACCACAGACTCTTTGCAGCATTTCAGTCACCTTCTTGTTTGTTGCTTTTTTTTTGACAAATACAGCACATTAGTTTTATGAGGTAGATTCAACAGCACATCTGTAATTCTGCCTCTGGAGACGTCTCCTTTTCCTCAGTGAAACCCCTCTGGGCTTCAGTACAGACTACAATAACTGTTCACAAATGAAACCGACAGCATCCTGCAGATTAACGTACTGCTTTCTTCTGGAGAGACCTCTTGATCGAAGAATTTGTTTAATTTTACTTTCACTAATTACATAACCATGCACGTCTATTGAGCAGTAGTACTATATCAGCATACTTAATGCCCAGTTCAAAGTAAAATTCAATGAGCTGATATAATGGGGCATTGCGCTGGGAGCAGCTGAGCGGAAATAAACATAGGACTCTGAAGGAATGGAAGAAGAAAAGTATTGCGAGGTAACACAAAAGTATTACGAGAAAATGCTAAATTTATTGCGAGAGAATGCAAAATATTGCGAGGTAACGTAAAACATATTGCGAGGGAATGCAAAATATTGCGAGGTAACGCAAAACTTATTGCAAGGGAATGCAAAAGTAGTCTTCAAAGAAATTCTCGCCGTGACCTTTAGGGGTCACCGCAAACTGGAGCTACCTCAGTGCTAAATGTCACTGAAAGCATTGCTGCACTGACGGGTACTGAGTGGAAGTTCTTAGACTGGTGCACTCCTGACCTGGCACTATCTTCGATGTAGGAAAAAGGCATGGGTCAGTGTTGCCAACTCTTTTCCAATGAAAGTAACTAGCATTAGCTCCAAAAGTCGCTAAAAGTTGCCAGATGATGCCATGCGCTAATTTGCATATTGATGACATCATCACACATTCATTTGCGTTAAGCTTTGTTTTGTCAGTTGCAGTGAGGAAAAGATCACCTTAAGCCATATAAAAGGTAGATCGAGAAATATTTAACCAAATAATCACAAACCCACTACAAAGGGAGGGAGAAGATAAAACAAATTATTTCAAACTATTCACATATTTATAAGCTGTAGGAACACCCTAATCCAGAGATTCGTAGAGAAAGAGTGAGAGAGAAACGTCTCTGCTCAAACCTGCCTGCCCCACACACTACACCTACTGCTGCCTGTGAGCATGGTGCAAGAGGAGAGGGAGAGACCCCGGCGCTGTTGACAGAAGAGCCATGCAGAATGCATGGGAATGAATTATAATGGAAAATATTTGAATATATTTCACGCCTTTTCCCTGATGGTTTTGAACAAGCTAATGAGCTTGGTAACTGACAGTTTGCAAACTTGCTAGCTCGGGGAGCTACTGGGACTGACTGGTGGTAGAATGTTCCCGGTTGGCTGGTGCGTTAGCTACCCTGCGAGTAGTCCATGTGTCACTAGCTAGTCTGTATGTCACTGTCACCTTTTTTCACAAGGATTTTCACAGATGAACTTTACTGTGCTACTTTCTGGTTTGGCTGGGCCTTAAAACTTTAGAATTATTGTTGTATTGAGTAATGTCTCATAAATACTATACATACTGGGTGCTAACATGTTAGTATCCAACGATCTGACAGTGAGGTGGTTTTGGTACCAATCCTTTGATTATACATCTGGTCAAACTCCCAAGTAGCCATTGTATTGCTTTAAATGATGAGTGTTTGAAGTTACTCAGACATGTCATATCAAACTTTTTATAAACCCCTGCATGAGACTAAGTCAAGAGAAGAAATCTTTAAAAATACGAGCAATTTTTCAATTGAAGACAGACTATCAAATGCATGTTCCATCATCAGTATTGGAAACCTCCTACTGAATTCTTGTCTTTTAGTTTTAGACTCTCTTCCCTCTTCATCTTCCCTTTCTCTTCCTGCTCAGTTGGGTGCCTGCCTGGCATTACTTCCGCACAGGGTTGTGCCCCTGATAACAAACAAATGCCTGGATTTTATTTATTTCATCAAAGGCATTGTATGATTCATGACTCGCACCACTGGAGAAAAGGAGTGCGACAGAGAGAGAATAAGAAAATAGAAACAGGAGAGGAAACAGAATATAGAGACAGCCCTAACTGGTAGCAAGTGTAACAATGTGTGGTCTAAAAAACAGCTTTTTATTATTCAGTACATTAAGGCTTGTCTGACTGTGACAGTTCAGTGTAGTGCAAGTAGGTCTCGCACTCACTTACATTTTTGTCACATATCCCTGAATTTGTCACTCTTTAAGTGAAGCTACAGTATGAAACCAATAGCTTCTTGTAGCAGAAAGTACACACTGCCTCAGCTGGAGTATTGCAAAATTACTGGTGCTCAAATGAACAGTTGATTAAAGGGAACTCCACAGATTTCACACGTGAAGATCAGTTCACCCATAATTGGGAGCACTAATCAGCCTGTGAAAACAGCTGTATAATGGCTTTTGTGGCTTTGGAAAGACCTTCTAAAGAGAAAATAACCCCAGTGATGTCATCAGCTATGATGTCATCAGATGTTATTTCAGCTTTGGCTTGGAGTCTACAGATTTTTAATGGAAAGCCTGCTTTTCAAACTGGGAGCGTGGAGTTTGAAAGGCATGAGATTTTACCAGGCAGGGAGGGTCTAACAAAGAGACGCTATTGAGTTGCATTATGGGAAATGTAGGATTCAGCAGTTTTGGAGATTTAATTTTTTTCAAATCTGTCTCTTGCTAGCCCCCCAACTTTATTGAAGTGCACCTTCACACCTTCAATTATTGCTGGGCGATAAATTGAATTAATTAAATTGATTTCAAATAATGATTTTGCACATTATAAAATGTTTATGTCATGAAAATTGAGTTTTTACAAGGTTACTTTCAGTGAAAACATAAAGTCGTGCTGTCAGTCCTGTAAACTGCAATGTGAATAGTTACACTATATGCTAACCAGTCACAGTTAATGTGGCCCTCATTACTCTAGGTGGCTAGCTACTACACACAGATATGTGCTCGGTTTGTGTTTGTTAAGGAGGTATCATCTCTGGTTACTAGAGGTGAAGCCATAGATTCTGCTTTGTTCAGTCTGTCTCTGCTATATAATTGGGAAGCTAAGGTTAGCTAGCCTGTTGTCTGCTAAAATCAGACCAATGTCAATAAACACAAACAGCAAGAACAGATGAATCAATGTTCTGACTTTTGTGTTGAAACTGATGATTAAACTGGTCGGTGCTCTATTTAGGTGAAACATCTGGTACTTTTGTCTTTTTGAATATGCAAAATGATGACATAGCCTTGAAAGTGGTGCAGAATTTTTATTATTTTTGCCCGACTGTTTTGCACAAAAGACATTTCAATCATGTTTTAGTCTTGCTGCATTTTGAGCCATATCACCCAGCGCTACCTTCAATGGATTGCTGGTAGGTAATGGACAGACAAGGAATCAGTGACAATTGGACCCAGTTAAACATTACTTAAAGAGTTTACAGGCTAATTAAGTTCTGTTTTGAACTAAAAAAAATGTAGTGATGTGAAACAAAGCTTTGTGAAACTGTGATAAGGTTTGTGACAACTGATATGGCTGGTCCACAACCCCACGACTCATTATTTTTAATACGACCCACCTCTTGTATCCAGAGTGCAGTTTCAAGGCATTCCTAACAACAACGTTTACATCAACAACGTCAGTGGTGATTGCAGGAGTCGTGAAGGCAGAGCCTAAAATAGAGGGATGACTCAGAGGAGAGGGGGATCCATCATCCGTCAGCCAGCGTTATATTTTCATACTGAGTGACAACAGCTTTTAAAATCCCTAACACCCGTGCATCAAGACTACCGAGTCAAATGCATGTCGGTGTGTGTGCATGCATGCGTGTGTGTCTTACCCAAGCCTGTGACCTTTCCAAATGCTTTGCAAAAAACGTCTTGCTTATTCAAACATGCATAATTCGATTTGTGAAACAAACTGAGATGTACCTTTCTATTAAAAGCATTGCATTCTAAAAGTACCTGACACAGCCCTGTGTGTGTGTGTGTGTGTGTGTATACAGATACACACACACACACACACACACAGGCTCAAACAACAAATGGCATGTCAGCCTTGGTGGATGTGAGGTCGTTTGCCAAATACTGATCGATTTGTTCACTTTGAGTGCCAGCCACAGAGCAGTGAGCTACGACCCTGTATTGATAGACCTCGCTTTTACACTTCAGTGTTCAGTGAGAAACACTGATTAAACCCGTAGCCCACAGCCTCGAGGACTCATGGCACACACACACACACACACACACCATAGGATACTGTTACGAGGTTTGTGATGGCCCTATAACAACAGTTGAGGTCAGGAGTGCAAGGAATGTTTTGTTTCCTGTGTAAAAACATAGTAACTGGTCACCAATATGTGGTAGCAGAAGAAAATCGGCCTTTAAAAATCGGCCTTTAATATGACATAATTTCACTTGCTGTTAATGAAAATTATTAAGAGCATTGCTGAATGTATCATCACGTGATCCGTGTTATTCAGCAATTTTTATGACTTTTCACATTTTAGTGGTAATTTTATGTTGTTCATCTTGTCTCTTGTGGTTAAATGTAAAAATGGGTGACTGGCTGTTTACAGCTGATAAAAATAGCATCTGGTAAATTTGCAGATGTTTATAATATTAACAGGGTATATGTTGCACTGAATTCAGTTTCCTCAAAAAAGGTATTAAAAATTCAAGTTTAATTTACAAATTGCTGCTGTAGACAGTAATCGTGGTTATAAAATGTTTTTGTATCCGATTGCTGGCTGTGAGAAGGCGTTACACACCAATTAAATATAAGTGGGATTGTTGTGACAGGAGGCTGTTCAATCCCTTTTTGTGGAGTTTCAGTCAGCACCATCAGACCTGTAGCAAACACTGACACTACTGCTAGCTCCAGTAGCTAGGAAGCTACAGTGGTGTTGTTTTTAGCAAAAACTTGAATTAACTTAAAACAATCAATCAGTTTTAATTGGGTAATCCATCCATTAGGTCGCTTACAATAATTTAGTTAACCATATCATTATGAATTATTGCTAGATACTGTGAAAATGTGATATATTAAAGGTCATATTGTCCCCCATCATACTTTCATACATACAAGTTTTAAATTAGATTTCAACAACATCTCCTGGTCTTCATCAAGGATGGATTTTGCTCAGTTGTCATGGAGATGGCTCAGTTGTCATCATGTGACCTAGCAATTGAGCAGTCTATGAGTGAGTCAAATTGTCTAGAACCTTATAAAACGGCCTGGAAAGTTTTTCACTTGTATTCACCAATATTCACAACCTTATGTCTATGTATTGTACTGACCTACCTATGTTCACCATTTCAAGTCCACCTGCCAGCCGATGGTGTACAGTACAATGGTGTATGTACAGTATAGGCCACATAATTCTCAATTAAGAGCTGTTATTCAAATAATAGCCAAGTCAGCATTTACAAATAAAGACTAGTTGCTAAAAAACATTGTGGAGTGATGGAATTACCTAGCCTGGCATCAGCAGACTAATTCACAAATGCGTATTAGTCTGGAACCTCTCAGTCCATTTTCGATTTCCAAGGGGCGTTATTAATGGGCGCAGACCAAAATGCCTCTGGATGCAATTGGATAGACCTACAACCAATCAGAGCAACAAAACTTGTGACGTAGCACTGAGCGACACATGCAAGCTGGGGCAGTGCTTGGTTCATTTTCAAGCAGGAAAAAAATAGCGGCCTGGTCACAAACTTTCTGAAATTACAGCTAAACAGTACACTAAAATGTGTTTCTGAAAACATTTGAAACAGGCAGTGCAGTAACAGAATCTCAATCATATTCAGCACTGCCTAGTTTGACAGTTTGATCTGAGTTTTGTGAGCCATGGTGCGTTGATTGCTTTTAGTGTGAAAGATCTGTGCTGCAAGTGTTGACTTTCATTGACAGTAGTTTAACAGGGATTGAACAAAAAAGGTAAAGTAGAAGGCCTGGTTCTCTCTGCATTTGAGGTAAAGGCCCCAGTCACTATTTGAAAATGTACAGTATACATAGAGATAAGGTTAAAAATCAGCCAAGTGGTCCATTAAGATCTGATATGAGACTGATGATGAGACTTGTCACGAAGGGTATTTCTTTACTGTGTAACAAGGGAACTTTAACAGGGACGGTTTAGCACCACACAGGACAGGACAGGACAGCCAGGACACAGTACCTCTCCATCGTGGTGGCTGCCTCCTGCTCTCTTTTCCGCCTCTTTCTCTCAGCAATGCCTCGAAAAGCCCTGCCAGGATGTCAAAGCGTTAAGTGGTTTTGTGGGGAAATAAAGTTTAATGTTTTTGCTGCGCCTGACCTAACACCAAAGAATTTTTGTCAGAACCCAAACTGTCCCAAAGGGTAAATAATCTTTACAGAACTTATATGACTTGACTGAGAAATCGGTTATACTGCAGTCCTAATACTTTTGGTTTTGAGCTATAGTTTTTTTAACTAGGCCTGACTGAAATGCCACGACGTTGAGAAAAACTGACCAGATTTAAGCCCTTTGGGTCTAGTTGGGTTCAGGCATAAAGTTCCAGTCAGGGTGGGATGGGGCAACAATAAAGGGGTTTAAGGTGAGGGGTTTTAAGTCCATAAGGGTTAGTGAGGGGTTTGGTTAGCTTTGCTGAGTGGTTAGAGTTAGGGACGTTTTATCCACCAGAAGAAGAAGACATTGTGGATATTCTCAGATAGTACACACACACACACACACACACTAGGACCACAATGCAAGATAGGGATCTACAAGAGACACTGAGGAGTAACCAGGAAACTGCCTATCCAGTGTGAGTTAAGCCAGTATTAGCCAACCAACTCTTTTTCCATACATCATTTTCATTTAAATCTTATTTAAAAATGAATTTTAATTTTATTTTTTGTGTGTGCCTGTCTTGATGTCTATTATTTCTCATTCTGCCAGTGTGTAAGTTGGTCAGCGTGGGTGTGCCTTTCCCACAGGGGACAGTAATGGTTCTGACAGGATGTCAGACATAATGAGAATCATCAATGACAACGTATGTCAGAAATGAAGTCATGTCCTGCAGTTTGGTTTTGACTGACAAACAGACAGACAGCTGATGAGTTCTGGGACAACAAACAATGAACTGAAGTCACTGGAGCCTGTACAGTGCTTATTATCCAAAAGCCTGCATAGCTCTGCCGCTACACTGCTATTACACCATTCCCCCCATTAAGCTCAATCACTTTCTGTTCCCTCTCCCTGAAAAAGATGAACATGTTGGAAGTGACTTTTCCTTCAGTCTGTCATTCTTTCCACCACCTGCCATCACCAAAATCTCTGAAAGCTGAGAGCCCTCTTTCTCTTTTGTGCTTTTGAAGCAATCCAGCAGATTTCCCGCCAAATTCAACCAAGTGGTTAGAAATAAAATTATATTATAGTGTAGGCTGGTAAACCTTTGGTTTATGGCAATTATATTGTGATGATATAATGATATTAACCTGCAATATGTTCAATGGGTTTTTACATACTTCTGCTACACAGTTAGAGGCGGTAGTCCACTTATGGTTATAATTACAAACTGCTGTTAAGTATTTTCTCACAATGTAAAAGTTTTGATACCTGACTAAGGACCCCTAACTAATGATACTGCTATCAGCTTTGCTGTGTAGCTGCTTGAGCTAACGTTAGCTTTACATACTGAAAGAACAAGCTACTAACCAGAAAATCAAGTGTGCGATCTGCAAGATTGTTTATGTAGAGAGAGACTGACCACTATGTTGAAATCTCCCTCTTTGATCTACAAAACCATACAGTCCACTTTCTACTTTGCAATGTGTTGCTGTGTAATATATGAAAGAACACTTAAATTAAGCAACTGTCATTATTCAGACGAGGTACACCAATACTTCACTACTTTAACTTGATAACCTATTTTTTGCAAATCATGAATGTAGACTAGCTGATTGCTGATTCTCTATTCATTCCTAGTGTACAGTACCTTCCCTGCACTTCAGTTGAATACTGACTGAATCTATAACTTCAAACACCCAGTCCAGCAGACACTGAGGTTGAGGGGGTTAAGGACACAGCAGACTGAATAGCACAAAGCCACATGAGGAAAAGGCATTTCAACACATGTTACCTAACTGACAGAGTGAGAAAAAGAAAGAGCAATGAGGAAGAACAGTGGGGGCGGTTGAAAGAGTTACTCACGATATTCTACAGTCGTGGTTTGGAAAGCCGCCACATAAAGAGGAGAGGAAAAAGAGAGGACAAAATGAAAGAGAAGTTAGCAACAGGTCCAGCCAAATGCTCCTCACACACATCAGAGACTGCTTTATGTTGCAGTTCTCACTTCAGGTGAGGATACAATGAGCAAAAAAACTCACCTAGAGTGGAAAAGTCCTGAATATAACCTCAAAATATGTGAGCAAGGACAGAATGATGAAGAACAGATGATGATAATGCACATACCTAACTGATCTGATCAAAATTTCTCATTAGAAGAGTTTAAGGACTGCCCATAGACAAATAGTTTGATCAATTATACAGTACATGTATAATTAATCAAACTGCAACAAACCCATCATATTAGAGGTGAAAGACATTGATTGGCCAGTCATTTTTTATCAAAGGCCAGTGTCAGGCCCATATAACAGTCTGACCCTAATAGGGACACGGGCAGATGGAAAAAGGGAGGAGACGCTGGAGAGAGAAGAGGGAGCGTGGGAGAGACGAGGGGAAATATCGCGGTGGGTGAGCTTTGTCTATTTGAGGGTCATAATTATAAGATCTGGGTGATAATTAACTAGTCACAAAGAGTGGAGGGCACTGTGTGTGTGTGTGTGTGTGTGTGTGTGTGTGTGTGTGTGTGTGTGTGTGTGTGTGTGTGTTGATGTATGCATGTGAACTGTCTAGACCAACACACATTCTCTACTTTCTAAACTTGGTCAATTCCAAGATTCTTGACAGAAGTTGAAAAGTTTATTTTGGATCTTTAAATGGGAGCATATCAATGTCAAGAATTCCAAGTAAAGATCTGTTCAAACCAGCATTTAAATAAATTAATTCCAAACCATGATGGATTTGCTCGTGGGGTTGAAGTAAATCCATGCAAATTTTCTGCGTGAAGTTAAACTTTGACCCACGAACTTGGCCGTTGAATAGGCCTAAGAACTAGCACTAGCAACATGTTAGCGGTTAACTCCCTACTCCCTGCGAGTAGTCACTACATCACCAAGCTTCTAGAATTTTTGCTAAGACGCGCAGATGAATCTTGTTTAACCACTCTCTGGTCTGACCAGGCCTTTAGGATAGAAAAGCCACAGAAAAAGCATTCATGCCATCATGGAAAACTGAAAACCTTCAATAGAATCCATAGAATTAAAAACATTTATAAAATAAATGTTAAGTGGTTTAGCAGATACTTAAAGAATTGTTTGTTTTGGAAGTTTATTATCAAATCATCTTTGCTCTGTCTCCTGTGTATAGTAATGCTGTACATTAATGAATTAGTGTTAGTTGTTTCAATATCAAATTAATTAAGAAATCAAATTAATTAATTAGAAATTTTATTTTCCATTTGTAAGCACATGGTTGGTAGGTTGCACGTTTTCTGCCAATTTGAAATGAAAATCAAAAATTGAAAGTGCATTTCATTTTTTTAAAATTCTGTTTATTTGTTCTGTAATACATTATACTTAATCAAATGGAAAATTAAATTTCAATTTGGCAAAAAAATGTACATCAATATTGGCAGCCATGACTTCCACAGCTCAAAGACGTTACCTAAAAGGTGAATAACAGAAGTGGACAACTATGACTGGCCAATACTTTATTATAACAAGTTGTACTGGCTTCATATACTGGTGAAACCAACAAGTGAGATGTGTGTGAAAGCTCATTAAGATTTTGTAGTAGAACACTACATTTGAGCTGTAAGTGTTGGAAGGAAAAGGCTGAGCCATATCCTGCCAACACGGTGGTTGTGCAGTAAGACACTATGATGTACAGAGTAGGAGTGAAGGCGGATTTCCATGCCATACTCACGCCTGCATGGTGGTGGTGGCTGTCTGAAAGCTGAACATATTCTCTTTGGGGAACCAGCTATTAGGATTGTCCTCTGCAAACAGAGAAAACAAAAGGAAGGCGTAGTATCAGTGAGCAGAACATTCAAACACAGGCCTTACAATTAGCGGAGGAGGCTAGTGAATGCATGATGACAAGAGCGTGTGAAGTGAAACATCTGAGGGTGAATGGGGTGAAATACACCTTGTTTTACTGTTTTATTAACTTAAAATTCAGGGTATATTTAGGTATAGTAAACATTTTTCACCTGTTACTTTACGAATTGTAGGTGAACACACAATGCAAAACTGTTGACATGACAGATGTATATATCTACAATTCCCTTCCCTCTTCCATATCAATATAAGATCCCACCCATCTTCCCATCCCATCTTTCTTTACCCTTGTCATCGGTAGATGCTCTGTCCTCGCTGTACATCCTCTCCAGTTTCTTGCGATGCTTCCCTGCATCTCGCGGTGAGGTATCCAGGTCCAGGGAGCGCTGGCTTTGACATGGAGCCCGAATGCAGGCCACGCAGTCTGGGGTGTAGTCGTCCCGCGACCCCCCTCTCCTCATCCCCCAGTCCCGGATGTTGTTGGCACTCCCTGAGCTCTGCAGCGGCTGCGATGATGATGGCAGGCCTCCATGATGCTGATGGGCATGGTGATGGTTGCTGCGGTGATGGCTACTACGGTGATGGCTACCGCGCGCGGCTGTGGCGGACGGCTGGATGGTGCAGGACGGGTTGGGGTTGGCAGACGCAGGGGCCTGGGACAATGGCTGCTCTCTGGTGTCCTTCAGCACCTCCAGCTCCAGGCTCTCCTCGCTGCCACGGCCCCCCAGCGTCATCCCTCCTTCCCTGGTGATTGTGTACACCCTGGCCGGTTTCACCACCACGCTCCCCTCTGGGCCTCTGGCACCTGGTGGGTTCTCTGTGGAGAGGCTGCGCTCAACAGAGAGTCGACGTTTGGAGGGGCCCAAAGGTGCTTGAGCCTGGAGGGTGTTGACCTGAGGCTGAGACTGTGGATGAGCACTGGAATTGGATTGGCTGGACTGGTTGGGTTTAGCTATGGGCAAACAGCGGCTTTGTGGTGGCAGATTGTTGTTATGCAAGCGGCTGACGTCTGGAGAGTCACAGTCCTGGCCGGGGAAGGTGTCAGACAAGAGATGATCTGTAGATAGAGGGAAAAAAAGAGAAGATGGCGAGAAGTAAGAAGAAAGCAAATAAAGCGACAGATAAAACATGTTGTCTGTAATTTATACAGCTTTTGTAAATGAGTACCAGATGAAAACCTAAAATATAAATGAACATGAACAGAAAGACTGTTGCGCTTTGGGATTTGTAGCTTTGGCAACAGAGTGGTAAACATTTGCGAGCCAGCAAAGCTTTTGGGAGGATGAGAAGGGAAAGGTGGCTGAGTGATAGAAAAGATCATGGAGAGGGATGATGAAAGATTTGGAAATGGATCATCTGGTTCAGTACATGAGGGGCTTTGGCAGAAACAAAAGCCCTGTCGTCCTGGAGGGTCATGGAGAATAGATGCTCCTTCTTACAGAGTATGCAGCTGCAATGCTGCAGGCATGTAACTAAGTCTTAGCTCATGGGAATGGGCTAGTTTTTTCATGCTGTCTGTGCTGTGGATAAACACGTATGCTTGTTGCAGAGTGATACTGATATATACTGAGCAGAAAGCATTTTATTTAGTTTCATTGCAGATTTACTATTTTGGGTATGGGTTGTTTTTTAAGGTATAAACTTTGTGTCACACCAGAAAGTGGCACAGCAAAGTTCATCTGTGCGTCCTTGCAATATAGGTTGTGCTACAAGCTTTGTAGCATAGTGACAACTCGCAGGGCTGGTTGGTGAACTACTGTAACTGGAGAGCTCATTTCTACACACCAGCTCACTGGGGACATGCAAGTCAGTCACTAGCTCTCCAGTCTAGCTGGATTGCTGACTTACTGTCAGTTAGCAAGCCAGTTCGTTACCTGAAAAATAATTAGCTACCAAGACAGTAAGTTCTTGAAGTTACTTGAATTCACATGTCAAAATTCATCAAAGTTAAACTGACCTCAAAGACTCCCACAAATGTCCTTCACCTCAGCAAATGAATCCACTGATCATGGCGATTCCACTGAAATTAACTGATTTCACTGTGAAATTTTGCTGTTTTAAATGCTGGTGTGCCTGGGCCTTAATTCTGACAAAGTCTCTGGTATTTACTATCTCATGGACTGGTTCTGAGACAGGTACCTTCACCAGTGTGTGAAATTGAAACCAACAACCAGCTAAATGCATTTTTCTGCAATTTTGCTGATAAAATACTGACAGTGCCTGGGGGTTTGAATATTTAAATTTGATGATCTGAAACATTTAATTGTGACAAACATGCAAAAAAAAAAAAAAAAAAGAAATCAGGAAGGGGGCAAACACTTTTTCACACCACTGTATATATAATCTGTACTGCTGCATCAATCCGGAGAGATAGCCAGACATTTTCTACTACAATGTGGCTGTAATGGCTGGAGTATGACTATGTTAGACTTCTTTGTTTTGGTGTCCCTTGCTGATGTTCAGTGTTGGGTGCTACATAATGATTTTATTTCCACAGTGTGTGTGTCACCTACCTGCTCCGTTGCGGTTCTCTGGATTGGTATTGGACAGGTATTCTCCAAATGCTCTGGCTGCTCTGAAGAGACACAACAAGTGTAGCAGTTAACTCGGAGTCCTGCTGCACAACTGCTTTTGTCAAACACAGAGAAGTGACTCGCAAAGAGTCAGGGTTTCACAGGATTCTCTCCACTTTTTATCTCTTTTTATCCGTGAGGCCTCTTCATGGGTGACTGTCATTACATGCTACCAGTCAAGTAGATTACATCACTATGGCAGTCTGTAAGAGGTGATTTTATTGTAAGTGTCCTGAATCCATACTCTGCAACAGCCGTCTCTCACCAGGGTAACAGTGTGTTCTTACATAGTGACTGGAGGACTGGGAACCAGCTTGGAAGCTACAGCTTGCCTCCCCTGCACAGCTGATAGGCCCCATAGGGGACTGTGACATTGCATGTGCCAGCCAGAAAGCCAGGAAATAAACGCATGCACGTATATATGTTATGAAAGCGCACATATTGGCAGGAACAGTGAGGAACTGGCATGTTGTGCAGAATATCTATGTGGCAGACTGTCTCTAGTATATAAAACATAATGTCCTCTCTTACATGTAATTCTCCTTAGATCATTCTCTCAGCACTGCTGCTGTCAAGCTTTAGGCTTTATCACTGGAAACAGAAAAATTACCCTTTTTTGGCTAAAACACAAGAGATTTAATGGATTTTTTAAATAAAGCACCTTACACAACCATGAGTACATTAATTTTCAGCATTGGTGGACACAAAATGTCATGTCCTGTACTCTGCACTGCTACAAGACCACATCTGTATCCTGTAGTGCTAAAATCCCAGAGCGTTTAATGTACGGCCTGTGACAGGGGGAACAACCTTGAATAACTGTGATTATCTCATGAAAAATTGTTCAAGCTCTGTGCTTCTAAAGCCACAAGGCCTTCAGGCCTTGCTCCATTTAAAAAAAGCACCTACTTCAGCACATATTGGGGCCAGTGAACACTATTTTAACCTTTATACTGTATAAAGCATGCTGTCTATCTGTAGGACCTATTGTACACTGGGTTATTCTGATCTTATCATGCAAAATGAAATGATTAGCAAATACAATCATCAATACAAAAGTCGAAGTCGAAGTGAAATTAATTCTTTTTTTTTTAGATCTAATCTAGCAATTAAAAAAACATTTTTTAAATGCTGTTTCTGCTTTATTTGATAGTGACGGGAAAGGCAGGGGAAAGAGGGGGGATGACATGCAGCAAAGGGCTGGACTCGCACCCAGGCCGCTGCAGTAAGGACTCAGCCTTGATACGTGGTGCACCCTTTACCAGGTGAGCTACCAGGGTGCCCTATCTAGTAACTTTTTGAGCAGACCTCTTTCTTCTCTCTTGAGGAGGGTCGCCAATATTTCTCAGTGAATGTGCTCTCATCTGGCTGTGGCTCTCTGGACTGACTGTTCACTGAGTGGGACAGAGCAGCGCAAGTTCAGTCAAACAAACAGCAGCCAGACAGAAACGTGAATGAGCTGTGAATGTGTGTACCTTACAACCAATCACTGATCCCCGTTGTTTGTGGAAACTCGTTCTGCTTTGTTTTTGTTCTACGTGATTTAACTTGACTGTATAAGTTTTATGTTTTCACAAAATTCAGTTTAAGAGAGTGAGTTTATTCCAGTGTCTGGATCCTTTCTATTTATGGCACTTCAGTTCCACAGTCAATGCAACAGCCTACATAAAGTGTTTGAAAATACAGGTAAATGCATATTGATGAGATGATATCAGCTTGAAAAACAATCAGTTAACTTTGAGTACATTTTTTTACTTTCATTTTAAAAATTTTAATAGTAATTATGTAATTGATATGGAAAGTAGTGTATGACGTAATCTAGCAACATCTATGATTTTTTGCACAGGCTTTAGCTACTTTCCATTAAAAATAGTTGGCTGCTTTACTTCCAACAGCCACATAGGCAGTTAACCAGCTGAGTGGATAATGTCTCTATGTTACTCTGTGTCACAATTCGAATCACTTGGTAACATTCAAAGTACTGAGGTTACAGGACTACTTGCTGCTTTGAGCTTTTGCAGTCTGGTCATTTGTTGTCACCACAACTGGACCCATGAAACACAGATCACAGGGCTATGTCATGCTCCAAAAGTCAAAAATGGTTTTATCCTCTTTTGAAAAGTGGCAAATTACTCACAAGAGCTTACACAAAAACAACAAGACATTTCACATTTCAGTTCAACTTTAATTTATCTTTGAATAATAATTTCCTGCTACAAGTAGCTGACACAGACTCTTCATTGTTGTTGTCAGTGTAACTGGCACAAGATAGGTCAAATCAGCAGTTGTACTATAGTGTGTAATAGATTGTTTTATAGCCAGATACAGATGTCTCCTGCTGAAACCCCCACATACTTACAATACACATGTCATAAAAGATATGGGCCACATACCTATACCTACAGAAAAACAGTAAAGCCTATAATCACTCTCCTCCCACTCACTCCGACCTTGCATCCCTGCCATCAGCACACACACATACACAGATAGACTCCCACATCCTCAGAGTGTGCATGTGGAGCAGTATGCAGAAACATAAATAGGCTACACACATACACACACACAATACGCTTTCTACATGCACACATGGCTAAATCTCAGGGGGGCTGCAGTGAAATGGAATTGCTGTGTTGTTGCTGCCTATATGCCTGCCTGCTATGACACTCTAAGTAATTAAATATGAGGCGGTACGTGCAGCAGAGCTCACTTTGAAAACTCCCCTCCCAGCCTGGTTGATGGGAGAGGAGGAGGAGGGATGGCACAAGGAAGAAAACGTAATCATATCTGCTTGACTCTGTGCACTACTTTCAATAAATACTCCATATGCTACACTGAGAGAAAAAGGGATGTCAAAACATGTTGAGGACAAAGCGCTGCAGTATCCCAAGCAAACATGGACTGAACTTGTATAGGTAGAGCTTATGGAAAAAGTCTTATCAAGACTGCAATTTCACTGCACTGCTGCTTTAAACTAATGTTTAAAGCAATGAATTGTATTCTATGGTTGTACATTACATGAGACCAAACTCTTCATATGCGTTAAATAAAACTTTAATCATTAATTTTGTAAGGTTTTATTAGCAACTTGCTCAGTCATTAACTTTGACAGCAGTTGATGAAGTTCTAAATGATATAAATTGTAACAGAAAATGTAAATATAAAGTGTAAATTGTAATACTGAATTATCACCAGCACTAATATAAAGTATCGTAATGTATGTAATGCCCCATTCCAAATCTCAGGTTCTAGAGGCTTGGTGAAATAGTGACTACTCACTGGGCTAGTTGGTGAACAGCTGTAGCTGGCGAGCTAACATGTTAGCATGCTAGCCCTCTGAGCTTCTCTCTATTTTCCCTGTGCTGTGATGTTTATTCCCTTCTGTCCACTATTGTACACAATTGTTCAATAAAACTTGAAGGGGGGAAATAAAGATTTCTGAGCATGTTAGCAACTTTGTTATTTTGTTAGTTCAGCTCAGTTAATAACAGGACAGTAAGTTCAGACAGTTTATTGAAAAGACATATTTGTAGCATAAACTCCTGTCTCATAACTGTGTGTAAACCCTTCCTCTTTTGGAAGCAGTTTGAAGGAGGTTCAGTACAAGTGAATGGTGCCTCACAGCTAATAAACTATGATAGCTTCCTCCATTTTGGACTCTTTGGCTGTCCGTTCTGTCAAAGGTCAGCACCGTCTTGCAATGGCTTGCTATTGGTCAACAGTGCAAAGTTCCCCCAAGTGGATCTCAACGTGAAAAATTTGTGTGGATTTACTTTGTCCCTCTGAGCGAATCCACTAATCGCAGTGATTCCATTGGAATTGACTGGACTGTGACCATGCCTCTAAGCAAAAACACAGCGCTCTTAAAAGAAGAAGAGAACTTTAACACTGTTACTGCACTTTAAGCTTTTTAGTTGCCATAATAGGTTTATCACCAGTGTAATATCACCTCATTAACATTTAACCCCTTAACAGCATAATCCTGTTGAACTCACAGTAAAGGCTGCATATGTGTGAAAGCACTTTTTTCCTCACTGATCCTAGAAACACTGTATGCTGGCATGAAATGTTCAAATATGAAGATACTGAATATAAACAATTAAAAAAAATAGTTCCCCTAAAACAACTCCCTGATCCTAACCTCACCTTAAAGCTGTTCTGATCAATAATTTTCTATCAGCAATGGATCAAAGGACTGTGTAATATGAAGGGAGTCGCTCGTAGTAACAAACCCACAGTGATTCACATTGAAATGACAGCTAAAAGCTAAAAGAACTAAAACTAAAATGAATATTGAGCTAACATTTGCTAGGCGGACAAAAAACATGTCTCTAAATGAATGATAATGTTGCTCAGTGTCTGCCATATGTGTAAATAGATAACTTTGCTATCATGTTGGCTATATCAACTTATATGTGAAGGTTGTCTTTACAGCTGCATATCAAAAATCCATGAATGCAGATTTAAACAAATAAAAATCAAAAATCAAACTGTTCACTGTAGACAGCAGACATTTTGACTCATAACAGAAATAGCACAGGTGGAACTAATAACCAATGATGATGGCTCCGTTCTAATTAAGTGTTCCAGTAAGTTGTGCCAGTGCACAATACCAGGGCCATGAAACTGGAGCAGCTAATTGGAATGAAGCCATTGTTAATGTTATTAGTTACATGTGTGCTATTCCTGCTATGAAATGTCTGAATGTTTGCTGCAAAAAAGGTTTAAATCATGCTACAAAAAAAATCTTATATTAATTTTTGACCCTGAACAAATTTTAGTGTAAACTTTTATACTATTTATATTAGAAATTTAAACCTAACTTCTTATAGAATTTGAGGAAATCATCACTATATGCAGTGCGTGAACTTCACCATTTCTATCTATGTGATCAGATTAATTCCTCACAAGGATAGGAGCAAAGTTACACACACAAATCCACACATATACATACTGTACACACACATATTCATTCTCCCTCTGACTCTGACTGAATTTCTTCACAGCCACAGCAAAGACTCGACATACTCCTCGGGCCTAAGTAGTTATCTTATGAACTTTATCACGGCAGTCAACTCAGTTTTTAAATGCATTAATTTTTTCCCCCAGAAGACTCTGAAATAAAAAAACGTTTTTTTAACATGTTTTAACACATTAATTATACATCACAGTTGGACTCTGCTGAGCACCATCGGGCTGTGCCTCATCTTGCCGTGGCCCCAGTGTGCACCAGCAGCTTTGCTCTGATTTTGGAGTTTTATCCTACTGCATGTTTTCAGCCATGTGACATGAGGAAGGGGAGGAGGGAGAAGAAGAAACAGGGTAACAAGAGGGAGATGTGTTTAGAAGACCAAAATAGAAAGTAAGGAGGGAGTGGGAAGTGGGATGAAGAAGGGAGACATAATAAGTAAGGAAAGAGTATTAAATAAGGAGTGGAGGGGGGACAGAGAGAAGACATATGATCCAGAAATTAGATGATATTACACTCTTATGAGCTGGTCATATGCCAGGCTTCTCCTCTTTTCTTCTCTCTATGTGTGAAGGAGTGGGATGACTGTATATATGAGGCACATAGGGAGGGTGCAGCGTATAGATGCCTGGGGACACGTTCACATCCAATGGCACAGTGGTGAAAGCCACAGAGCTGGAGGAGCAAACAAAGCCTCAGTAGTACGGATACAGGAATGCTTTTGTCCATGTGTCTTGGAGTGTGTTTTCTGTGTGTAAAGGCTTTTTTGCATACAGTACATGCCAAGTATTCTGTGAATACATGGTTGCCTGAAATCCTACAGTAAAATCTTATGCTGACCTTTGAGGGAACGGAGCACTGGATAGTCCAAAATGGAGGAAGCTTATTGTAGCTTAGCTGTGTTGCACCATCCACTCTTATTTAACCTCCTCTGTCGGAGAATAAACTGTTCCACAAAAGAGGAATGGTTTCCAGACAGTTATGAGACAGGAGTTAATGGTACAAATATGTCTTTTGAATAAACTGTGTGAAGTTATTGTCTCGTTAGTGACTGAGCTAAGCTAATTAGCTAACAAGTTTGTTAACTGACCGCTTATTTTCCCCCTTCAACTTTTTACTGAACAAAATGGTGTACAAGATGCCAGCGGGGAGTAAACAGAAGAGTAGAGAGAAAATAGAGATGCTTCAAGAGCTACTGAGTGACAAGCACTTGCCCAGCTAGCGTGTTAGCGGTTAGCTTGCCAGCTACAGCAGTTCATCAAATAACCTTTAAGAACCAAATATTTAGCCAAGATTGATTTTGCTGTACCACTTTCTGGTGTGACCAAGCGTTTACAGGCTCACCCTGTTCTTCAACCAATCAGCCTACTGCTCAGATCCCCCATGCTGACCGCCTGCTCCTCTTCTCTTAGCCTTCCCCATTGTGCTGTTTGTCCTCCCATATCCCTCTTTTTTTCTTCTTGACATTCTCTACCTCTTTTGCTCTTTCAATTTTCCTTACCCTTGCCTCGCCCTTTTTCCTCTCCATCCTCTGTCTTTCCCATTTTCTCTCCATCTTCTCTCCTCTGAAGTTATTTTCCCTTCTTCTCTACACACACCAAACATCTAGTTATACACTTATCTCTTCTCTCTGTGTCCTCCTGCTGTGGCCCCGTCTGTGAGGTCATAGCAGAAAAACGCCAGAGCTCCACATCAAAAAAGCAAGATGATTAAATGACTTTTTGATGCTAAGGCAACAGGAATGTTAATTTGCTAATCTAATGGCAGAGCAACAAGTCTGACAGAGGAGCTGCTTAATGGCCTCAATTGATCCAAACTATTCCTTATTGCCCCTTTTATTTTGACATTAGGCCAGAAAACATTTGAAATTTGAGGTGTGAGCTTTGTTTTGTTCTCCACCAACTCCTGAGAAAAATATTTGGCTTTTTAGCTGTTCAATGCTCCACTATGTTCACCAGCTAGTTGCTAACTTTGCTGTTTGGTGGTGGGCAGCTATTGTGCGCTTGCTGTTTAACCCTCATCCTACCAACATATTTAACATACAAAGATTACCGACTGGGGTCCCTGGGGACCCCAAGAATAAACTACTGTAAGAAACAACCATCATAGCAAAATGTTAACTTATTTCTTCTCAAAACATTATTGGTTATGTAATTAATGTAATCTGAAAAAAACCCCATCTTGGAGCTCTGAGAAACAGAGCAAACCTCCTCAAATCCTTCTCCTTGAATACCCCTCCTTCTTGCCCTCTCCCTCTGCAGCCTCAAAAATGGTTACATTTGTGTACTCACACCATGTCCTGATTATGCTCTGACTGCATGTCAATCATATACATGACAGTCTTATCTTGTAATAGAACATAAACATTTAATTTGAAAGTCACAAAACATTTTATTATGAAATTATGTATTGTATTTCTGACGTTGAACATCATCTTAGTCGACAGAGCGCATGTGGAACTCCATTCCAATGAGAATTGCTCGCCTGGCACATACGCCAAAAAACTTCTACTTCCAGGGTTGACCCCATACTTTGGTATTTTTTAAAAAGCACTAATTAAAACTGAAAAAGACAACAATGACATGAAGTCATTAGGAACAAACTGATTGACAAAGCCATGATAAATTGGAATGATAGAATAAAGCACCTGTGAGATATGACAAAAAGTATAGCTCTGAGGCCTGCGGGTACCCCAGTCGGTAGCATGAGGGTTAAGGTGTGTATAGTGGTGTTTGGCTGTGCATAATGCTGCTGTCGAGACCGTAAAGTGCGCACACAATGCACGTTCATTTGCAATTTGTGTTGTTAATGCTGTTCACATCAATTCTGTTTTAAAGTTTTATTATCGTGCATAGCAACTACATTTTTAGTTAATTGTGCACTGCAACTTAACTTGTCTTGCTATGTGTCATGTACTATGGTTCATGCACATGCATTTCAAGGAACAAGGATCAGGGCCTTTCACCCACCCTGTGACTGCTCTGTGTTCATTCCACTTAAGCCTCTGGGCACACAGCTGCCTTTGAATAAAGAGCTACTTAAAAAACATTACGGTGAATACGTAACCAAAATGTGCAAAGAAAACTAAATTTGATTATAGGTTGTCTAGACTTTCTAGTTTTTGGAGTTACATTTAGAAACATCAATCATATCACAAGTAGATGACACTGATGGGCTAATATTCAATAAAAAGATCCGCCCAAAAGTATCATCTAAGCAATATTTAACTGATACAGTAGCTATTTTTCTTAAATGTGAGGCCGTGTCATCATATAGTCTGTGACTGTATGTTTCACTGTGACAAGCTGTAAGATGAGTGCAGCCTCCACAACCGACTCCAGCTGACAGAGGAGGTTTGTTAAAGTTTTGACCCCGCTGTGCCCTCCATGTTCCATCCGCTCACTGGGAGGTGATCAGCTTTACAGACCATAATTAGTCAGATCAATGAGGGGACTCCCTGCCATCTTACTCTTACTGAGAAACAGTATTCTTCCTCTTGCCCTTGAGGTTGTCAGACTCAAAAATATTTGTGCAGAAAATAAACTGTGCCATGTGATTAGGGAGAAGTGGAAAATGAGTCTCCTTTTGCATTATACACACTACAATGACTTACTACAATCCATTTTCCATGAAATTGCTCAACAAAAGCCTAAAATACTCAGGTGTACAGATGATCAAACATTTAAATGGCTGTTCAGTTTTAATGTGTTTAAGTTTAACTTAAAAACTCTCAAAAGCCTGCAAAAGAAGGACAACAACTGCCATTTATCTGCTTTCACTGCTTACATAACATCTGACACTTCAACCACTTACAGTGCACATGCCAACTATCTCTGGCACTTCAGCGTCAAGTGAAACTTAAACTGCATCTATTAATGAATTAATTTCTTACTCTTCAACTGACATTCAACTGCTTTCATCTCTTAATCTTCAACTGACAATTCAGCTGCATTCATTTCTTAATCTTCGACTGACATTTGAAGTGCTTTCATCTATTATTCTTTAACTGACAATTCAACTGATTTTATCTCTTACTCTTCAACTGACAATTCAGCTGCTTTCAGTAGTTACATGTCAATTTACATTTCAACTGCCTTCATCTCTTTACTCTTCAAGTTACATTTCAACTGTTTTCAACTCTTACTCTTCAACTGACAGTTCCACTGCTTTCATCTGCGTATAGTGGTTACACTTCACTTGACAACTTTCAGCTCAATTGATCACACTTTGACGATTTCAAATATTCTGCACTTCAACTTCCCTCACAGCTTTTACACTTAAATCAACTTTATTCAGTGCTAACTTAAACTTCTTTCAGCACTTCCATTTTACAGTAACTTCTATTTCAACCTCTTCCACTAACTATATTTTGACTCCCACTTTAGCTTCTTTCAGTATTTCAACTTTTTCAAATGTTTCAACTGTACATTTTCAGCTGCAAACACACTTACATTTTCTTCAAGTCATTTAGCATTTTCTAGTTTTACTATTATTTATTCTGATTACTCCTGTACTAAATGGCATGTTTTTCCAGTGATTTGTGAATTTTGTTGTAGATATAAATGTCTAAAAAAAATTATTGTGAATATTTTTACAAATTGGTTTTCTTTAATTTTGGACTGCTTGTTGTAAGGTTTGAAAATGTATATACAGCATTTTGTTATATGATTTTGTATTATCTTGTAAGGCTATGCAGGCATAGCTGTATGCATGATGCAATAATAAAAACTTAATTTACTTGTTTGTTCATAATCGTTTGTTGATTAACTGATTAATTAAAGGAAATGACAAGCAGCAGCACCAATTTTGTGTCCTTCTTAAGACTGCTTGCACCGCTACACTCCACTGACAACAAAGGCCATGAGTCAGCCAATTACCCATATCTCCAAAGAGGCTGTAAGTGGGTTCATCAATAGGCACTGGATTGAAAAAAACACATTTTAAGTATCTCATCTAAAAAGACAAGAGGCAGGATACTTGCTCATGCAGGAGCAGCCTCAGGTTAAGATAGGGTGAAACCTTTCTGTTGGTCTGCTGACATATTAGGCTGATATTGGCTTTTATTAAAGTGGCACTAGGTAAGCGGTTTATTGCACTTTAGCACTAAATGACCATAATATATTTCTCTGGAGGGTGGGCAGGTTATGAGTTCCGTGGGTTTCAAAACTCACTTTCCATCCCATTCTCCCAAACCTCGTCACCAATTGGAGTTTTAAGACACTCCCAAAACCCCTGAAGAGACA
The DNA here is from genome assembly GCF_020085105.1 of Siniperca chuatsi. Taxonomy (NCBI): domain Eukaryota; kingdom Metazoa; phylum Chordata; class Actinopteri; order Centrarchiformes; family Sinipercidae; genus Siniperca; species Siniperca chuatsi. Next base: position 7,018,005 of record NC_058046.1, read on the forward strand.
CACACACACACTATGGGTATTGTCAAATTCATGGTGTTGAAGGAAATTGAAGAAACCTGTCTCATCTGCTCACTAAACATTTTTGTTTGACCTCTGCTCTATTGAATCAACTTCTGTCTTATGAAAATGTGAGTATAACTGCATTGTCAATAACAGGGTAGGATCCATTAGCTCGAGTGGACAGTGTAAGAGGAACTTCATTGATGACCCTTTACAAAGCAGATTGTGACTGGCGTCCATCTCTGATATCTTGAAGGTTTACCCTGAAAATGAGCAGGTTTTAATATTATTCATGTCAGCAGAATTATTCCAGTGCATTGTGGGAAGATTTTAATGGTCATTCTGGAAAACCTGAAATGAAACCTAAATGCCTGAGGTGTCCTGATACCAAAGCAGCTGCTAATCTTGTTTCAACAGGGATTTTTAGTATGCTATAATGGTCTAAATGTAGTTTGAGAGATTGAATGTAATATTTGGCATAACCCTGTTGCCAGACAGGAACTTTGACAGTTGACGATCCTGCAAAACTGGATTAGGTTCATTATGTTCACTACCATGTTTTTAAAATTCTTTATTTCTACAATATCTGCGCGTGGCAACTACACAATATGGTTACAGTTTGGCAACTAAAAGACTGGGTGGGGTTAGGGGCAGACCTATAATAATTGCAAATCTGTGACGGGACAGAATAAAAGTCAGACGCCCTTCACGCCCTCCACCACCCTGACATCACATCAGTTACGACACATAAGCTGCATGTAAGCATTACTGAAACATTGATTTTTTCACTTCACACCCACTCCGACCTCCATTGCAGCATCACTGTCCGCGGAAGGAACTGTCCTGTCAACAGCACAGCTCCTGAGCAACTGAGGGGATAGCAGGCGGACAAATTTGTCTTCTCCAGGCTGAGTAAAACCAGAGATTGACTAGACAAAAGTAGCTTTCTTTTTTGAATGTAATATGTAGAGTGAAGCGCTTTGAGTTGTCGTAAAGATCAGAAAGTGCAGTCCATTTACCATTTTTACTTACTGATTCATAATTTTATTCACCCGCCCACCAAAGCTACTTAGTGAACCCAGAAAACCAGGGCACCCTGGGAGTCTAGGGGTTAGGGTGCCAACTATGAACTGCAACATCCCCTGTTCATGTCCAGCTGGTGATCTTTGCTGCGTGTCGCTTTCGATCTCTCTCCCCTTATTTTCTGTTGACTATCGAATAAAGGCATAAAATGCCCATAAAATAATTATTTTTGAAAGATTGTGTGATTTGAACAGCTGCTTATGGAGATTAAACTACACTAAGCACACCAGAGAAAAATAAATTAGACATTCAACCCTGAGAACACTGTACCTACTGTCAAGCATGATGGTGGTGGTATCATACTCTGGGGCTACCAGTGGAACTGCCAGTGGAACTGGTGCATTGCAGAAAGTGGACAGAGTAATGAAGAAGGAAGATTACCTCAGAATTCTTCAGGACAAGATCAAACCATCTGCAATGACCCTAAATACACATTAAAAGAGGTTTAAGGATGGCTAAATCAAGCTCAAATTAAACTTTTGGTATGGTGTCCCAAAGTCCCGACCTCACACCCCTTGAAAATATGTGGACTGTCCTGAAAACACAAGTCCATGAAAGAAAACCATGTCCCTTACAAGTGTATCTAAACTTTTGACCTCAACTGTAAATCGTGAACGGAATTCCTGTGGATGCTGGGCTGATTGGGCCACCTTATTTACTTATTATACCCTGCCTGCGGCATCCTTGGGTTCAGTATGAGACCTTTGGCATCCCTCTCTCCCATCTGTTAAGATTCTCCTCACTGCGTTAAATAAAGATGTGCTGTAATAAAGCTAACATGCCATTACACATTTAAAGATATAATCTCTCAGCACTGTCAGTTTAAAAATCTTGTGTCGTATTTGGCCTCCAAAGCCTCATTTATGGTTTTTTATGTTTTAGAGAAGGGACCCAGATGTTATATAGCTAATAGCCGCACTGGACCGTGGCTGGAGCTAATCTGTGCAGTGATGAGGATAGGGTCTCTGCTGGTCACACAGTCTTGTGGGAAAGAGGCCATGAAATCACATTTTCATCAAAGTGGAAACTATTAATGCCTTAAAAAAACTTGTGCTGTGCAATTCCTTTAAGACATGACTTGAACATTCTTGAAATATTAAAGGCAACATTAGCTCTAAAGTGCTCGTAATCTTCCCGATCGAGTGGCTGATCAAAGCAGACTACCTGGTTTTGGTGTGCTGTTCTACAAAGATTTGTTAACAAGATAGGCAGGCAGTTTGGGCTATCATCAACTGCTTCAGGTGCAGTACGCAAAATAAAACTAATTTAAATTACTTCCCTTTAAAATTGCGACATTAAACACAATTAAGTGCAAAGTAAAAGACAGAGACCCTGCAAGCTTATAAGACTTTCATCAACCTTTTTAACCTTTTCCTTCTTTCTTTGCACAACCCTGTGTATTAAAAATTAACCAGTGTCGAGACTGTTCATACATGAGCATTACAATGAATCAAAATTAAAAAAAGAGACAATGTATTTCAAATCAGCCTATTTTTAAATGCAGATTTATTTTGGTATCATCCTTCTTCTTGTCCCATTTCTATGCACTGAGACATTTCCCCTCATTCTCCTGATTAACCCCAGCTCTGCCAACAAGATGCAACCCAGGCAGCCAAAACAAATATCATAAATAATAGAAACTAGTTGGATGGCCTGACTGTACTGAAAATAATTAATTCCATGTTTAATTTCAGGTTAATGACAACATTCAGCCAGAATCATAATGTAGGACACACAACAGCAAGGTTGGCCTGATTCATGCCTGATTCCTGTCATATGAGTCAATTTCCAAATGCTGAGGTATTTATTTGGAAATTCCAAACGTGAATATCTTGATGAATACCCTGAAATCCTGTAAGGTGTTGTCAGTAAACTCTTCACAGCACGCTCATGTTTGCCAGTCTGGCTGGAGTGTGATTCAATCTGTCAAAGAACCGCAAAGGGATGAGAGAGGCAAACAATCGTACAAAGCCAACTTTCTCAAGACAGAGAGTTCCTCACTTGGTTAAGGAGGTTAACGTTTAAATTGCACTTGTGACCAGACGAAGTTTTCAACCCCCTCCCTTCTCTCTCTCCCCCACTGTCCCTGTGGTAGTACACCGTAAACATAGTGTGGAGCTGGGTCTGGCAATGTGACGTGTTAAAAAAGCAGATCTTCGCACATTAGTTTCTGTTGTAGAAAAGTGTCATTACTGTTGGAAGTATTAAATGATGGCTACTAGTTTTGATACTGTCTAATATGTGATACATTTAACAAAATAATGAAGTGAAGCAGCACATCGTTACATGTTCTTAGCTAACGCTAGCCAATCACCAAGAAAGCTGACCAGTTCTCCACTGGTTCTCCTCTTACCCCAGCTTCATTTATCACCCCTGGCTGTGTCTTGCCTGTTCCCGGTCCCTTGGAGGCCCAGAAGGCTCATAAGTATAAGGCTGTGGTCTGTCAAGTTATATGAATATGCATTTTCTACCTCATCTGTGTCAAAGGTAGCACTGTTAGCACTTTCTAATTGTAAAACTTGGCCACTCTCGCCTTTATCAATGTCATGGACATGAAAACTATCTTACAAAAATGAGTCTAGATGTCACTGTCGTGTATATAAACTTTTTTTTTTTTTTATCCAATTTCTAAATAGTTTTTTCCACACACTAATTCATTTTGGATGCAAACCTAAAATTTGTTCTTTAGAGGTTTTAAAACATCAGTATTCTTTGACCAAAGCGCTTGTCGGAGTGTCAAACAAACATGACCAATGCACCCCTAGTCAACCTGAACCTACATTACCAAGCGCTTAGGTACCATAGACTGTATATAAAGATGGATGACCCGTCTCCACTTTCCCATTGTACAAAAATTAAGCTAAAATATCCCGGATATATCCCAGATATATGTGGGAAGACCCTCACCCACTCTGCCTCTGATTGGCTATACTATTCCAGGTGTCTGCTAAATGCCAACGTTTGCCTAGCTATTATGCTAATCGGCGTTACGAACTAGACAGGCCCGGGAGGAGAGCGACTCAGCCACGGCAGCTCACGTTTTTGTTCACGCTTGTTGCAGCTACTAAGTAAGTTAATGTGAAACGCCAAAGCAAAACTCAACCTAAGTTAATCAGTAATATGTTGTTGGGAATACACGACCAATGTTTAATAAAATTAAGTTTTATCAATATTATGAATGTTAATTAGATTCTTTTATTTTTTTCTTAGATAAAACTTTTATAAATGTGGCTTAAATTACCAGCATATAACGTTAGCTAGAAAACCTTACACATCAAAGTAAAGTTGCTTTTGTGCTTAACACATCGCTGTCATCTGCTTTTTACTAAGAAACGTTAACCAAGGTTATTTGATACCGTAATAAACCTAGATTTCGATGTAAGTATAATCTCGAATGTTTCTGTAATTAAACAGCAAAAATGAAGATAAACATTTATTATAATAAACTAATGCAGCTGCCAATCAGGTACACACAGGATGACTAACGTTAGAGAAAGTCAAAGGCCTATCTTCCTTATCAAATGCTGCCCTTGAAGGCCAATAATGTGGCCCTGGTAGTCCGCTGGACAACCAGAGGGAGGGAGGTGGGGTTTATGACCTATACTGCAGCCAGCCACCAGTGGGCGATCAAGATGTTTTAGCTTCACTTTTGGGGAGCTGTCATGTCATCCATCTTTATATACAGTCAATGTTAGGTACTGATCTTTGCAGTGACACATCAAAGGACAGATGTGTGAGGTACAGGGTCAAAAGGAGAGTGATTGGAAGAGGATCCTATTAAACACGCTTACTTCCAGTATAATCCCTCCACTGCATTGCTATTCACACTCACCCAAAGGCAAAGATGTAGGATTGGATTTCTTAGAGAGAGGTGAAACAGCTTTACCTCTGCTCATTCACTGCACAACAGATAAACTCAGATCATCCCGCAGGATCAAGACACTACTAATCCTGGCTCGGCTCAGACGGAGAGCTTGGGATTCAGGGAAAGTGCTATTGTTCGCTGAGAGCCATTAAACTCCTTGTCAACTGGAGTGCGTCCCACGATCGCTGATAGAGCGGGAAGTATGTACTAGCACGGTCGCCTTGGCTGCAGTACACATGCATGTCTGGGATGCCGGCTGCACTCGGCGCGATTTATGGAGAGTTAAGCGTGAGGTGTAAAAAAAGCGAGCAAGGCGGAGAGACAGCCAAAGGAAGACAGAGACAAATGGAGTTTGGGAATGTGTGCATAAGGGAGTGTGGTGGTGACTGTATAAGTAGATGGAAAGGTCATACATTGTGTGCATAAGAGCTTTGTTTTACTGCAGCGTGGCTGTGTACAGGATCATGCATTTAAGGAAGAAAATAGTTGTTTGCACACAGGACTGAGAGCAGGAGAAGGCTACTTATCTTATCTGCGTTCTGGCTTCTGAGGTCAGTAAGTGGGCAGCAGAGACCGCATCTCCTACCACAAAACATTAGTCATCCTGCAGCCTTCGGGCCGAGAACACACTGATCTGACACCCATGACAGAAAGACCTTTCATGGCATGACTCATACATTCAGAGTTAAATGTCATTAGAATTAGTCACAACTCCAGTGAGTCCAGCTGGAAGTTTGTGGATGACCATGTCACTAAAGCAAAGGAAATACACACACACTGCATATATACAGCATGCAACAAAAGGTCAAACTGGTAAAATTAAAGCTTTTCCTGATGTCATAATTGATACAATTCAGAACATTTCAAATAATCAGTATGTGTAGGTCATTACGTAGAGGGATATATACCAAAGCTAAGGTAAATTAATTCAAACATGATGGAATGAAATTTTGACACAAGCCCAGTTTTTTTAATGGTGTGTAGTCTAAAACTAATGTATTGTGTAAAACAGCCAGAAACCAGTTTTATTTATAAGTTATTTTTTGCTAGGGTGGCAACTAATGATTATGTTCAATATTGATTAATCTGCAGATAATTTACTTGATTAATTAAATCAATTACTCGTTGGGTCTAGAAAATGTCAGAAAATAGTTAAAAATATCCATCACAGTTTCCCAGAGTCCAAGGTGACTCTCCAAAGGTCTTGTTTTGTCTGACCAACACAATGATATCAAACAGAGAAAAGCAGACTAATGGTTTCAGCTCCAAATAAAAGCTTTTGATGATATCATATGAAGGTCATAATGAAGAGAAATATATTGGCGAAATTAACCCACATTTTGGTGAAATGAAACTTTGACTCAGGCCAGACCACAGCTAGTAAATGTTCAATAATGACTCTTAAAGTAGTACATTGTGTAAAATAGTCAGAAACCAGTTTTATGTAATCATAAGTCATTTTTTTATAACTTATTAAGCTAAATTTACATAGCGAGCCTATTCTGGAAGTTTGCTTTTACCATTACAAATGCTAAATATTAGGGACACTGCCAAATGACATGAGGAATAAAATATATATATATATATATATATATATATATATGAGCTATTATCACTCATTGAAGTGCATATTAATCACAAAAAAGGAGATAAGTAACATACGAAAAGGTTTGCTTTAAGACAAATGACATGTGTGCAAAACCGACAAAGTTTACTTCAAAGAATTTACTGACAGAAAACAAGTCAAGCATTTAGAATAAAAGCTAGAAGCCAAAGTGAAACTTAAAAAGGAGAGACGCAACCTGGACTCTCCAAAGAGAGCTGAACTAATGGAGTCACGAGCAGTGCAGAAAGAAAGGAGCAGTTCAGTTTACTCCATGTGGGAATATTACCTTAATCAGAATGTATTATTTTATTATCAAGTGGAAGCTAATTGGAACCTTCTCTTGTACTTTCACATCGGACTGTAATTTGGCTAAAAATCATTTTAAAGTAGGCTATCGACTTTGGTAGTTATACGGCAGCAGACTCTCCTCTGCGCTCCGCAGATTCCCTCCGTGCGTCTTCAGAGCGCTCCGACCCCCGCGACCAGATCCCCCGGACACACTCACCGAACTTTTGCGGCCACGGAAGATATCGCATCACTCCTCAGATTCTTCCTTTTGGACACCGCAGTTCCCATGCTGAAGTGGAAACGACCCAGGAGAGAAAACGCAGACCATTCCACAGACTTATCGGCGAGGGAAACACACAAGAGAGAAAAACACCACACGGGGAAATAAAAATCATCTGTATCCAACGAGTGACGACTATAATTATTTCATATTTATCATTGTCATTTCTTTGGATTAAAAAAAACTGAATGTTCCAGAAAGATGCAGACTGAGCGTAGCGCGCAGCAGCGCTGCTGGAGGATAAACGAAGTGTGCTGTTCTGTGCTCTGCTCTCCTCTTCTCATCCAACTGAAGCTTCCAGGAAGGAAACTGAGACCATAAAAGGACGGCCAGCCTGCCGTTTGCACGGCCTGCACAGGTGGGGGGTGGGTAGCAGGAGAAGATAAATAAGCAGGCTCATGACAGGGGTGTATATTGGATACCAGGAGGTGTGGACACTTAAGTCCACAAGTAATCTTGCGCCTTATTATCAGTTATCAGCCAAAACAATGCTGTGCCAGTCATTTGGACACTAGGGGCCTAGTAAATAAATGAAGGCCTACAGGTAACATTTTAATTTAAAGTTATAATTTTCAAGATTTTCATGACATCAAACCCCATTTTTGATACTATTTATGGTCAGCATGTTTTTCTGCAAAAGCCATTCAATATATTGACGAGCAGTAAATATCTCTCTATATAGTAGTTTTTATTGGGAGCAGCGGAGTCCGCCAAATCCCCCTCTGGAGGTTGCCAACCTAAGCACAAGGGAAGGCAGTAAACAATGCAGCATATAATTCATGTAAATTTTATCTCATTGATAGCAGTCTCACTGTTTACTGTTCACTCTCTGACACTATATCAGAGCTGTATTAAGTTACTACTAATGTAAACACAACATCTTTCTGCTGGGGCTTCACATTAAAAGCATTCAACTGGCGTAACATTGGTTGGCATTTATTGTAAAGCAGCCACAGGAAACCCAGCGTACTTGTTTGACCATGAACATTCATCAAAAATGTGTCTACAAAACAAATAAACAAACTGTTGTGTTCGGTATTTTTTCATCAGCAATTCAATTAAATTTTTTCAATGGAGTAATGGAACAGTTGCAGGCGACAGGCTGCACACCTCCAACTCCTCAGCAAGGTGATCAGCTTTTACTGTTCTTGCTGTTGTGTGCAAATCTACTACTTGCTGTGCGCAGCATGAAATCAGATCGCATGAAATTTAGACCTGATGATGGCGCTAGAGGAAAAGCTAAGGCATCATCAAAGTGATTAGGATTCATCCTCTGGGAAATATGAATGTCTGTACGAAATTTGCTGCCAGTCGATAAAGTAGATGGGAATCACCACTAGGTGACGTCACTAGGATTCATCCTTTGGGGACCAAAAATGTCTCTACAAATTTTTATGGGAATCCATCAGCTACCATGAAATGTTACCAGTGTGGTGCGTACTTATGTCACCGTGACTTGGTTTCAGCCTTATTCAGGATATCCACCCACCCTGTCTTCTGACTTTGCCATTGCTTAAGATTTAGCCAACTGCGTGGTTCATTGGAATAAAGGACTAACAGATCATCTGGGGATGGCATTGTAGATTAACAAATGCAGAGCACACTTAACAAAGAGAGGATCATTTGCCTTTTCATTTCCAATCCCATCAAGGTGTCTATTGACCTGAGAATCATTGTGCAGAATATTTTTTCCTCTCCGGTGAAACAAAATCAATTTCACATCAATATTCAATCAAAGAAAAAAAATAAAAAGCAACTCTTCCTTTTAGCCAGAATATAACCAAACCTCATTCTGATTATGAAAGCATGTATAATATACATAGTACAGGCTACATTGTACACACAATCCTCATCACGTTTCAGATTTCATGAACGTGCACATAATCTCTCTTCCTCTCACTGCAATCTACTACAATCACACACAAACACACATAGGCATTTGTATATCTACTATGCTGCAATAGGAGTGTGCCTCATGCACACTGAGGAAACTCAGCAGAGACAGTGAAGGAAGGATTTAGCTTATGTGGTTGTAGCTGCAGCTGAAATCCTACACACTCTGCAGAAACAGTTGCACCAAACGCAACATGTTTAAATACCAACAAGAACCATCTCTAATCCGAGGAATGTGACCGCACAACACAACGAAATTGACAAGGAAATTGTGATCCTTTGAAAGCTCTAATTAAAGTGGGATGCTGTTTTTTTGTCTGTTAGGATGCTAATCATGGCAATCCTGATTTAGCTGTGGAGTGCACTTTTCAATTGGCTGATAAATGGCAGGGTAATACTGCTGAGCAGCTGTTACTGATGTAGTCCATACCACCCACATGCAGGTAGAGTAATGAGGAGAGGGGACTGAAGCAGGCAGACTGTCACAGGAGACAGCTTATGTAGAGCAACGCCGATGTCCAGGGATGGAGAGGAGAGAAAACAGCACCAGAAGCACTTAATTGCCTGAGGTTGAACCTTCCAGGAAGGTTGCATACTTTCAACCTCGATTGGCAGACCATCATTCACACCATGCCCACTCTACAACCTAAAGTATCTGATTGGGAAAGGTTGCTGTGGGCAGTAAACAGCCTGGAGGAAGTCCTGCCTGCGAGGCTCAGTTCAGGGGAAAAAAGCCCCTCTTCCAGACAGTGTAGCTTGAAGTCAGGTTTCATCAGTGTCTTCATGTAGCCTCTGCCTGCCACATCTGGGCTATGAACCTGTATGAAGTTTCTCGCACCAAAATAGATTGATAAACCGGAAGTTGGCTCCATTGGGTCCGATAACATTTGATAAGAACCTCACGAATAAATTATTTCATCCCCAGGGAGGGATAAACTGGAAGTTGGCTGGCATGCGCAGCCCAGAGTCTGCCAAAAGAGGCGGAGGTTAAAGGAAACGCTAATGTGCTTGCTCCAGTGGGGCCGCACAATGCAGAAATTATAGGAAGATCTGAGTCACTATATACCGGGAAGTCAAACTTTTTTGGCCTTATGCGCCGCTGAGCAGCTTTCATAGGAATGAACGGAGCCCCGCCTCCAACGCTGTATCCAGTTCTCTTTATTCATCCATGGTACCGACTGTATGTTAGCTGTAAGCTAGCCGGCAACATATGCACTGACCATGTCTGTAGGAGTGTGTGTGTTTGTGTTTAGCACAGCCTCTGACTGAACTCAGAACTCACCAGAGACTCCATTTTGTTCTGTTATTTCCTTCCAGCCTCTCTGTTTTTTCTCTCATCTCTGTACGTTTATGAAGCAGATTCATAAAGCCCCAGGATTTGCACTCATGTTTTGCACTAGTCGCGCCACCCCTGACAAATTTGTGTCTAATCGTGTCTTTTCATTGTCTTTGTATGTAATCGCGCTGCCTCTAAAATGCGCTTTGCCTTCTGTCTGAACACACAGTGATGCGTGAATACTGTCAAGTCGGAATAACAGGGTTTTCCTGTTCTTCCCATTCTGCCCACATTATGTGAATACATTATAACATCAGTATTGGAAATGGCTTCATCTAAAATCCCATACAGGCTATAACAACATGGATTGACCCAGGAAAAATAATAATATACATGGAAATGGGTGTGTGTAACGCAAGGGAGTAAGCAATGACATGCTTATGCACAACTCCATCCCATGATAAAACAAGTTTATAGCTGTGATATACCATGCTGCTGTGGAAGGTAAACAGGGCTGTAAAATGCAATGCTCACGGGAGAGAGGACAGTAATGAAAAGTGCCAGTGAATGTATAGGCTGTGTACATGGGAAATCAGGGCAGAAGATACTGGAATAAGATTTGGGAAGGAGTCCATCCTGCACAAATACAGCATGCATTAATTTAACCAAGTATTGGGTCAAAACAGCTGATAAAATTATTTATTAAGTGTAGTTTGTGGAGTAACCTTCCTTTTTCTGCTTTTTGTCAAGGTACTGCCATTAGTTTCTTATCACAAACTGAACTGCATTGTAAAAACATTAATTTTTATAGGTGAATATTTTTGCAGTAAACAAGAATGCTTTTCACCTCACGTGTCTCCTCATAACCTTGACTTATTCAGGAAAGGATACTGATAAGCGTGCATGCTGTAATTTCACATTTAACAGCTGCCATTTACTACCACACCAGCTCCACTGACAGTTAAATCCACTATGATATACAGTTATCATCAAGTATTATAATGTTAATCTTTGTTGGATCCATCCTATTCTCTCACCTTCTAAATCTACTACACTTACAGTAAATATTTCTCACAATGCCTTTGTTTTACATGTAGGTAGGAGGAGCAGTAACAACAGCACTGGCATTACAAGCAAGACACTTTCCATTAGTGAAACTGTAGCCGCACTAGAAGGGTCTCAACCTGATTTGACCTTTAATTGGTATGTTTGCTGTTTTGCATGCTACCTGTGTGATACCCCAGCTGAATGACTCAAACATTGTACAGCCCTGTGTTTTAATAATCTCCAACCATTCCAATAAACTGGGCTGAGTTACCTGTCGTCCTGATGTAACACTGTCTGCTAACTTGTAGTCACGTCCCTGTCATTCTGTGTTTGGTAATGTTATTCCTATGGGCTTATCATACTGTACTGGGGTGAGGATACAGCAAGCACCAAGGGAACTAAGAGCTATAGAAATGTTTGTCACACTGCCTGGTATCTCAGAGGGGTACTCGGGTGTACACTCTGTGTTCCTACCAAAAAAAACAACAAAAAAACAAGGGCCAGAATAAAGTGGTTAGGTCTTGGGCACGTGTTAACATGTGAACACAATGCACCACAAATCTGCAGCCAGAGACAGGAACAATAATAGTTTGATGAAACTGTTTTATGACCGCATCAATCTGACGGAGTTTCACTCATAAGTCTACTGTAGCTAACATCGTAAATGGTTACGTAATATTGTAACTGATTGACTGTAATGCATTTCAAGAATAAAACATGAAACACCACTTGAAATTGCTACAACAGCTAGCTATGCCTTCTGTATGATTGTATGTGTGGAAGTGTCATTTTTTCCTGTCACTTTAATGAGAGACCCCACGAGTGTCTGTCTCCAATGCTTCTTGTTTGCATTCACACATAACTTTTTATGCCTCTGCGCCGGCGATAGCTGTGGCCGGAGGCATTATGTTTTCGGGTTGTCCGTCCTCCCTATTCTCGTGAACGCGGTATCTCAGGAACCTTGAGGGAATTTCCTCAAATTTGGCACAAACATCCACTTGGACTCAAGGATGAACTGATTAGAATTTGGTGGTCAAAGGTCAAGGTCATTGTGACCTCAAAATGAACTTAACACGTTGTTGGCCATAACTCAAGAATTGATGCTGTAATTATGACAACATTTCACACAGATGTTTAATGGGATACAATGAAGTGATGACATTTTTTTACCCAATAGGTCAAAGATCAACTTTACTGTAACATCATAATGTCCTTTTTTGGCCATTATTCACCACTCGGTCACTGAATAGGTGACACTTTTGACTCAAAGATCAAAGGTATTTGTGACGTCAAAATAGGTTTTTAGCCATAATTTAAGAATGAATTGGGCGATTCCAGATTTCACACACACATGTTGACTGGGACGACACAATGAGTAAACAATAGCAGACTATGGGCTTTCCTCCATCTATTCTGCCTTTCACTTCCTGCCTCATTCTGAATTTTGAGCAACATCAGAATCACGTGACTGCAAAGAACGTATTGGAGCGCACCTAGCTAATCGTGATTTGTGAGTGAGTGAGTGAGTTTTACCTACAGCTCATAGAGAGGCTTTACATCTGAAAATGCCAAGAGAAAACAAAAGCACCACATTTTGTGTGGCTATACTGTATAAGAATTAATTTTCACAGAGTAATCAAGTACAAGTGTGTTTAGCCAATACATCTATGATAATCCTTCATTAATCAGTTCAACAACGTATATTCACTGGAATCATGGAATCGGCTTCTATTAAATATACATTTTCAATTACATAATTTATTTAGAAATAATTTATTGGTGGGGACAACTTCATGTTTTTCAGAAGTTCTGCGCCCATGTGTCACACTGTGCAAGAGGGGTCTAATAAAATCTGTGGGAGGAATATACTGTCATATTTCGAAACTGAAAAGAAAAGGTTGAAACTCAGTGTTTGAAAGTGTTTTGAACTCTAATAAAAAAGGTTTTGCAAGATTGAAACAAATTTTTGAAGGCTTGCATAATGTTTTGATAGGCTGAAAAAAAATTCAAATCTCTGCAAACATTATTTTGTTTAGCATGAACATCGAATAAAATCTGCAGTAGTTAACCAGTTAACTTTGTTAACTAGTGCCTGCCACAGGCACTGCTCGGGGACAGCCAGAGAGCACAGAGAACCGTGCATCCTGTTCGCGTCAGTCATTGGCGGAGCAGTCTGTCAATCCCACCTAACCCGGTAAATACAACATGTGATTGGACTGTACTTCAGTACAAAGCAAACAATAGGTTAAGAGCAAATGCCCCTGCCTCCAGGATCCCGGCTTTTTTTTTTTTTTTGCTGCCAGAAATCACGTGAGTCGCAAGCTCGCAACTATAGGAGAACAGTATCAAATTTGAAACTCTGTGTTGGAGAAACACTGTAAAAAGAGTGCTGCAGTTGTGAAGAAGGAAAACAAATACAAAATAATGTTTGCAGAGATTTGAAATTGTTTTTCAGCGTATCAAAACATCATGCAAGCCTTCGAAGCTTAGTTTCAATCTTGTCTATGTCAGACTGTACAATGTCAGTTTGAGGCATGTCAGATTGTGCAATGAATGCGTGGTGAAACATATTGCTACGATGCAAATAGAAAAAATATGAGAGCAGAGGCACATCATCAGCACGCTCATTCATTTCGAAAGTCAGGAAACCACCAAACTGACGAAGTGCTGCTTGCCCTGGCTGTAGCAATGCCACAAAAACAGAGCCCAAAATGTCTGTTTCACGGTCCCATGTGTAGGATTTTTGACTTGCAATTCCATTGAATTATAAATTCCACCTCGTTTTAAAAAAATAACCTAGTTATTGGTTGTTTGATTTTATCATTTGTTAATATAACAAACAATAACAAAATCTAATGTGATCTAGTTCATTTTAGTTTTATGTATTAATTTTATTGTTTGATAGTTTCTTAATAATTTCTCTTTTTACTGTGAAACAAGATATCAATTTAAGAAATGCTTTACAATTTAAATTTAAGAGGCTGTCTGCACCCTCCATTACTACCCTGAAATGCAAACTAGATTGCCAACAAGTGCACTATCTTGCGCTACATTTTTAAATTCAAAGTGGAGTGGAGTTCTACTCACAAGAAAGTGTCTCCACATCATGCTGAAGGATCCATGTTACCACTGCCCTGCTGTCTTTTGATCTGCACATTAAAGGTGCTTTTATATTCAGGCTCATTACGATTCTGACCTTGCTCAAGGATACACTGTCCAATCCAATCTCCATAAGTCAGCTGCTTGGAGGTGAACATTATGAGCAGCCATTTAAATACAACTCCCCCATCCCCTTCCTCATCAAGCCTGTCCTCCACCACCACCTCCTTCTCCCAATCGAGCCAACATCTGGTGATGGATTGGGCCCCATTGACTTCTCCGGCACTCCCAACACGCCGATAGTTTGTTGCCATTTAACAGTCACGGCGAGCGATGGGATTGGAGGACAGGATGGCGAGATGGGGAGGGGAACGAGGGGGACGACTAGTGGATGGTGGGAGAGGAATCATGAGTGTGGAACAATGACACGTGCACAGACTGATAGAACTGTAATGCAGGATGCTACCCGACCAGTGGGTGCTGATCATATTTACTGCCTTCTGGCAGGCCTGGAAGTCAGTAAGCCATCAATGTCAATGCACCAATCAAATCCACCACTCACTCACTCACTCACTCACACTTTCTGTCTCTCGCCCATTACTTCTTAGCATCACTCTCACTCATCCTTTTTTTCTCTCTCATGCACACATTTTCTCTCACTGTCTCTTTCTCCCATTGTCTTTTCCCCTGTCCTCTTCACGCTGTCTTTCATGCCTATACACACACACAGATTTTCTCACATACACAGCTCCTCACTCTCCCTCTCATGCCCCAGGCTGAATCTGGGCTGTGACTGCTAAATTGGGTATGTTTGAGTTTTTACAAGGTCCACATCAGTTTAAGCACAGCAACAGCTCAGCAACAGCTCAGAAACGCTTATTTCCTACCATACTTTCACCCATATTAACCCAAGACTCAACACAAATACAAATATAAAAAATAAAGCAAAGCATTACCCTGTCAAGATAGTGTCACTTGAGTTTAAGGCTGGACAAAACCACCTGAAATACAAACCTTGATTAATTATCACATTTATTAAGTTCAAGACATTATGAAATAATCATAAGAATGAATTGTGTAAATTATATGAACTAACCAACAATCTGTGAAATAATTGAAAAAAGTGTTAAAACTGAATTCATTATTATAAAATGTTATTTCATAATTAATTGTCATAATAACTTTATTGGATATCATTTTTATGTCATTAGTCTATAGAAATCAATCACACTTCAAAAGTCTGTTTTTATTTCATAAAGGATTATATTACTCACCATCGAAGTGAGAGCCAGTGTTAGCTAGCTCCTGTAGGCTAAAGCGACCACAGAGAAAAACTAGCAGCTAACATTAGCTGCTGCTGTTAACTCTCTCTTTTTTCTTTTGGTAGCTGTCTCTTCGCTTTAACGCTGAGTAATAAACCAAGTTCACAACCCTGCCTGGCTAGTTAGCCAGCTAGGCAGTTAGCATGTGCAGCCTTAAAACAAATATCAGTTTCTATGTTTGTGTACTGTGTTCATTTATAGCAGCAGCTAGATAGTTGATTCCGAATTACTTTGACATTGTTGTTGCTATAGCTAACAGGTGCTAACTGGCTAAATCTGCTAGCAGTTGCATGAAATGTAAGAGGGCGGTGACAAAACTGTTTTTTTTAATCATTTCACAAATTATTGTTTCATCTATAGATTTTACACAATTTATTCATGTGATTATTTATTCACATGAATAAATTCCTTGATATGGTAGCCTAACAATAAATTAAAATAGATCTTTTTAAATACACTTACGCACAAGATTATTCGTCTTCGCAGTTGATCTCTTACGAGTATCATTTATTTTATCGGGGTGTCAAACTCAATCACTGAGGGGGCCAAATTAAAAAATAAAAATTAATGAGCGGGCCAGATGAGCAGGGGCATAGCCAGAACCTTCCTACTGGGGTGACCAGATTAGACCCAGTGATTCTGTTGGGGTGGCAAAAAATAACTACTTCAAATGTACAGAAAAAGAAAGAATCATTAACCTGTGTGGAATCTCCTCACACATCTAAGGTATCTAAAGGTACACATCTCTCCTGATGTTACTCTTTCTATTACAAACTGTTGTGTGGGTAGAGAAAACCTAGAAAAAGCAGGGGGGTCTGGGGGCATGCTCGCCGGGATTTTTTTTGGGGGAATAACCTTTCAAATGCTAAGTGATAGTTACTTTTAAGTGTGTATTTTCATCTGCCTGCACTCCTCTTGACTGCTGTTTTTTGGCTGGACCGCAGCAAAGTGGGAAGTCAACGAGTGTTACCAGAAGAACGCCATAAACCAAACATGGCAATATTTGCTTTTGTCAGTATTTGTGGCAGTCATGTTCTCAGTTGTATTGTAATGAACTAATGTCATGTTCTACAGATGCCTGTTTTACCTTTTGTATTCATCTTGAAATGAAAAGCCCCGCGCTCGCAGTGGGCACCTAGTCTTAAAAATTGGTAGGTGCACGACCACGCACTCGACGCAAGAGACATGATTACATTGCTTTTGGCGTGCGCACCCCCGCGGGGATTGTAGTGCAGCATGTTGTGGACAATATGGACATAGGGCAGTCGCTTATAGGCTATTAATGGAATATCTAAATCATCTCGTTGGCCCGAAAAAATTGCCTGATCTGGACCGCAGTCCTTGAGTCTGACATGTGTTTCACATAGACAGTGGTTATGAAACCATTTGTTAAAGGTACCCTGTGGAGTTTTTGAGCACTAGTAGCGCTATGGAGCAATGTTTTTATGAGCAGGTGCCCATTTTGTTTGTATCATGCACACACAAAAGTACACACATTCAATTGCGAGAGCATGCGATACACATTCCTGCCGCCGGATTTATGGTTTCAGGAAAACTCCACGGTGCACTTTTAAGTATTTTGTTTTTAGTAACTTTTGCCTTTGTGGACAGAGAAGAGGTAACAGGAAATGAGGTCGGAGGGAGAGGGGGAATGATATGCATCTCAACCATCAGTTCACCACGACACCCCATTAAGAACCCTTTTAGGCATTTATTTGGTAAAATAGAAAATCAAAAGGCTCTGTTTCTTGCTAATATCAAAATAAGTAATATTAGTATATAGTGATATTAGTAAACGCTTGTGTAACAGAAACATGCATTTGTCAAATGCGGGATTTCGTTACTTTTTTCTTGGCCATGCACTCATCATATTGTGGTGATTTTGGTGGAACAAATTGCTCATATTTCCTCGAAAAGCCACAACCATTTTCCAACAGTATTTACATTTAGCTTCACTTTCCTCAGGCTGACATTGCAGAGTCACTTTCTCTAACGCAGTTACCCTGGGAACTCATGGTGAGTCACGTCACTGCTAGGTGGAACAATACCAACTCGACTTATTCGTTGTTGTACATTTGGGTGCAAAGAGTTGCTCTCAAATGACAACGCATCTGAAGGAATTCATTTTCCGAACTTACTGACATGATATAAATTAGGTTGGTTAGAGATTCATAATGTTTCCATAAATATTTTATTAATTGCCTGTCCTACTTGATTTTAAAAAGTCTTGACAAATGGAAAAAAAATTGTTTTGCATTGGTGACATTTTTCTCTCGGTTTAGTCTTTTTTTTACACTGTGATATTCTACAGTGAACTTTCTGACTTGTTACAGCTATTTCTCGCAGTGTGCCTGCAGTCTCAGTCAATCTCCCCTTTTGATTGATGTTTGCCAAGAGAATTAGGCAGGCCTCCCATTAGCAAGTGTTGAGTCTCCTCCTGCTTGTCTCAAGAGACACACACTAGATCATCTTGACCTAAATATCCCACCATACTGTAGCTGCCAGCAAACAGAGGCAATGGAACTGATGTGTGTCCTGTCTGGATGATATCACGAAAGATGAGATGAGATTTATACTTGAATTAATGCTCAGAATGAGATCTGATCACTTGTGGTTATGACTCTATGGCTGCACATAAATATGTAATGTGTGTTTGTGCCACACACATACAACCTCAAAATTAGTACCTTGTTAGTTGTGTAATGAAGTCGTAATAACTTTGAACATATTTTATTTTTTTAACTCTAATTCACAATATTAATATTCTACATAAGCAAAATGCATTCAATAATATCTTGCTCTGATTTGCCCATAAACAATGTACAAATATAGATTTAGACTAACTTTTTTTCAAGCAGCAATTAACGCGGCCAGCACTAACAAATAAATACCGCCAGGTTAAAAAAAACATTAACGGAGGATACCGAGGAGGATTTCCTGTATGGGGTTTGATTTCATGAAAATCTTAAGGATTATATACTTCATACTTCAAGCAGAAAAGAAAGCAGCAGAATGCTATGACATGATTATGTTGTTGTACTGAAGACATTATTTTATATTTATCGAGACAAATGGTAAACATGGAGGAAGTGCAACAGCAAAGGAATACAGGTAGGCTTCTTAATATGACAAAAACAGGGACTATTAGGAATAAAAGCATGTCTCTAATTTAATCCTGTTAAAAAATATATCCCTGCAGTTGAGGTAAATAAATAATGGCTCAATAAACGCTGCTCTCAATCCATATTTGTACCATTTCATTGATATTTTGTCTAAGAACCAGCATGAAATGTTACACAGGAGTACTGGGATTTATTTCAGCTCCACACTCTGCAAAGGAAAGCAAGATATTTATGAATTCTTTGTTCTGATATCAAATCCCTTAATGATATAGTAATGTATGTAATATAATAAATATATGTTACACAATGCAGCCCATGTGATGTCTAAGGCCAAACATAATGTTTGTACAGCAGGGCCAGTAACAGAACTGAGGTGAGATTGGTTGGGAGGTGACCTGGTTTTGGGTACGTGTCTTAAAAGCACCTTGTTCCAAGTTCAGCAGTTGCATTGAAAATGTAATGTATTCAATAATAATAATAAATAAAGAAAAATCTTTATTCATAGAGCACTTTTTAAAATCCATGTTAGAAAGGGCTTCACAAAAGCAGCAAAATAAAACACACAAGTCATGAAACCATCTGGTTTTAAAAGAAAAACATTTTTAAGTTAGTAATGGCAGTTAAAACTCAGGTAAAATCAGGAAAGCCTCTCCGATAAAAACATGTTTTAAGAGGGGACTTAAAAGAGACCACTGACTCAGCCGACCTGATTTCCTCGGGCAGATTGTTCCAGAGCCTCGGGGTCCCAGACTGCAAACGCTCTGTCCCCTTTAGTTTTCAGCCGGGTCTCTGGAACAGACCAACAACCTCTGCCAGAGGATCTCAAAGTACGTGCCGGCGGCGGTATGGTGGGACAGTAAATGGGATAATTATAAGGATAACCACTGTGGTCATTCTGTAAACCTACCTAAAGTAAAAGAATCACTTCACAGATAATGATGTCTTGCAGAGAATGTGGCAAAGCCTGGAGTGAAAGATACACAAAGCGTAAAAAACAAACAAAAAAAAACACATCAGAACCAGAATGAATTTGAGGCCCTCGAGCTGTTTCTGTTTCAGTCAGACTGTGTTCCCCTTCCATGCAGCTGATGAAAAGCTTACTGGCCAATCCTCCAATATTTCCCAGAGCTCGCCAGATTTTTTCTCCCTCACCTCCTCCAATTATTTCTCCTCATTTCCTACTTGACCAAAATCTATTTCACTGTTGTTTCTGTCAACAAATCACATTCCATCAAATGTGTTGACACTGTTGTTATGCTAGTTTAGGTGGGAAATGTGAATCCCAAAAAAGAAATAGAGAGCTTTAAAGGTACAGGAGACTTAAAATCATGGATTTTGTTAATTATGGGTGTGGTCTTGCTATCAGCTTTTAGATATGCCATTGATTGTTGTTAATCACTCCTATGTTGTTTCTTTACTTAAATTATATTATCTTTATGTTCTGGTTCAGACGCTGGGTTTTAAACCAGTTTGGTAATGTTTCATCACACAGAAAAAAGGTCCACATAGGTATCACGCTCTCGCCGGGGCATCTTCTTTGATGTGACATTGATGTCATTAGTCTAACTGGTGCTTCTTGACCTCAGTGAAATGCAAAGACCACCACAGGGGAAACATATTTATTAAGCAGATTTTTCACCATTTTTCTGTTGTTGAGATATTGTGGAGCTCAGTAATAGAAGAAGTAGCCATGCTAGCAGCTCTACGGATGGCAGTGTCAGTCTGTCTCCACAACAATGGATTGCCATGAAGTTTGGTTCAGAAATTCAGTTAAAATTTTTACTTTGTCCAATACTTTGGTTTGTGGCGTAATACCTGTAAAACTAATAAAATTCCATCAACCTCAGCTGTACTTTAGTTTAGTGCTAATTAGCAAATGTTAGCATGCTAATATGCTAAACTAAAGTGGTGAACATGGCAAACATTAGCTGCCTAACATCTGCACATTAGCATATGTCATTGTGAACATGTTAGCATATTGATGTTAGCATTTGGCTCAAAGCACAGCTGTGCCTAAGTACAGCCCAACAAGTCCTCCTTATAATGCTACAAAATACAATGTTTGTCCATGCAATGTAGAACGACACATAGAAGCACTTTCTGATCTGACGCCCCCATCAGCAGGACAGCATCATTTGTCTGTGCCTTCCAAAACACATCACTGTTGAAAAGTAAATCAGTTTTATGATGTGACAACACTATAGTTAAGGTTTGGTTAGGTTTAGGCACAAAATGACTTGGTTAGGGAAAGATTGTGGTTTGGGTTAAAATAAGTACTTTGTTAAGCTTAGGGAAACATTGGGTCTGGGTTAAAATGACTACTTGGTTAAGGTTATGGAACAATCGGGGTCATGGTTAAAAGAAACCAATGTTGACTGTTGGTTGGAAATGGGAAATAAATAGCATTCTTCCATACTGAAGTCTGATGTTTTGTTGACCATCTATAACAACATCATGTGACTTCCTCCTGTGCTCCCGTCATAATTACTACAGCTGCTAGACAGCTTTTTCGCTTGAAGGTAAACATATGTAGTTTTGGGGCACTCAATGAAACGACTGATGCTGTCGTTCTTGGGAGTACAGTCTCGCACAGCCTCACAGAGCTGCAAGCATGGCTGTAAACTCTTAGTCTTGTTCTTATATATAAAATATACTGTATATACAGTATTTTACCTAATCATGTTTTATTGTTATAGCTGTTGGGGAGCTGATGTGACATTAAAATTACCCTGTTTTTGGTCACTAGTAGTGCTATGGAGCAATATTTTTCACTATTTTTTTCTACTATTTTACTATTTTTTACGCTGTGAAGCAATATAATTTCCTGCAGAATGTTTCACGCTATTCCACTGATGTGCCAAGAAACATAGCAGTGTGCCACCAACAATAAGGAAGAAGACGACTGCTAGCTAGTAAACATAAATATGTTGAAAATCAGATTTACAATTGTTATATGAAGAATAAAATATATTTGTTAGGACACATGGATACACACAATGTGTTTTGGTGAGAAACGGTGAAGGCAAATGTAACTTTTTGTTCACATGGAACAACTGGGCTGCACAGTAGGTCACATGTACTGTATATCAACATATAGATTTGGAAGAAATGCAATTCTAAATCAAGTTTATTGTATTTCTGGCTGGACTGCAGCAAAGCGGGGCCAGAAAGTCTGTCACTGACTTACTGAGTGAGTGATGAAGTTACACCATTGGGCATTGCTCTTTAAAATTAACAGTCACAATTTACATCCTCAGGGGGAGCTTAAAGCGGTTCCACTCATTGGCAGCCACTCATTCCAAATCTATTGCACCCTAATAACGGAATATTCTGCTTGGATACTACTACTATCTGAACACTGAAGACTCCTGAATTCATTAACCAGACCATTTGTCTATCTTTCCAAGGTAAGTGAAATGCTTCACTGGTAGACATTTACCAGAAATTTAAGTTGATGTTTAATTTAAGTTTAATGTCTTCGCCCAATGTGTGCAAGGAAATCCTGGAGGGTTTCAAATGACCAAAAGTTTATGTTGGAACGGTCACCGCCATGTTGTATTTGGTGTAAGTTATTGTAGATAGATGGTGACAGATTTAATATACACATAATATTATAACAAACTGCAGGTAGAAGCCAAGCAACATTATGAGGAGAACGTGTAAATAATAGGTTTTATTTATTCTGTCAGTCAGTAGCGTGATTTGCAATTGCTTGGTGTTTACATCTACCTTTCTCTCCTTGTCACAACAACAGCAACTACAGCCATGTAGGCTGATGTTTGAATAGGCGGCTGCAGTCTAATATAAAAAGGGACAGAGCACTGTAAGTTAGGGACAATCTAAATGGCAGTAGAAGCGTCACAACTGGTAAGCAGGGCAACAGGGAAAGAACCCAAACGCAGACAATGCAGGCAGGCTGGGGCAGTTCAATGATTAGGTAGCTTACTGGCAGGTACAGGTAGGCAGGCAAGCAGGCAGGCAGGTAGATAAGTAGGCAGGCAACAAACAGCCAGCAAGTCAAAAATCCAGGTACATCCAGAACAGGAACAGATCAGACAAAAGTACAAAGCAAAAACCAGCATGGCAACTGAGATGAACTGAGACAAGGGAACACACAGACTAAATATACAAGTAAGGGGAGGATAACTAGACACAGGTTAAACTAATCAGGGTGGGGCAGACAATCAAAACTGGTTGGAAAACACACAAAGGCAGGAAGTAAAGTAACCCAAGACACATGAGGAATGACTATCAAAATAAAACAGGAAATAACTGAACTAAAAACCCCAAACATGACAAGAAGAATAAATACACTGTACAAATTTGTCAACATCTTGTCATTGTGTCTTGCTGGTACTAATTTGCTTTTTCTTCCTTTGTTACAGCTCAGAAGTGGATTACCATACTACAGGATACAAAATTACATAAAATAATACCCCCTTAACTCATCAACATATTGAAAAGAATTACACCTAACTTCATGTTCTACGTGATCTTCACCCCTTTCCAACCTAACGACATCTTTAATCTCTCATCATGTGGTATGCTACTTCAGTACGCTTTAAGAACAAATGTTATTGTGACCACTATAGGAAATTGCAGATATATCCAGGAATTCACATTATAGACAGTACCACTGACAATCCGTGTAACAATTTGGCCACAATTGAGTACAGTGACCATACACGGTCCATCCATGTACAGTACTCGGTTCAGACCTGTGTTCGAATTACACCATGGCTTTCAGGGGGAGCCCTATTTTTTGGGGGTGGGAGGGTACTGTACACATGCACGTGCATACATGGATGCGCCTGCCTATGTGCAAAAATATACTTCCTATACATTTCAATTCATACAGAGAATATTTATCCTGAGACAACAAGGAAACATAATTATTCACCGCAATGTTCTTTTTAATTGCTCTCTGCTGAGAAACAATAAAAATGCCAATGCACAATGGTAATGGTTTGTGTTTATTAAACAGACCAGACCTAGGCTGCATCCCATGACAATTATGAACATGCCCACAGCCTCAAATGTTGGTCTTACGGAAAACATAATTAAATGTGCCCCCACGGATAGCCACAGCAGGAATAGACAGCATTGTGTTTATTAGACACAAATGATCTGAAATTGTTATGTGCGAATAAACACACACGTTGACAAGTGCTTTATTTCAGGAACCTAAATATACAGGAAAAAATAAACACAGAAAAAAAAAACTGTGGCACCAAAAATTACAATATTTTAGAGCTCCACCTAAATTTCTCAAATGAGACTTTCTGGGGAGCTTATGTCTCTTTCAGGGGAGCTGAGCTCTTCGTAGCCCCCCCATTTCGAACCCTGGTTTCGACATAAAGTTGTTAGGATACATTTGCGTTGTTATTTTGTGCACAAAAGTCATGAAACTGCAGGTAAGATCTGTGATTATTCATACATTCAATTATATTTCTGGAATAAAAACACAGAATTACAATGGTTTTCTGATACACGGACAAATACAATACAGAAGGTGAATGACTGCACATGAAAAAGCTTGTACCTCTTACCCTGCCATTTCTGCCTCCAAACACCCTGATTTAAGTATATATATTGATGGATGTAGTGTTGAACAGTGTTGAATATTTAAGTGCAGATCCTTTCTGTGTATCACCAGAGAATTCTTATTCAGTTCACATTTGACAATGTTGGAGACAGAATTACCAGAGTGGTTATTTAGTATTGCTTGGCATTCAGTCTTTCAATAATGTTATTTGTCATGATTTAGCTACTAAAATCTGTTCGCCCTTCATTGATTTAAAAGGGAAATTCCAACCTTGGATCCTCTCGTACTAATTTGTGTATATATCATCAATCTGTGATGTTGAATGCATGCCAGGAATGACTTTGTGATTAAGTGTTGCAATTTATGCTTTTGATGGTGTATCCTTGAGCTGGCTCCTAAATTTCCTAAATTTCTCAGAGTGACTTTAAACAACCTCCAAAGAACTGGTGTAAAGTTGTTCACTTTAGCTGTTCGTTGTCTGAGACTACAATAAAGCTCGATTAATACTGGGTATTTTATGGATATGTTCTCTGGAATGTTAAAACCAGTGGCTGTAAATTGTTGTTCCTCCTCAGTAATCACAAATATATTCAACACTGTGGTTGTTCAACTATACATTTATAACCATACTATTGCATACTAGTGTGTTATTTTTGTTATACAACTAGGATAGTTATTCTTGACATATCCCATCAATATATGTATATCAGATGAAAAATCTTGCATATTTTTTCTTTGCCACAAATAAGTCTAAGTAAGTTAGGCAGTGACTTACCCTATCATTATCCTAGAGATTATTTCACAGATAAACCTAGTAACCGCTGCCCCCTAAAAAAAACGGGGGGAAAAATTGATGAGCCTCTCTGGAAGGAACGGAGCCAAAAGATCCGGCTCCCTTCAAAGAGCTGTAATTCCCATCACTAACTAAAAGTCTATAGCCATGCTAGCAGGTCTGTCTGGCTGTACTTACTGTAGGAACAACAGTGCCTTGAGCTAAATGCTAACGTCGGCATGCTAATATGCTCACAATTACAATGCTAACATGCTGATGATTAGCTGGTATAATTTTTTAGCATGTTCACATCTTTTTGGTGCACTTCGGTGCTTTTTTAAAGTGCTATATAAATAAAATGGGGATCAAAATTTGGTCATAAACCAAAGTATTGGACAAACTGAAATGTTGACCTGATGAGCTAAATGGAAAGTTAATTGCTCAAAAAAGTTTACAATTCATCCTGAGGGGGACATAAATGTGTTTAGAAAACTTCAAATATGAGAGTGCTTTTCCATGTTGAAGTTTCTGTTGACTCCTGAAATTAGCATTACTTCATATAGATTATGCGTATAAGATGCGCTTATAGATTATAAGTATTTTATTTGGCTATACTTTACAAAATACAAGCATAAATTAATACTACATTTTTATTTACATGTAGGCCTACTCCCTTATAGACTGAGCTTTCAAAAAAATCTGAACCCACTTAAAGAAAATCCTTAATCAATCAATCAATAAAACTTTATTTGTATAGCACCTTTCATACAGGTTAGTGCAGTTCAAAGTGCTTCACAGATGACTGACAAGACGATAATAAGAAATGTAAACCGTAATAGAGTGAAATCAAATAGATTAAAGGACAGAACAAATATAAAAATGATGACAATGAGAAAAAGATTAAAAGTTATAAAAATAAAAAAATAGTTAGATAAAAGCTAGACTGAAAACTGGATACAATATTTAAAGAGACACAACAAAATAAAAACAAATCAAATCGATGAGGGATAAAAACAATTAATAATAAAATTATATAATTAAATAACAGATAAAATAACATTTTTACAACATAAATACAATAAAATAAGAAAAAAAACCCACTTCCAGCTGCTCTCAGATCCTCTGGCAGACTGTTCCAGCGGGGCATAAAAGCTAAAAGCTGCCTCACCAAAAGTTTTGGTCCTGGAACAACTCACAGACTCGTGCCAGAGGACCTGAGGGGCCGTACCCGTTCGTATGCTGTAAGCATGTGAGACAGGTATGCCGGTGCCAGACCGTGAAGTGCTTCAAAAAAAGTCAAAGAATTTTAAAATCAATATGGAAACTAACAGGCAACCAATGGAAGGACTTTAAAACAGGTGTAATGTGTTCCTTCCTTCTGGTCTTGGTCAGCACTCAGAAGCAGAGTTCTGAATCAGCAATGGTAGCACTTTAGTGATATTTTTAAGGTGATTAAAAGCAGATTTGGTGACAAGCCACATAAAGTTGTGTGTCATCGGCATGACAATGGAAAGAGATGCCATGTCTCCTGATGACATCACTGAGGAGTAACATATATAGATTAAAAAGAAGTTGAAAGTTTGGGAGATGTTATTATTAATAGCAACAAAAAACTCCTGCCAGACAGATAAGAGGAAAACCAGGTAAAAACAGTTCCTGACAGTCCAATATGATTCTTAAGTCTATTTAAACGAATATTGTGATCAACTGTATCAAAAGCAGCACTCAGATCAAGTAGTACCAACACTGAAAGTTTTTTGGCATCTAGATGCATCCTGATGTCATTGAATACCTTGACTAGGTAAAATTTTACTTAAAAAATCGAGGGATCAAGGCTACTTTTCATTTTAAAGAGGCTTCACAAGTGCAGATTTGAATGCGGAGGGGTATACGCTGTGATTAAAAATCATAAGGACCTCCCCAGACACTGATGTATGGTGTTAAAAAGCACTCTGGGGTTGCTTATATTAGAATTTATTAGGTTAGAAAAATAAAATTGCCTACCAGTCCGAATTGTGTTTTGATGTAGACAGTGTTGTTCATGACAGAGCCGTTGGCGTGCATTTGGTCTAGTGGTAATTATATTTATCCTAGAGTATGCATTACCTGGCTTAAAATGATAAAGTTCATTAAAATAATAAAAGTGCTGGCGACATGAACAACTAAAATCTACTGAGACACCACTGTGTCTCTCTGTTGAGGCTGGTGAGAGACACAATCCATACCTGTAGGAGGAGTCAGAGCTCAAGGAGGCTGTGGGCAGAGGGGAAGTGACCACATCCATTTGCGTGGTGAAACTGAGACACTGCGGAGAATGTTTGCTGTTAACATCCCTGAACCCAGGTGGCTCGGGCGTAGTCCATCTCTCTTAAAATATGAGCTGCGTTCCCAAAAGAGATTAAAATTGTCTATGTAAAAGAATCTGTGTGTGGAGCAGTGTGAGTGGAGCCATGTGTGCAAGCTGAGAAGTAGAGAAAACCGGCCAATCCCACAACCCAACGAAGGCCACTTTTCTAGTTTGCTCTTGCAAGTATGAAACTATGTACAAATATCATACAGCTACTTCTTCTGTATCTCATAGTATAAATATCCAGTGACACTACTATAGCAATGAGAATTACTCATTACTTGTTAATTACTTATAAAGTAACAAAAGGCCTACAGTACTGTACATTGTTTAGCTACTTTATCCACCTTTGATAATAGAAAGTTTTGTAGTTAAAAACAACCTACAGCAAATAACAACCGGATGGAAAAATAAGCCCATTTTCCATTTGCACTTATATCTGTTCAGTGTAATCTATCTAAGACTGTCAGCATAAGGGAGAAACTGAATTCAATGTGATGTGCCTCTGCTTCTCCTTCTACTCAGCAGTAAAATTGAAAGAATAAAAGAGAAAAGAGAAAGAAGAGGAGGGGGAGGAAGGGAGATAGATTATTGTACTGTATAGTGATATGTCATAATACAAACTTTACACAATCTCGTGCTATGTGATCTAAACCAATTAATTGAAACTATATTGAATAAATTGTTTTCCTCACTTGTAAATATGAACAAGTTAGAGAAACACATCATAAGGAAAAGGAGAAAAGGTAAGTGAAGAATACATTCTTCCTCAAAAACATAACATTAGTTCTAAATAGCAGCCAAATCACAAGTCTAATACTGCACAAAACATGTATTGAAAGTACAGTATATCATGAGAAAAGACCGGTGAGATGCGGTAAGCATATCATTTCCGGTCACCGGTGCTTGTGTGTTACTTGGAGCGTATTTTTGCTGCTCTAGCTCATCCCAGTTGATTTTGTTTGATTCTTCAATACAGCAGCAATTATCTGCAATACATTTAAACATACACTAGTTATGCTTAAACACGCATAGCTCTCTTTTCTTTTAGCGACTTTTTCGCTAATCCCACAGTTTACAAGATATTCAGTTTTGCTTGAGACCGTTCTTTGGTTTAGCAGCTAGTGATGGCTTCTCTTTCTCCCAGTGTTGCCAACTTGGCGATTTTGTTGCTGTACTTAGCGACATTTTAGACCCTCTTAGCTATTTTATTACTAAAAAGTGACTAGCGACAAATTAAGCGACTTATTCAGTCCATCAGGCAAGAAATATATTCAAATATATTATATTGTAATTCATTCCAATGCATGCTGCACGGCTCTTCTGCCAGCAGTGTCTCTCTCTCTCCTATTGCGCTGTGCACAGGCAGTCAGTGTGTGGCGTGTGGGGCAGGCAGCTCTCTCTCTCTTTCTCTCTGGATTAAGATGTTCTTACAGGTTGTAAATTTGTAAATAGTTTGATCTCGTAAATATTTAAATAGCTCATTTGATCTTCTCCCCCCGTGGATTTTTTTATTTTTATTTTTTTACTTCAAATATATAATGTCCCTGAAGTGAGTTTGTGATTATTTGGCCTAAAATTTCTCTATCTACTTTTTATATGGCATCAGCGGTGATCTCTCCCTCACAGCACTAAGCTTGAATGCATGATGACATCTTCAACATGCAAATGTCATCTGGTGACTTTTGGAACTAGTGCTAGCAACTTTCATTTGAAAAGATCTGGCAACACTGCTTTCTCCCTTTAGTGATAATGGTACATGTCATAAATATAGTTTATTTGTAACGTTAGAGACGAGGCTTAGGGAATTGGAAATGCAGTTCTGCACCATGGGAACTCAATTGTTAGCTGCTGTAGTTAGCCAGCCCCCAGTAGCCGGTGCGGCCCGACCAGAAGTAGCTCCTGTTAGCTGTCCCCTGGCAGCTCCCAAGCAGCCAGGAAACCAGGGAGGCTGGATGACTGTCCGAAGATAGCTGTTCATGTTTCTAACAAGTTCTCCCCAGTCAGCGGCACACTTGCAGAGAAACCAGCTCTGGTTATTGGGGCCAGAGCGGATGACATTGAATCCTATTTAAAACTGCTGGCTAAGGATAAGCGTAAATACAGTAAGATTGTCATTCACGTCGGCCGTAACGACTCGTGATTACACCGATCGGAGGTCACTAAAATTAACGTTGAGTCGGTGTGTACATATGCAAAGACAATGTTGGACTCCATAGTTTTCTCTGGGCCCCTACCAAACCTGACCAGTGATGACATGTTTAGCCGCATGCCTTCATTCCTCCATTGGTAGCTGGACACCATCTCGCCCACCAGCTATGATGTGGGCTTTGTAGATAATTGGCAGACTTTCTGGGGAAGACCTGGTCTGATTAGGAGAGATGGCATTCATCCCACTTTGGATGGAGCTGCTCTCATATCTAGAAATCTGAGAGTTGAGCACTATAGCCAGGCTGACAGAGACTCACAGCTCCATTGAGCTATGTATTCCTACAGTCCTCAGTAGTAACAACTTCATGAGCTTCTTAAATGATAAAATAGTAATTATTAGAGACAAAATTCATCACCTCCTGCCCTCAACAGGTACTGATTTCTCTTCAAACACAGGAACCTTAGAAACAGCTGTAAAACCTGATATGTTTAGACTGCTTTTCTCCCATCAACCTTCTCCAACTAACTTCACTGATTAATTAATCTAAGCCATCAAGATGCCTGTCTCTTAGACCCCATCCCAACTAGGCTGCTTAAAGAAGTTTTACCCTTAATTGACCTTACTTTACTAGATATGTTTGATCTGTCTTTATTAACAGGCTATGCACCACAGTCCTTTAAAGTAGCTGTAATTAAACCTCTACTTACAAAGCCCACTCTTGATCCAGGGGTTTTAGCCAACTATAGACCTATATCTAATCTTCCCTTTCTCTCTAAGGTCCTTGAGAAAGCAGTCGAACATTTAATTAGCATTAAAGTAACTGCACTAATAGTAGTTTAAATGCTATTTATCAGATCGATCTCAGTTTGTACATGTTAATGATGAATCCTCCATGCACGCCAAAGTTAGTCATGGAGTTCCGCAAGGTTCTGTGCTGGGACCAGTTATATTCACCTTATATATGCTTCCTATTATAAGGCAATATTATAAGGAAACACTCAATAAACTTTCATTGTTATGCAGATGATACCCAATTATATTACTGATCAAGCCAGATGAAACTAATCAGTTAGCTAAACTTCAATCATACATTGAGGACATAAAAATCTGGATGACCTGCAATTCTTTTATGTTAAACTCAAACAAAACTGAAGTTATTGTACTTGGCCTTGAACACCTCCGAAACACGTTATGTAAAGATATAGGCTAGTTACTCTTGATGGCAATGTCCTTTAACTCCCACATAAAACAAACTTCAAGGACTGCCTTTTTTCACCTACATAACATTGCAAAAATCAGGTACATCCTTTTCCAAAGTGATGCAGAAAAATTAGTCCATGCTTTGTTACTTCTAGGATGGATTATTGTAATTCTTTAATTGCAATCCGTAAAAGTGCTAAAAGCTTAAAATCCTGAATAAAAGCGGCTAGCCTAGCTGTCGGGCTAAAAACAAACCTAGCTGAGCTAGCAGCAGTGGAGGCAGTCCGGTAAACCACGTTGAGTTGACAGCCAGCTTAAAATCACTTAAGATCCACACGTCCGATGACTTTTACCGTGTTAAAACATATGGGTAAAACAATAGCCAGGAAAAAATTGTAGTATAGAAAGTTATGGTGGTTTAAGACGAAGCCTCTGTTGGGCACATACAATGCTGACACTTGCACAGAAATCAAATGTGTACAAAAGTTTATCAACATTTTTTTTTGCTGCAACAATCTAAGTGTACATCAGCTGTTATTGAAGACAATTTGACACACTGGAGACCAAAGATCAAAGTGTGAGTAGGTTCAATAGATGGACAATACTATGTGATTTTTTGTATGGTTCTATGGTTAAGTATGTGTACAACATCCCTGAAGCTAAAGCTTGTTGGGAGGAGCACAGTTGCTAATACTGATCATCTTGAGTCAAAACAGAATTCACCACACACGGCCCGAATCTATCTGTCTCTCTCAGGCTTTCATCCTGAAGGCTTTCTGTGAAATTTGACAATAATATTGAACATGCGAGTTGAGGTGTTCCATCATTATTAGCTGGACTGCTGCAGGATTCAGATTTTCCACACGGTGGACTAGGTGTAAAAATTGGATGTCTGTGGTGGTGGTGGTGACGTGGTCATGAGGGTCGTTCACATGTTTGCAGTGCTGTTTTTAGATGTCTGACGAGTGGGTGACGCACATAAAGAGCCCCCCCTCTACCTCCCAAACTCCTCAACTCACCCTGCAAGCATCACTGAACTAAAATAGACAGACTCAGATCATGTACTTGCTGCTATTTATGCCAATAACTTAACTCTTATTTAGTTCGGATCGTTTCCTTTCTTGACAGCATTACCAAAAAACAGAAGACTGAAACCTTTGCCTGCCAAGGCCATGAATACAAACAGTATGTTCTGAGCAATATGCATTTTAAATGAATGCACATAGAGCTGAACTAAAGCAATATTTTACCCAGTAGGTTATTTTCTTCTTGGTGGGAATATATCTGAAAAATGATTTAAACCATCATAGGACACTAACTCTCCAGTAGAATGTTAAAATCAAATTGGACTGGTGTTAAAAAGGAAATAGAATGTATTATGAAAATTTCTATGGGCCCATATTTATATTTATTCATCTTGTTAGGTGTAATGCCTCCTGAAATAATGGACCAAATAATGAATCAAAATGATGAGGAAAAATGACAGGAGTCATTGGTCTAAGTACAGGACCAAGTTCACTCTTGCTCAACCAGTTGTCTAATCTTCACATTCCAAAACATCTTACAAGCAGATGTCAATTCTCAATCACACAGGGGTTCTAAACTATCTAACTATTTTCCTTATTTGGTTCAAATTTCATCTGCTTTAAAGGGCTCTTTATTATATGTATGCCATTTCTTTGATTTTAACCTATGCAAATAAATAAAACTCAAGCAACACTCAAGGTGGGCTAAATGGCTGTAAAGTGAAATCATGGAGGCAATGAATAAAATGAAATGCGTATGGGTACATGTAGATGGGTGAATGTGTATTTACATGTGTGAATAAGTATATACTGTATGTAGAAGTACAAATACATCTTTCCTGTCTTTCCTGATGCATTAATGTAAAATGCTTACTGGGCTTCACTGTATTAAGGACACATATTTTTTCTGGTTCTATTTCATTACAATAACTTTCTTTTCATGATTGAAGCAACTCTGCAACTGTTAACAGTGATGAATTAGGAGTCATGAACCCAGTAATGGCATAATTAAAGTGGTAAATTAATGACAATAGAGTATCAAACAAAGAAATGTATAATTATACCAGCAAGATTTCAATGAAAGACAAGATGATATGCTGATATACTGTATATGGGATCACATTCCAAGTTAACAGCCTATAGACAACCAGTCTGAACTGACCTAGAACCTTTTCGATGCATTGTAATGGATAATGCAACAAGCATGGTTCTGTTCCGTCAAATCCAATCAGCTGCATGATGTGGCTTTTGAACATACACACACACACACACACACACACACACACACTATATACAAATGAAAGGAAAAACCTGAATAAAAGAGTGGAGAAACAGCAAATGCAGATGACTCCTTACTAAGACACTTCATGTTGGTTTTTCTTTAATTTGTCACCCATCTGTATTATGTACCAATAAAGTGGTTGACGTCCTGAATTCCTTCAGCTGATCCCTGGCCTGCTGTGATATTGGCTTCCCAACATTTAGTTGTAGGTCATTCTGTCTTCGTTGTGCTGGTTACCTGAAGGGTTTGTAAACATAAAAATGCACTCTAACTTAAGTATATGGTATGACTTTTAAGATTAATGCAAGATACTTCTGGTAGTAAAAACTGAAAGATAAAACTCAAATGCAGTGTAAACCTGCCAAGCCATGCTGATTTACTCTGACATTAATTATCCAGAATGTATCTGTAATTAGCAGAGGGATTATTCATGTAAAAACAACTTGCATTTCTCACATCATTATTTCCTCTGGATGTAAAATTTGAGCACTGTTCCAAATATTGTCAGATTTCAAAGACAGATCTGATTCAGCTCCACAGCAAAGATCACCAGGGGCTACACAAGAGACTACCACACGCAAAAGAAAACCTCCTGAACTGTTTACTTGATTTCTATCCACCTGTCAATCAAGTAATAACTTGGCTAAACTGTCCCTGGGTCTAGAGAGTGAATTGGCCTATTACTATGTAAATCCTGCAAAATTACCATACATTCCCATTAGTGCTGTCCAGCTGGAACCTGCACCAAAAATAGACCATGATATTCCACTGCTGCCTGTGCAGTATATTATCTCTGCTTTCTTAATATGTCTGTGGCCTTTTAGCTTCATGGCAGAGCACTAAATGTTCTTTCCCAATGGATTCATAAAGGGATTTTGATCTAATGACTGCTATACATCAACTGATTTGTACAGTATTATAAATAGGATTTCTCAAGCTAAAACTAACATGTCATTATTTGAACTGGTGTAAATTTTTATTTTGTGATAATCAAACTAGCCAAATACGCACTTTGATCTTAAAGGAATAGCTTGACATTTTGGGAAATACGCTTTCTTGCTGAGAGTTAGAGAAGATCGATACCACTCTCATATCTGTACGCTAAATATGAAGCTAAAACCAACAGGAGATTAGCTTATCTTAGCATAAGGACTGGAAGCAGGGGAACAGCTTGCCCAAAGGTTACAAAATAAATGACTACCTGCACCTTTAAGCAAAGTCACTGCGTCTGGCCAAGAAAAATCTCCATCATGTAACTCCCACAAGTTGCCATTTTTACAGTTAGTTTTTTGTACAATTTAACTGAGATATAACTTGTTAATTAGTGAGCTTTATGTGCTGGAAGGTGGATTTTCTTTACTTCGGAAGGAGCCAGGCTACTGGTTTCCCCCTGCTTTCAGTCTTTATGCTAAGCTAAAGAATGAATGGCCATGAAAGTTGACTAAAAGTTAACTTTGTTGAGCCCCTGACTTCATCTAGCATCATCATCAAGTCAAAATTTTAATTTCACTTGTCCTGAAATGACTCAATCACAACAAGTCTGCATTAAAATGTCTAAAAAGGACTAGATCTATGTTATATATTTTGTTGTGAACTTACGCTATCTCAAATGTTTCAAACAATGTTCAAACCCAGAGAATTCCAT
Source organism: Siniperca chuatsi (assembly GCF_020085105.1). Lineage (NCBI taxonomy): Eukaryota > Metazoa > Chordata > Actinopteri > Centrarchiformes > Sinipercidae > Siniperca > Siniperca chuatsi. The sequence continues at coordinate 7,052,854 of NC_058046.1, forward strand.
ATTTTTATATAAGGTAACGGTGTGTTTCATTTGGTAGCCTGTCAATGGCGTCATATCCCCTTCTCCCCCTCTACTTGTTATAACTTCCGGGGAAACACGGGAAACAACAGATCGTACATGAGAGAGTGAGGAAGGGCGTTGACGAACTAGCTAGCTTGCCAATCTATTGTTCACTATTGTTTTTAGTGCTCACTTGTGATGGAGCACGATTATTCATTGCCGTTTGCTGCACGTTCATCCGTGAACATGATTTCTGAGTCACGTCAGATAGATTTTCATCCGCAATGATGGTTGTTTAACAATGAAGACAACTCCCATGGTCCCAGCTATTTCACGTCATCAAACTACGTTTTTTGTAATTGTTTTGATGCGAGAGACCCCTAACGGCAGAAATTACATACTGAGTGTTTAATGGATTAGCACAAAAGTTGTACTTTGGTGATCCCCTGACTTTCCTCTAGCGGCATCATTAGGTGAAAAAATGTGTCCAAAACTTTGGTTTATAACCAAACACCTGCAAAACTAATGACATTCCCACCAACCTCAGCTGTACATTGTGTTTAGGACTAATTAGAAAATGTTAGCATGCTAACACACTAAACTAAGATGGTGAACATTACCTGCTAAACATCAACATGCTAGCCTTGTCACTGTGAGCATGTTAGGATGCTGATGTTAGCATTAGCTCAAAGCACCACCGTGTCAAAATACAGCTTCACAGCGATGCTGGCATGGCTAGACTCTTAGTCTTGTTGTTTCGTATACTTATTTGTGGTTTATTAGTTAATCTACACTAGCTTTTAACCACTTCACCAGTTCACCAACTTATATATTTTTCCAGCACATCAATTTTGAACATTCAACCCTGTATTAAATAAAAACATAATCATGGCACAGTTTAGTCATGATGATGAGGACAAAGTTACATAGTTACTGTACATGTCCTGACATTTTTTGTACAGAGGGGAGGGGTACTCTGAGAAAACAGCCAAACTAAACAACTGTGTTATGTAAAAAAAAAAGGCCAACATTAGTCTGGTATATCAGACTAGCCCTTGGCACAGGGAGCACTGGAATCTATCCCTCTGTACCGGTCACCATACAGGTTAAGTGTGTGTGTGTGCCCAGCAACTCCATTCAGCCCCTGTGTTTTAGCAGGTTATTATTAACACTCACCAGGGAATGCAAGCCTCTAAAGAAAACTCAATTTAGCCTCTCACTTTCAATCTGATCCGATAGGCCATCTGATGTCACAGACATGCGTCACCACTGTGTGCTTTGTCTGGTTCAGCAGGGTTTAATTACAGGCCCTGTAATGTCTAGAGACAAGAAGACCTGCGACAGGTGCATGCCTGTAATTACTTTGGTTCAGCCAATATGGATTGTACAGGACTGATACCTTTCTAGTTGAGGCTGCTGATGGTTGATGTTTTGTGCAAATATACACAAAAATAAACATGTAAACAAACATGTACTTTACATAATATTAGCCAGAGATGAAACTGACCGAACCAGAGCTAATATTTACAAATGGGCCAATGCTGAACTCTTACATCAATCTGACAGTAGAATGTAAACACACACAGCTCTGATTTGTCCAGCACCTCACAAAGTATCAGCAAGTGTTACATTTATTTGTAAGTTGCTTTTATCCAAAGCAACTTACAATAACTTAATTCAACCATGTGGATAGAACCCAAAAAATGCAAGAATCATGCAAGTACATCAACTTAATCAAATATGCTTGAACTGCTTCAAGTGCTCACAAAATCTAATTCTAAAGTTTGACTTTAACTTGTATGTCTTTGATGTACAGTGTTGTACAAACCTTTTTTAAACTTATTCATTCAGTCTTAAAAGAGTGTCGTGAGAAAATCTGCACTTGTATGTAGGGTTGGGTATCGGTACTCAATACCTTTAAGGCAGGCCTATTCAATTGGCGGCCCGTGGGCCACATCCGGCCCAGAAGCTGTATGCTCGGGGGTTCCGAGTGGCCCAGCATACATACATCTGATATATGACAAAATAAGTAAACTACATATATAGTGCATGGAAGTAGCTAACAAGTGAGCCATCTCGCTTCCTTCTCATCTCTGTTGGGAGTTGCACATGCGCAGTACCGACCGGGCAGGATGTTTACGGATGTAGCGACACCACCAATCATATCTTTCACAAATCAACGTTTTCTCATGTGAGTTCTGACCACGCTTAGTAGCTTGATGGTCACAGGTAGGGAAGTGCTCTACTGAAAATATGTCTCTGACAATCCTGAAACGTAAATTTGACAATGAAAACCGTCAGTTTGACCCTGCCTGGACTGGCAAGTATTTATTTATTTTACCACCATCTCCAAACGCCTGCTATTTTTTATTACATTCATTTGCATTTGTTTAAATTTTTTTTTTTAATAGGCCCATCTACATTAACTGGTTTAAAAATCTGGCCCCATTGAATTTGTAATTGAATAGCCCTGCTCTAAGTTATTGACTGAAATAACCCAGTTCCAAGTAGTATCGAAACTTCTCCAGTCAAACGATCCTTTTTGTACCCAGATCTAGAAAAAAATGGCTATTTTTATGGTTTCTCAAATGAACTGTTTAAATATTTACGAGATCAAACAAACAATTTACATATTTACAAGTTATAGCTGGTGCTGTTGGCGTCCTCACTAAGACCAAGAAAGTGGATCACATCACTCCAGCCTTTACACTGGCTTCCTGTCTGTCAAAGAATTGATTTCAAAATACTACTGTGCACTTAATGATTGAGGGCCAAAGTACATTTCTGATCTTCTTCTATATTATGAACCATCCAGACCTCTCAGGTCGTCTGGGACAGGTCTGCAAAAAATAGAGAAGCAGCGTTCAGTTTTTATGCACCATATATCTGGAACAAAATGCCAGAAAACTGCAGTTATGCTACAACTCTTAGTTCTTTTAAATCAAGGCTCAAGACTCTGTTTGCCGCTGCCTTTTATTAAATAAAATTATGATTAATTTCTTACACTGCACTGTAACTTTTACTCTCCTGTTTTATCTTTTTATTTTCTATTGAACTCTTTTTAAAGTGTATTTAAATGTCTTTTTATATTGCCCTATGTTGCTTTTATGTTTTATGTAAAGCACTTTGAATTGCCTTGTTGTTGAAATGTGCTATACAAATAAACTTGCCTTGCCTATGCTTGACTCAAACTGTTAACTCAGTCCTTCAGAATTAACGTTTCCCATTACAGCTCTGGAGAAGGAGTGACCCGAGAGGAGCAACCGCAGCATCAGCAGCACTGCCACTGATTAATTGTTTTACAAACCACCCGCAAGAAAAACACAGACAACCAGAGCTACACATAATGACAAGAAAGCACAATGACAATAAAGATCTATATAATACAGTCCTTCAGAGTCTCCCATTACTCTACACTCTGATAAACAAGGCTGATCTGTTGTGCTAGCTCTCTGTAGGCTACACTACACTGTATCTCGTGCGCACAAATTAAAGAACACTTTCAAAATGTATTTGTGTAAAAGTCATTTGGATGGGGAGGAGTGGTGGCATTTTACGCAACTGAGCACTACCATCACTTGGAAATGACAGAGCTTGAACAAAAATAAATATGGCAACTGAACTTGGTCGAAACCAAAGACTGGAATAGGCAAGAGTGGTGGCCAAGAAAAAGACAAGTCCGAGATAACAGAAAAAAAGTCTTCAGAACGGACTCGAGAACTACTGTACATCCGTGCTATGCAGCCAGATATGTAATATAATTTAAAAAAGAGCTTACAGTGAAATAGTCCTCCAATAAGTGAGATGAAAAGAAAGAAAAAAGGAAATAGAAGAATACATTTAAATTAAAATCTAGTGATGATTCAATTAAGGCAGGAGGAGATGGTGTCGGAGAATGAACAGGTCACTTGGCACATCGATCGAGTTTCCTGTAGAGAAACGTGCCTTGTCTGCACATGTCTGATGTCTTAGGGGAGCAATTGGCAGAGAGGCAACACGTACAGTACATAATCATGTGCTGAAGCCAGAGGGACTCGCAACTTCAGCTGTGCAATGACCTACTTGCCTGTGTGACCTGCTTTGTTTTACGTTAAAAATGGATGACACAAAGCCCTGAGAAACCTGGAGGAAAGGTGGAGGGGGAGTGCTCTGATGGAGATGAAAAACACCAGATAAAAGATAATTTGTAAACAGAAGGTGGAAGGCCACTAATACAGCTTAAATTCTTCATTTCGCCAAGGGGACGTGGCGTATGTGTAGGGGGATAGAAGCAATGCTAAGTATCTGGCTTTCATCTTTCTTCATTTGCAGTTAAAAGGGTGTAACACTGTGGTTGTACTGGGCAGCTGCTTGCAGTGAATGTGTGAAACTGTGTTTGACATTCCCTGGATACACTGCAAAAATGCCTTATAAAATGTAAGTGAAAACATTTTAGATATGAACATTATTTTACTTGAAACAAATTTGGTTTCCAGTGCAGTAAATGATTTTCACTTGATAAGTCGTAGAAAAGGTTTCAGTCGTAGTCTTTTGGACACTGTTTTCAGAATCAAGACGTTGTTGCCAACAATTGGCTTGATTACTGGGCCATCATGGAAACAAAAGAAGGTCAGTTTCAGGTGAAACTAGGCAGGGTAAACAGCAGACACTCAGGAAGACTCTTCCCTGAGGGCAGGGCTTAAGCAACACAGATTAGCTTACATTTCTGAGTTCTCAGACCATTTCCACAATTGAGAATGACTTCCGGATGGGAGCTGAAACGTCTTCTGAAAACAGTGTCCAGATGACTACGACTGAAACCTTTTCTACGATGGAACACTCCTGGACGAATGAGGGACTACACCGCCTTCACTTGATAAGATTTTTTAAAATAAGTCAGGATGTCCAGCTACCAGAAGTCTTGAAATAAGACCAAAAAGGCTAATTCAGTGAATCTTTGTGTAGTGTAGTTATTCAAATTACAATTAATACTAGGGGATTAAATTACTTAAAATGTGATTAATGTTAGTCTTGTGTTAGTTAGTCTTAGTTCTAGATAACAGTATAACAGATAAGACCCTTATGGCAATGTCGATCGGTGGGCAAAACACTTTGGTCCAGACTGAAATATCTCATTAACGGAATGAATGGCATTCATGGTCCCCAGAGGATGAATCGTACTGTCTTTGGTGATCCCCTGACCTTTCCTCTAGCGCCCCCATGAGGTAGACATTTTTGGTTTTGAGTAAAATGTTTCTCCAACTGTTGGATGGATTGCCATGACATTTTGTTCACCAGAGAATCAATCTCAATGACTTTTGTGTTACCCTGATTTTTTATCTCGCGCCAGGTCAAAATTTCCATTTATCTAATACTTTGGTTTATGACCAAATACTTGCAATGACATCCCCATTATACCTGCTAAAAACAAGAATGTTAGCAGTGTCACTGTGAGCATGTTAGCATGCTGACATTAGCATTTAGCTCTAAAGACTCTAAAGGTGCTTTCAGACAGCAAGCGGTTGCTGCCACCTCCATTGTTTCCAATGTAAACACAGCTCATGAGAGCAGCTTTTTGCCGCTGCTGTTGGAGTTCATGATGGTTCAACTTTTTCAACTTGCCACCGCACCTCACCCTATGACCATGGCAACCACAGAAACTACAGAGAAGGAGACAATACAGGAACAGATTTGACTGTGTCTGAGTTCCCTGAATGATACACCTCTTCATCAGCAGAGAACAGACAGATCAATGAAGAGAAACGGTATTGGAGCAACCTTCATCAGAGTTTGATCCAGTCTGGGACAAAAGTTTATGATACTAGTTAGCAAACCTTGCTATATTAACCATGTCATATTGCTAACCATTTTCTCTATTTTAAGCTACATCCTGCTATATTTAGCTGCGTGATGAGATATACTAGGTGGATAGCAGCAGCCTGTGGTGTACAGGCTAGTAGGATCAAAGATAGCCAGGAGCCACCGTGGCAACCGCTCGCTGTCTGAAAGCAACTTAAGTCTTGTTTCTTAACAATGGACATCATGAAAATATGACTTTGATGACACATTTGACCAATAATGATGGCTTCAAAGTGAGTCTACATCATTTGGTGTGCACATAGCACGTCTGTAAGCGTCGCTGTAGATGTACGATAGTGCTATTCTGATTGATATTACTTTCATCATTAGAGAAGTGTGTTAGGTCTAATGATTATTCTGAGACTATAGTTTTGTTCATTGTGTAACTGAATGGGATGTAAACCTTCTGAAGCACTATTGTTATGAGTGGAATGTGACGGGTTGAAAAAAATTTACTTAACAACACAAAAGCTTGAAATTAGATATCTTGTCAAATATCTTGCCAAAAACAAGTTGAAAATATGCCCTTCATGCAAGCCAAAAGATTAAAATCTGAAATATATTATCTCACTTAGAAATGTAGATTTTGCAGTGTATATTGGTGTAAAATGAAAAACATTTTATTCCACTGTGTGTTTTTTCTGATTTCCTTTGTCTGTCTTTGAAGTGGCTTTTCACATGCGTGTTCATCTCCTCCCACTTCAGCCTCTCTCCTGACAACAGCAGAGGAGATGGTCTCTAATGAATAAAACTAAGTAATGTCACTGAGTCACATCATGCCCTAGATTCACACTGGTGACCAAGGTACACATTGAAAAAAGGGTTATTCAATCTGTTATCCAGCCTTAAAACCTTTTTTCCACAATTTTTTATTAAGTATGATATTTGCACTTTTAAATACTATTTTTCCTCATGAGTCCATAAAGGAGACTCAATTCTCAAAACAAGTGTTGTGGAATGCCTTATTTTTCTTATCTTAAAGACATTAAAATCAGGAATGTGGCGCCTTTTTCAATTTCTGGCCAATTTTCTACAGCTCAGTAGTAATAGCTCTCTGCTGCCACCTTGTTAACCTGACCCAGTTCTTTTTAAGCCCTTCATAAGGTGACCGTAATCATGGGTCAGCATGCAATATTGTTCTGGGAGAGCGGCTTGTATACGACGTCTTAGAAATCAGGTCATGTATAACTATGCCAATGGACTGCTGTTGTGCTGTGTAAGGAGTTTTGAAAAAGTGAATTCGGTATTGAGAAATAAGTGTAACAAATAAATTTAATGTAAATTTAAGTAAGTGATGTAAATATCTAAGGTTTGATGTCTTGAATAAAAACTATGTATGCAACAAACCTTGTAAGGTTGTATTTATATATATATACACACACACACACACACACACACTCTCATCCCCAGCCCTCTGCATTACTCTGTCTATCTGTCCCTGTCTCCAGCCTCTGCTCTCTTCTCCCAGGCCATGTTCTTTCCTTCAGCTCCCCAGACCTGCCATCCTCTTGTCGTCCACCAGACATCGGACTTTCCCTCCTTTCCTCATCACCTGACTGCCTCACCCATTCCCACTTGGGGTGTGCCATATCGTATCGTTCACGATAATATCAGTAGAATTTTAAATATGATGAAAAAGATTCATATCGTGATAATGGCAATATGCTGACTTGTGGATGTAATGACGTCATACTGTTATGCACAGCAACAACAAGCACGGCTGAAACATTGGTCCACGGTGGAGGAGTTAGTTCCAAAAAGGGGGTCGACTTCAGTAGTGTGAAAGTGGTTTGGTTACAAAAGATCAGATGTACAACAAACCATGGTAATATGTAAGAAGCGCAAGACTGTAACAACAAAAAGGAGCAATATAACAACTTGGAAACTTAATTCACCACCTCAAGCAGAAGCACCCTGTTGAGTACAAGAGCCAAAAATCCTGCAAGGAGAGCTCAACAGCTATTGTGAGTTCTAAACCAAAAATATCTTTCAGTATTTTTCCATATCGTCAAGAATATCATTAGTGCAGAAATACTCTGAAATATTGTGATATTATTTTAGGGCCATATCGCCCACCCCTACTTCCCACTTCTTATCAGCTCTGCAGTCACTTGAGCTTCCCCATTCATCTCCCCACCTGCATCTCATTCCCTCAGCAGCCACTCACCATATTTCCTTTGTTCCTTGCCAGATCGTTATGTTACCGTGTGCTTGATGTCTTGGTTCTCTAGCCTCTGTTCTTGTATTCTGTTTATCTGTCACCTGTTTCTGCCTGCGTGTTTGACCTTTTGCCTGTTTATTAGTTTTGGATTCCTCCCTGCTCCTTATTGGATTTCCTTGCCTGTGTTGGACTGCCTTCTGAGTTTGACCCTTGCCTGCCTCACCATCCCCTAAGCCTTTGTACCTCCATTTTGCGTAATTAAATCATTTAACTGCATCAAGCTCTGTCTCAGTCATCTGCATTTGGGTCCTTCCTCTGTATTCCTGTTACCCTGCTTGCACCAACCGTGACACTTTTACATATATTTTACATTTCTTTCTTAGTGCTATTAGTATAATCTTGAGGAGAATTATAATCTTTTGATGAGAATTGTGTTTGACAGCATTATTTGATAGTGACCATTTGCTATATTGCAAAAATGATTAAAACTCACTGATACACAAGTTGCAGTGATGCCCTGATACATTCACTTTATGGTGTATTCCCTAATTTGATGCAGACGTTTGCATTAGATAAACTTGCCACAAGGATCAACATGTGCATCTGTTCTCTTTAAATTAGTTGCACAATGCTCCTACCTAGTGGTTTAATATAAGCTCTGCAGTTTTAAGCAAGCTTACACCTAAGGTTGTCTTTGTGCTTTGCTTACAGTGTACACATTTTGCTAAATTTAAGAAGTATATTCATGGAGTGGCATTCACTGTACACTGTCCACAGCCTGGTTTGTTTAAATTCACTTAAACATAAAATATAAACACTCTTTCTCACTATAAAAGTCCAAGGAAAATACTGTCAGTTATTTAGTCTACAATAGCAAGGGAATTTCAGTGTTTTGATCAGTGTCAAACAGTCAACAAAAGCAGAAACTTCCTGCTGCTTTCTTGTTTATTTCATTAGCCTTATTATACCCACTTTGTGGTCTGTATCTCACTGCTTCCTCCTGACTCTACTCGAGGACTTCTTGTTCTGCTCAGATTCAATCAGTCTAATGCTGCTGCGTTTGATTTCCTCGCGGGACAGAGAGCACTCTTCTTCATCACTAAGCTGGGGAGTGTCTGTGAGATGGGATCAAGAAAGAGAGGCAGATTCTCAGTCAAGGCATCTGCACAAATGACAGCCTTGAGAGCATTCCTGATATTTACTTTTGTTTTGTAAAACATTTTTTTTTAAAGACATTTTCAGTTTCACACCTGCCCCTGATCAAAATAGTGCTCTTTTTCCTTGAATAAACATTGTTACAGTAGTAAAATCTAACCCTATGAATCCCAACCTTTTTCCTTAAGGAACCCCTATTTTACCATTAAGTACACTGATGACCCCAGCCACACACAACCCTGACAGGACTGTGTTCCAGCAGCTTCTAAACCATAGCAGACCTGTTTCTGTGGTGACTGTTTGCTTACACCTGAACATCAGGACTGACTGTCTCTCAGCAGAGGGTGACAGTTTGGGTTTTCTTCTAAACATTGGCAAAGAGCCCACTGACTGCTATGTTGCTCTAACCCATTATAACATTTTGGCAATTTATGTGCCAAAATTTGTATTTCAATACAAAGCATGGGCGACTGTGGCTTAGTGGTAGAGCGGGTCGTCCACCAATCGGAAGGGCGGCGGTTCAATTCCGGCTTCCCCTAGCCCACATGTCGAAGTGTCCTTGGGCAAGATACTGAACCCCAAATTGCTCCCGAGGTGTGTGAATGATTAGTTACTTTGATGAGCAGTTCTGCCAATGTGTGTGAATGTAGATGAAGCGCTTTGAGTAGTCAGAAAGACTAGAAAGTCGCTATATAAGTACAGTCCTTTTACCATTTGTATGCAAGTCAAACATGCCTTAATTCTTAGATTTTTGTAACTGTATTCCAATCTATCCCACCTTTCAGTCAATACTTGGATATTCCTCTTCTTGCGTATTTCTTTTCACAATAATAAGCTTCTGGATGCATCCAGTTCTGTAAGTTGTTGCTCACCTATAGGAGTGGTTGGTCTCTTGTTGGTCCTTAACTCCATCGCGTTGAGCTGTTCCAGCAAACTGTAAACCTAAGGAAGAAGACACAGACGCGAAGGCTGTGGGGGTTAACACATTAACCAGACAACAGACTCATATTTTTTTAAATTGACAATGGACAGGGAATTTAAACCAAAATTGATTTCTGGCCCTTTTAAAAACTTAGCTTATAAACAGCTGGGTCAGCGGGACAGATAATAGATAAACTTGAGAACTTGCCAAAAACACATTTTTGTAAACCGTGTATATAAATCTACTCATGTAACTCTGGTTAAGACAGGAAACGTGTTTTCAAAAATGTCAGTGTTACTAAATGAATCAGTCATAACTGATGAAGAAAATGGTCAAATTTAAAGATGCTGATAATCTGCACAAAATCTGGGTAGCTCCATTACACAACTATTACTGTGTTATTGTTATAGGACATTTACAACTATAATAACATCAGCACAAAATATCAGATGCAGCACATTAACCTGTCCCATCTTTTAAAAATTGTTTTGGTCAGACCCAAACTGAGAGCAGATAGAAAATATCAGAATTGTAGCACCCTCTCTTGGTCCAGGCTGCTGATCTCAGGTTTCTGCGCCGAGGCTCTTTGCTGTAATGTTGGTAGACGGGCGCTGATGTCCCTCAGCTTGTCTATGCTGTCAGTACTGGATGCACTGGGCAACCCCTGCAGAAGAGTCAAAGATTTGTTGAATATGTCAGTATTAATAGTTTCACCCATGCTTTCCCTGATGATGAAATATCTGCTGGGAAAAAGGACAACAAGAAAACAAACAAGAGTGCTCTGATGCTGACAAGAGCTAGCAAGATGCAGGTTAGCGAGACTTACTCAGACAGCAAAACAACATGTAAAGATGGACAGACAGAGAAGAAAAGAAAAACTGGTAATGCTCATCCAGCAAACACAACTGTCAAACTCAAAATATGAAGAAGCCTAAAATTGCTCTCGAGTTCACTCTCAGTATAGTAAGAGAGCCTTGTGTATTTTGTGGGTAAAAACTTGTTTACACTGGAAAAGTGGCAAAATAAAGCATACTGAAGTTTAAATGACATTTCAAAGTCGCAGTTTCATATATTGTAATCACTTCATTGAATATGTTTATGTATATGTTTTTTGTAACTGTTAAAACAGTATACTTTGATGATTAGTATGTACTGTACAGATTCATTATATAGCATGGATTTGGGACACAGCTTTAGGTTAACAGTGTAGTCGCTTCTATGAAGGCATTGCTTCGTGGCCAGTATGGAGAGGAGGAATAATTACAGCAACCTATAACTCTTTCAAGGTACATATGACATGTTAGCACTGTATTAAAATAGACTTGGAAAAATTATATTCTGTCCTTTAAAGACAGTAGTAAACAAAAAGACATCCTAAAATATAGTACAATAAGTGGGATGGTTTGGAGAGTACTGTTTTTGATCCAGACCTCCACGGGCACACAGCTCATCCTGAAGTAGAGGTTGTTCACCCCCTGCTCAACAGTGTCCAACAGATCCTGAGACTGCTGCAGCTCGGCCTGAAATCGTTGAACACGGTCCACTTCCTGTTTCAGCCTTGCCTGCATTTGTTCCTTCAGTTTGTCAAACCTTAAAATAAACAGATGGAGTTTTTTTTAAGACAGTCCCTCTCTCCCCACATAATAAAAGCAAAACATGGCAGTAAAATGTCTCACTGTGCAGTATACAATAAAACTTGTAATGGCCCCATTTGAAGGTGTCTCACAGTTCTTACTTAGCAACACTTTCATTACTGATGTTATTTCTCTTCAGTACAAACTGTCCCTGTCCCAGCTGTTTAAGAAGATTAAGTGATGAGTGCATCAAGCGGATCAGATATTCGATATGTCACTGTGCAACAACACACTTTGAGAATGGCCCAAGGTGACGGGAGAGGGGATTGTGAAAACATCTCAGGAGAAATCAGTAGACACATCAATCAGGCCCAATCACCCCACAAGAGGATGTTGTTAACAGAGATTTCCTCGCTGTGCCAGACTGATAAATCTTCAATCCAGCCACAAGAGGCCTATCAGGTCTGCCAGCACCGAGATGCTTTTAAATAATCACCCTCATTATCAAACCCTCCATACAGCCACGGGCATTAAACTACCTGCCATGTGAGTTAAAAGACAGATGCAGTAATCCAGATTGATGGCTCATAGCATTTGGCAAGTCCAGCATCTAGAATAGGCTGTGTGGCATGACAAGAAATGCTACATTTCTTACCTATCCATGTTAATTGTCTATGGAGTTCAAGTAATTTATCCTAGTATTAGGTCTTAAACTGTTACTAATATAAGTATTAAACTGCATCAGAAAACTGCCCTCATCTTCCTCCCGTCCTCACTGAACGATTTTTAGCACGTCAGTTGACCATTTGCTACGCCCCTGCTCCAAACAATGAGTGTCCAACCATAGTTACGTCATGCCTGTCAAGCTTTGGATTCCTCCACATACTGAGGAGGTGTGTATGGGGCTGTAGTAAGAGACTCGCCATTTAAAGAGGCGTGAGGGTGATGTCTTTGTTTAGCCTTTCCAAATCCAAAACTACAAGAGCAAAAGTGTAATAAATGGATTAAACTGTGTGTTAATCTGCTCTAATGTAAGCTGCAAATGTTAGCATGGCCAGCTAACTAGCATACTACCTACAGTAGTAACTGAGCATTACTTCCAGTAATTTGTTCCCCCTGGTTTTGTGTTAGCACTGTACTGTATTGACCTTATGCGGCCCGCCCCTTTTTGTTTGTTCCATTTCCGGTTTTGTCTCCCAGCTTCTGTTTGCTATTGCTAGCTATAGTAAATACAAGTAAAAAGGGGCGGACCTGAACGGTTAACGCTGCCTACTATACATTTCTCAATGTTGGGAACACACGTCCACATTTTTTAGGAGGTCATATGGTCTGACACGACCACTTCCACCTCAGATATTGTATTAAAAAGACAATCTTCAATGCAAAGTTACCTACGGCGCTAACTAGCTAACAACTAGCTTACAATTAGCTAATTTGTGTTGCAGCAGTACATTAGCTTGATGTTTCAATGGTGAACATTTCAAGAGCTCTGATGCTTAATTTGTCAGTACGATGACAGATAATTAAGTTATTAATATTATTTACATTATTCACAAATGATCACAAAGAAATAAAACCCAGATGATTTTTACTTTGTTGGTCTGGAATCTGTTTTATCAACATGAATAAAAAACACATCTTTTCACCCTACTATGTAATATAATATATATTTTACTGATAATATAATTTGGAATAATAAGCTTGTTGGAAAATAATAGGCCCATGTCATGGAAAACTGGACTATGTGTAATCGTGTAACTAACCACATGAGTCTTCACTGTGACTGTGTTTTGGGTGGAGAAATATTGTATTAACACACGCTTTGAACGGCTACTCAGACAACTTCTGTTATGATTTCATATTGTTACATAACACATAATAAAACATAAATACTAACACATTCTGATCAGTCAACATGACTATTATAACAGTTTCAGACAACTGCTCGCTGTCTGAAAACACATTATAACTTGACCAGCTGATCTCAGCACTGTGTAGGAGGACTGATCTAATTAGCGGCACTATGTAAAAAGCGGTCGATGTTTGTCAGACTGCTGTAGAACAATGTACGGTATATTAGAAAACTGGTCAGATATTTGCTAAATAGGTGTAGGTGCAAGGTGATCACAAGCAGCAGATGTCAATCTACATAACGTGACACATTCCCACTTCTGGTGTAGACAGGAAGTTAAAAGACAAAATAACTGAGTCGGAGCACTTCCTTGTGGTTGAAATGCACAACGTCAATAGAGAGCTGAAGTCATGACGTGACGTCCAGGCTAGCCTCTATTCCACTAGCTTCTCAACTCAATGCAATCTCTCATTCAGCATTTCTTTCATCAGACTTTCTGAAAAAAACTACAGCAGTTGCTATAAGAAATTGAAAACTTTCGTGATTTTAACAGTTTAACAACAATTATTTTGTGAGCAGAGAAAAAAACTACAGCTGTGTGGCAGTGCTCATACTTATGTCATTGTAACTTGGTTTCGCCTATATCTATAAAACACTCTTCTAAAGTCATTTTTTCAACTTTCTAGTTGTAATCTCTGCTGCCTAAAAACTTCTACAGCATTCAGTCTCCTCTGTCCTGCTGTTTTTACAGACATGTCTGAGCTAAACGCGAGCCTTTTGCAAAACCAGCACTTCCAAATTACTGTAATATTAGCAATCATCACAATCAAATTCAGGGCTGCAACTAATGGCTATTTTCATTACAGATTAATCACCAGTTATTTTCTTGATTATTTGAATGAACATTTGGTCCATAAAATGTCAGAAAATTGTGAAAAATCCCCATTACAATTTCCCGGAGTCCAAGTTGACAGTCAAAACTTGCTTGTTTTGCAGACCAACAGTCCAAAAACAAAGACTATGAAAAACCAGCAAATGTAGCAAACATTTTAGAAGCTACAACCAATAAAATTGTTGCAGATTAATGTTCAATTTATCTGCATATATCAATCACTTTAGTTAGTCAATTAGTAGTTTCAGCTCTACTTAAATTACATTGTTTTTTAATGAAAGGTGGTGTGCCAAATAAAGATTTGAGATATATTATTAGGTGGCCATCTGAGATGACCCATCTGAGCTCCACATTTTGGCTCTACAACTAACACATATTTTACTATTTACAATTGGACAAGTAAAGATAATTGGAGCACTGGAAAACGCTGACTGTGTAGCAGAGCTTCAATGACAGTACCTTGTAGCTTTAGGTTTGGCACTGAACTTGAGTTCGGTGTACTGGAGCTCCAGATCAGCCAGGGTTTTGGCCTCCAGCCTGACCATTTCCTCATACTGGGTTACCTCATTGAGGAGCTTTTCCTTGGTGGCTCGCTGTGACACCACCTTGTTAACCAGATCCTATTAAGGACAGGCAGACACCATATCATACAGCCATGCAGCATGTGTCTTAATAAATCAACAAAGTGCTACAAAACAAAAGCATACAATAAAAGCATCTAAAAGGACTGATTTAATGCCCAACGACTCACTTAAAATCAAATTATGTAGGCCTATCCTTTTTGTGAATGTCCTTAAAGGAATAGTTCAGCATTTTCTTGCTGAGAGTTAGATGAGAAGATCAATACCACTTTCATGTCTGTATGCTAAATATGAAGCCAGAAGCTGGTTAGCTTATCTTAACATAAAGACTGGAAACAGGTAGCTGACTCTGGCTCTGTCCAAACACTAACAAAATTCAGTGACCTTATTTCTTGGTTGGGCGCAGTATCTTCCTGCGATCTCCACTTGTTGCCTGGCAACCTCATAGTGACAACAAGACTCCAGGAAATCGCTGCGCCAACCAAGACAGTTACCTAACATCCCATAAAAAAACCTGTTGTTTTTACACTTTTTTGTACGGATTAAACAAATAAGATATAACGTTTTAATTTGTGAGCTTTAGAGGTGCTCAGAGGCAGAAGTCATTAACGCTGCACAGAGCCAGGCTAGTTTCTCCCTTCCAGGCTATATGGTAAGTAATTCTGGCATCAATCTTCTTGTTGAATTCTCAGCAAGACAGTGGATACAATTACTGTATTACCCAAAAGGCCAAACCATTCCTTTGCATGTATCACAGCATCATGTCATGGTCATAATTGTATAAATGTAGAATACTGTTGGTTTTAGAAATCTTAGCTGTCTAGGACCATTGAGGTTTGTATAACTTAATCAAAACAACAACGATGTGAACGCAATGAAACATGGTAGCACTGATCAGACAAATGAACCACATAACTCCGGGGAAATAACCCAATGCACTTCCCACAGTGGCTTACTATATTAACATGGAGTTCAGTTACAGGCCACAGAGGGCTCTGTAGTTATTTCCTATGCCAGGATTTAAGCACATTAAGCTGCATTAGTTCATAGTTTTACCTCTTTTTTTATTTTTTGTGTCCTTGCTGTTCTATTTGTGTATTTTTACCATGTACGGCACTTTGAAGGGGACCTGTCTGCTAAAACTGCTTCATTAATGATACATGTAAATGTGGCTTGAATTGAATTTGCTACCTGAATGTCAGCACAGCCCAGAGTCTCTCTCAGAGCCTCCATATCCTCTACCAGTTCCAAGTCAGACTGTGAAGCACCACAGATGTCATAATACTGATGATCTGCGGAGGTACACAGAGCACATATCAACACTTAAACTATGTGATTACATAACTTATTTATGCTTACAGTATTATAGTGCATTAAACAGAGGGACAGGTATCACAGAGCTCATTCTGCTTTGTTACATTAATGGACGAGTACTAGTATTTGAAGTGATGGGAGTGTGAAGCGCTCCCTTGCTATTTTAAGTTCTATTTTTAGATTTCTTTATTTGAAGTTCTGTGTCTTCATTTACAAAAGACACAAGTAGTGCATAAAATAATTCTTGTCTCCCAAAGTCTGCCTGCGACTGCCCCATCCTGCTCGAGGTTTCTGCCTCTTAAAGGAAGTTTTTCCTTGCCACTGTCGCCAAGTGCTTACTCATGGTGGGAATTGTTGGGTTTCTAAATACTATTATAAACAGTACGGTCTAGACCTGCTCTATAGGAAAAGTGCAATGAAATAACTGTTATAAATTGGTATGATATAAATAAATTGAATTTAATTGAATAGTTGTAAGCTAGTTAGCGCCATAGGCAACTTTGCACTGAAGATTGTCTTTTTAATACAATATCTGAGATGGAAATGGTCGTGTCAGACCATATGACCTCCTAAAAAATGTGGACGTGTGCTCCCAACATTGAGAAATGTATAATAGGCTGTGTTAATTGTTCAGGACGCATTCAGGTATGAATTGGCGTAATATAAATACAATTGAACTGAATTGAATATCATATTGTTCATTCTATGATCAGTGATGTGTTTTTCTGTTAAAACATTTTTTTATGTTTTTTTAATTTTTTTCTGTTAAAACATTTTTTTATTACATATACATAGTGATAATATAATAGGAAATTGGCTGAAATGGAAAAGGCAGGGAAGAAATTCAACTGCTGGTAGATGAGGTACATCAGAGTCACACCAAAACATGTCTCAGAAGGTGTGTTCCTGTTTCTGTACTGCAGTCATCTAGGATCTACTCTGAACCAACATCAGAGATCTCTGGAGCACTCTTAAATTTAACAACATTTTGACAAACAGCTTTTATTCTTAAATTTACCTGTGGGAGTAAAGGGTTATCTTTCTCTTAAGTCCACATTTTCACTTTCCAATTTGATAAATATGGGCCCAGAGTTAAAAGGTGCTTCACAGGTGCACATAAAATACAATAAACAGTGTACAGCAAGAATTTTTGGGAAAAGTGAGACATGGAAATGCAACAAAATAAACAACATAAAACCATTGGAGGAAAATAAAAATTGGATAGCCAAATATGTCCCAGTAAAAGGGTTATTCAGAAGTATAGTCCTGCAAGTTTGATTTTGATGTGTTAATCTAATTGATTAACTGATTATAGGTTAATCGAAAGGCACTTATTTTGGTGATTTTCATCCCACTTGCCACTCATGTTAATTTCTACACGTTTAAAATTCAGGGAACTGTATAGGTTATGATATAACACAACTACGGACAATTGGTGTTTAGGGATTTCACCACCTACAGCAGCATAGCATGACTACAGTGACAGACGGTTGAATAAAACAAGTTCTTTGTTGCAATACCTTTGACTGGAATTGAGTGTGCTTCTTCTTCAATTTCCTGCTTGTGAAAAAAAGATATATAACAACAAATTAACATTAATCAATCACTTATTTACAAGCTGATTCATCTTATTTGTCTTCATCCCAATCTCAGATTAGTTCCTTTTCCATTCTTACCCGCTCTTTCAGCCTGCTGTGCCCTCTTTCGCTAAGACGCCCAAGTGTTTCTGTTTGCCTTTTCAGCTCCCTTTCTTCTGCATTTAGTTCGCACAGCTCACAATCCATTTCTCTTTTCCTTTCTATTGTCTCATGTTCCATCTGAACCATCTTGCCCTGATGGGTTGAAAAGACAGGAAAGAACAAAGACAATTACATTTTAATCTTTGAAAGACCCAAGGCAGCTTTAGAGCACCACAACCATCATAATAAGGGAGTTCTTTCAACAACTTTTTGTCACTGCTTGTTCTGACAGCTTGACAGATTTTTGAGTTAATCCATTGGGTTTAAAAAAGTTTCCATAAGGTAAACAAGGGTCATAGTTTTTTTCTTTCAAGCCATATAGGACCATGAAATCCTTAAAATTAAGTTTAATACGAACATGACAAATTTAACTTGTAATCATTTTATACAGTATAACAGTAGTGAATTCCCTTTGTGACAAACATAACCACGTTATTAAGAGGGCTCAGAGGTCAGAGGTAGTGAGTAGTTACAGAGCTTCTTAAGGTAGAATAAAGAAACATCGCACTCAACCAAAGACAGAAAAAGGAGTGCTGAGGGATGCAGAGTACAAAAAATCTTCACGCACCCAAAAAGTCCTTTAATTTAATTCTCAGTTTTCAGTTCACTACAGGGGAATAAAATGCACCAAACCTTTGTGTGCAATAATCATGAGCCCCAGGGTTGAGTCTTTTAAACCTTTCACCACTGGAGTTGCCTTACTGACAATTTCACAGGGCAATTTCACATTACATAGTTTTTCCTCAATTGCTTAAGCCCATTTTCTTCTCAAAACACAAAGAGCACTGATCAGCACAGCACTTAATTTGTCCTGCGAAAGGCTGTCACTCACTCAAAACATGTTTCCCTGTTATTGTGACTCTTAAATTGTGTTTCTTTATGTAATGTCTCATTGAGATTCACATGCAGTAACCCAATAATAAATTCAAATAGTCTCTACAATACAGCTGACGAATCATCTCATGACATACAAACACCTGTTTCAACAGATTGTTCACCTTTCGGGCATGTTCCCTCTTCACAGTAAGTACCTCATATGAGGCAGTAACGTAAAACAGAAAAACGACAAAAACAGAAAAAACAAATGTCTCAGTACAATACATTCATGTAAATAAGGAACTACTTTGAAATGAAAACCAAAAATGTACATCCCCTCCAACATCTTTTTATATATATCCAAATATTCTTATCTATCTGGTCACAGCACTTGATCTGATATTTGGCCTTATAATATACACAAAACCTTTTTGCATGATTCAAACTCTCCCCTACATGTCTCTGCCATGATGTTCTCACAAGCAACATGTCGTCTCTGTCCTCCCTCTGTCTCTTCCTCTGTGTCCACCTCTCCCTCTGACCAAACCAACACATGCAGTCTATGAGAGGTTTGTTGTCTCTATGATGTCTGTCTGCTGCATGTCCAATAAGTGTGGTGCCAATGTAAAATTCAGTTTCGCCGCCTGTGGTGTAAATGTGTTTGAGAAATGACAGCAGAGGAGTTGCACCTGTAAACTAAATTTATCAACGTGTGATAAGTTGCGACAGTTGGCTCAGATATTTAGCATGTGAGGATTTACACAAGTGTGTTGATGAACACATCTGAGAACTGTACAGATCATTAAAAAAGCAGTTTATTGCATTTTGACCACAGATCCTAACACAATCCATCGCTAGATGATTTGATGTGAGAAACTGAACTATACAGAATGACAGTGTTTTGAGTATTAGGATTTTCACTCGACGATTGTGCCAAAGCAACTTAGAAACACTGTAAACCCCACTAGTCAAATAAACATACCGTATGTTTACGTAATACATAACAAAACACACGCAAATAAACACAATTCTTAGGGCCACAAGCTCCCATTTCTACAGAGCCTCCTGAAGATTATGGCGAGAATTTATTTGAGGACTACTTTTGCATTCCCTCGCAAGATGTTTTGCGTTACCTCGCAATAAATTGTGTTCTCTCACAATACTTTTCTTCTTCCATTCCTTCTGAGCCGTATGTGTAATTGGAATGGAAGGTAGTGTGGAGATTCTCAAGTTAATGCATTTAGCATTGTTTTTGGACACCTCACCTTATATGATGTTTATTGCAAAGAAGTTATCAGATAGAACGTTATCAAACTTCTGGGTAGGAGCTGTATGTATAAGGAACATCAATTATTGCTCCACACTTACAGCAACAGGCCTTTTACCAAAACCTGTTTCAGCATTGAAGGTTACTTTAATTTGATTTGTGCAAAGAACAGAGGACCCTGTGCAAAAACGCAAAAAGCTTTCCAACTTGCGTTGGTCTGCATTCCTGATGTATCTCTGCAAGTGGTTCAGTGTTGTCTGCTCTTTCTGTGACAGAACCACAGACTCTGTTTGCAGCATTTCAGTCACCTTCTTGTTTGTTGTTTTGTGATGATGCTGAAAAGGAAATCTATGATTTGAGTGGTAATTTTAATAATAATAATTCAATTGAAATATAGATAATTTATAGAAAAATATAGTGAAGAGAAACTGCTTCTTATTTTCCTAGGGACCCAGTGGAGCTTCTGATAGACTCCTGTAAGCCTCCAAACACCAGTCTGAAATCCACATCAGACCTTCTTGCTGTAGTCAGGTTAAGCTAGGCTTGTGGTGGTAAAGTCTTACCAGTGTGCTGTCTGCAGCAGCTGCTGCTGACTGAAACTGTTGGGTTGCTTTGTCCACCTCTGCCTGTCCAATGGCAACTGCATGTTCTTTCTGGTCCAGGACCATGTGCATTTCACGGAGCTCCTAACCACATTACAAATACAAAACATTAGCTGAATGAGACAATGGTTCTGTATGGACAGGTTACATTGCTGCGTGTTTTAATACTGCTTTTCATGTGGCTAGAAGGGCCAGCATCTCAGTGTGGTACTTTATGGGGGTGTAGACTACTGATGGCTACGCTAATGGTAGTTTACATTACAGCTTTATAGAATTATTTTTTTTCCCCATTCATATGTCTTGTGAAAGCGTTTGGTTAACTTTCCTTTCAGCTTGTCTGGTTTCCTAATGAAGGTAAACTGTGTCATTTTACAACAGTAGATTGTCTGAGTTGGGTTTTATGAAATCCCAAAGTGTTCAATATTAAATAAATAAAAAAGACGTTATGAACTATGAATAAATTGTGTAAAATATAGAAATGAACCAACAATTTGTGAAATGTTATTTCACTTTGGTGCTGAATAAAAAAACAAGCTCACAAGCCCACCTAGCTAGTTAGCCAGCTCAGTAGGTAGCATGTGCAACCTTATAAAGTTAAATAAGTATGTATTTCTATTGTGTTTATTTACAGCATTTTCTAATGAGTTGAGTTTTAATAATCTCTTAAATTATTTCACAATTTGTTGGTTCATTTATATATTTTACACAATTTATTCATACGACTACTTTCATAATGACTTAATTATTTATGTAATATTGGTTGGACTATTTAATTTTAAATGGGCTTAACCCTTAATTCTACATTCACAGGCCTTGCTGAGTGGCTGTTGAGATCTTATCAGTGATTTCACTGGATTGCTGTGACGTACATTTTAATTTGCACAGACATCAACAGCTTTACACAGTTAACAGCCGTGTTTTAAAATATGAGTTATTTTGTCCTTCGCTGCAGCACTATGTTTCACCCACACATTCAAAATCATTCACACACAGTAGCTACCTGTAAGTACACTGATATGTAACTACATGATTCGATTTACATTCCCAGAATTCAGACAGTTTGGAGTGTGGATTTAATAATAAATATGTTGGTGGGTATAATAATAGGGATGGATATAATAATACAACTGACAGTCATTTTTAATTTGCCTAAGATAAATTAAACATTTCCCTACATCTCTAGACGTTGGCTAATATCAACACATTTGTCTAAATATGACTAAAATGAGTTAGGTTGTACTGTATTGTATTTTTAATGAATAACGTAGGAGTGATATATTCTTCCTTCAATCTTGCTTTACACTCTTTTGTTTACATTTTTGCTCGTTTGAATGATAGTTTTTTAATTATTTAATCCTGTTAGCTCTAATAATAATAAGAATAAGAATAATAATTGTATTTATAGAACACTTTTCAAGCAAGAAGCACAAAGTGCTTTCCAAGGTCAGAAAATTAAGCATTGGGGACAATTGCAAAAGGTAAATAATGAAACATGTGTAAATACATACAAGCATACAGATACATACATTGAAGCTGCTCCATAGCTCAATTGTTGAGGCAAGTAAACAAGGCATTACAGTAATCGAAGCGGGAGGACAGAACTGATCTAATTTTGGAAATATTCCTCAGTTGATAAAAACATGATTGGACTATTTTCTTTATATGTTACTCCAGGTTCAAGTTACTATCAAGTGCAACACCCAGATTTTTTGTAGCAGACTTTATGTTGGGAGTGAGGGCGCCAAGGAGTGGCCATATTTTTCAGGGCCAATGATGAGAACTTCTGTCTTGTCAGGGTTATATTTTAAGAAGCTTTTTCTGTCATGTAGGCAGCTATGTAGTGAACCTAATTTACTGGTGTCAGAAGGTTTAAAAGACAGGTAGAGCTGTGTATCTTCCACGTAGCTATGGAAGGAGATGTTGTGATGACGGATTATCTGTCCCAAGGGTAAAATGTACAGGGTAAACAGAGCAGGTCCCAAGATTGATCCGTATGCAATCTTATTTCAGTTTAGAGTACTTGTAGTAAAGCAGCAACAGTATAGTTCACCTGCTGCAGGTGCTCACGGATGTGCCGATAGACGGTCTGGATCTTCTTAGCCTTTGTGATCTTCATCTTCATCTTGTCTAGGTTGTTCTCCAGCTGTCGTATTCGCTGAAAATAAGCAAAACGTTATAGTCTGTGATCAATGATTTCAATAATAAGAGATATGCTTCAACTTGAAATGTAAATGAATTCATCCAGCATTAGTGGTCCCTGTCCATGGTGCAAAAAATAGACACTAGTGCTCATGAGATATGAGTTATGTTGAGCAGTTTTAGTAGAAGCTGACCAATTTTTAGACAAACTAGGAGGTTGAGGGGTGCAAACAAGGGATGAGAAAAAGTATATTAACTCTATATTAAGCCCCATCAACTTTTAAATGTCTGTCATTTAACTGGCATCCAATATGTCAGCATCGTTTATAAATACATCAACACTGGCACTACACTGAACATACATGAAATGATTCATCATGTGGGCCTGTGGAGAATAAACACTTCTAAAACCAAAGACTTCAGAAAAAACATCACTTCCACCTTCTCAGACTATTGTTAAAAGGACAAGAAGGGGAAATTGTGAACTTTTATAAGTATCCTTTCTATGCAAGAAAGGGCAACAAAGACTGTATTTTATGCAGAAATGAAATGTTTTTAATGTTGACAGAAAGTTGATGGTGCTATTTCACAGATCCATCATCAAATCAGTCCTGACCTTCTCAGTTGTTTGTTGGTATGGGAATGTAAATGTGCAATATGTTGTGTGCATTATAGTTTATATGTTATATATATATATATATATATATATATATATAAAGCTGCACTAATCAACATTTGTATATTAATAATGATTCAAATGACTATGTATAAAGCGAAAGTTGTCATGATATGTCATATGTAAAATGTTGTGTTTTCAGGTTGTTCTGCTGCCCCCTAGTGGCAAAACAAAAAATAGTAAATGCAGCTTTAAGTATTTTATAATTCAGTTACACAATTGTTGTTGTATTTGGGGAGGTGGTGACTGTGGGTGAGTCTGTAAGGCTCCAAAATGCCTCGAAATGTCTCTAAGTGCACACTTACCTGCTTACATGTGTCTTCACAGCGGTAATTTGTAGGCTGAAGGTTCTTTGCCTTCAGTATCTCCTCCAGTTCCTTCAACCTAGCCTCTTTTTCCTTCACAGCAATCTTTAGTCTGTTGTGCGCATTGATCAGGACATGCCTTTTCCGCTTCTCTTGTTCAAATTTTTCCTGAATGACAGGAAAATAAAATCATAATATGTTTAATACCCTTCTTTGCTAATGAAAAGTCAAAGTTGGCAGGTTTATGTAGCCACTATAACATGGTGCTAGCACGGATTAATGTCTTGAAAAAAGAAAAAAAAAAAAAAAAAAAGGACAACACAGCATGCTTTACCTCCACAGATAGTCCAGGCTTGGACAATGGCTTCTGTCTTGTAGTAAGTTTCTCATGGCTGTCCAAGACCTGTGTTGCTGCACTGTCCTCTGCTTCAATCTGTTTCTCTGGAAATGAAAATGGAGCTTTATTGAGCCTTTTAGAGACTTATTTAGCAGTGTATTAATAAAACTTAGCCCTTTATGGTGGACATTATTTTACTTGATGGTAATTTTATGATGGTATGACAGAGGATAGTTTTTATACTTTTAACACTAGTGCAATATATATTCTGCAATGACTGACCGTAAAGGGGACCTGTTATGGTCATTTCCAGCTCTATATTTTTATTCTGGGTCTTCACTCGAGTAGCTTTGCATGATTTACAGTTTTAAAAAATCCTTATTTACTTATTTACTGGTCCTTTATGCAGGCCCTTAGTTCATCCTCTGTCTGAAACAAGCCGTTTTAGCCTGTCTCTTTAAGGCACCCCTCTCTAAAAGCTCACTTTCTTCTGATTGGCCAACTTCCAGAAGGTTACCGAGGAGCAGCACCCAGTGTTTGTGAGCCGCCCGGTGTTGACAACTTGGCGACTTTGTCACTAGATTTAGTGCTTTTTCAGACCCTCTTAGCAACTTTATTTCTAAAAAGCAACTAGCGACAAATTTAGCAACTTATTCAAACCATCATGAAAAAGGTGAGAAATATATTCAAATATGTTATACTGTAATTTATTCTCATGCATGCTGCGGCTCAGCGTGCTCACAGTGTCTCTCTTCCTCTCCTCTTGCACAGGCAGTCAGTGTGGGGCAGCTTCACTCTAGATAAGTAAATTGTAAATTGTTTGTTTGTGCTTCTGTTTCACTCTCTCTCTCTCTGGATTAAGATGTTACTACAGGTTGTAAATATGCAAATAGTTTGTTTGATTTTGTAAGTATTTAAATTGTTCGTTTGATCTTCTCGCTCCTCCCTCCCTTTGTATATTTATTTTTTTACTTTTTTACTTAAAATACACAATGTCCCCATTGCGAGTTTGTGATTATTTGGCCAAAGATTTCTCTATCTACATTTTATGTCTTAAATTAAGGTGATCACTCCCTCACTGGACTAAGCTTTATGCAAAAGAATGAGTGATAGCATCATCAGCATGCAAATAAGTGAATGACAATTAAGGTATTGTATGTAATTTTCAAATGTATTTTTTTGGTGCTTTGAGCACCACAAGCTGAGTGCCATATAGTCCCATTATATTCAAACAATGCAGACATCTCTACAGCTGATATCTCCAAAACTCGGCAACTCACACTAAAACAATCTAGATGGATAAATAGCACTACAGGTAAGAGGAAAAATATGTATTTTTGATTTTGGGGTGAACTATCCCTTTAAAACTGCAGTGAAAAGCAAGCAACAAACTAGTAAATAACTTCTGTAGTTGGGCCAACATGGTATGGAAATACAAAACAGATTTTTCTCTGGAAAAAAATGCATTTTTTTCAAGGGCAGCGACACTGGAAATAGGACAGTGGCACGGAAGGTCGAGCAGCGGGTGTGGGGGGTTGTACATAGAAAATAATAGGGCTGTTTTGACGCGCGCTGTTCGGCGGCGGTGTGTTTTGGCCTTGAGGCCTGTGCTTTTTGCACACAGGGATTATTTTTACAAATGTTTACCTCATGATTTGAAACTTTGGTTACATTTAATAGGACCATCTGACATTGTAACATTATATATATATGACAGAAAATAAGGGAAAAGCATAATAGGTCCCGTCCAAGGAAGATTAACATATTAACATTTAACATTTAAGCATTCCTCCCAGACACATAGCGTTAGCTACAACCCTATTTTGATACTATTATAAATTTAGTCACAGTATGCCTCTGTGATACAGCTACAGTACAATGTTCTTAGAGAGACATTTGTTTTTCATGTCTTTTGTGATAGGTTAACTTGTTAGCTAGCTAAGTTAGCTCAAATATTTATTTCACAGTGGAGTCTTCCTCTTCTTTAATTAAGGATTTTAAACAGGCTGTTGGATATCTATACTAATTAGCTGAACTAACTTTTTTAAATACCTGAGGTTTTGATTCGACGTGGAGTTGAGGTCCTTGCATCTTTCTTCTTTGTAGAGGAATTAAAATCCATTTTTATTTGTAACCATCCAGCTAGCTAGCTACTTACCTGTAAGCTTACTTAAGTTAATGTAATTTTTATTCAAATGTGCTCAATGTTCTGGTAGCTGTTTTCAAATGATTCAACTTCAATTGACTGTTGACTAACCCCTGCCCCCCTTGGTTACTGTTGCTAAGTTTGTCAAGAAGTGTTGCCAACTCTTTTCCAATGGAACTAGCTATACTAGCACAAGCTCCAAAAGACGCTAAAAAAGTTGCCAGATGACACCATACACTAATTTGCATACCGATGACGCCATCATGGATTCATTTGCATAAAGCTTAGTGGTTATGTGGGTTGCAGTGACGAAGAGATCACCTTAAGCCAATAAAAAAGTAGATAGAGCCATCCTTAGCCTAATAGTCATAAACGATCAAACAAACTATTTACATATTTACAAGCTATAGCTGCTGCTGCTGGCGTCCTCACTAAGACCAAGAAAGTGGATCACATCACTCCAGTTTTGAGGTTTTTACACTGGCTTCCTGTCTGTCAAAGAATTGATTTAAAAATACTACTGTGCACTAAATGATTGAAGGCCAAAGTATATTTCTGATCTTCTGCTACATTATGAACCATCCAGACCTCTCAGGTTGTCTGGGACAGGTCTGCATGCATGTGAATGCACCATTCTTGACCAATTCTTGGTCATTTTTGAAACAATGGGCAGGATTGTTTTGTCCAGAAAACAAACTAGATTTTATTAAACTAGAAAGCCAGCCTAGAAATAGAAGAGAGAGAAAGAGTTCTTAGCTTAACTATTTTGTTCGGATTTGTCATCTTTTCTGGGGCTGCAGCAATAGAGGGAAGGGCAGATATACATTTTAACAGCTTTTGACATCCCCCACTTTTTGAGATTCCCCTCATCCAGTAACTAGGAAAAGGTTTGAAGGGTAAAACAGAAAGGTGTCTGATCTGAGCATGTTCTAATCTGATCTTGGTTTTGATGCAGTTATTTATTTGAGATGTTTTATGTTGTTGTCTTGAAGAAATTATATCTCATGTCATATATAGCTGCATTTCTTATGGTTGGAAAGGTGGCAGGTGAGTATGAGAGGCAGAGCGTGTCAGACATGGGAATGGTCAGAGAAGAATGGGGACCATGGGTGAAATAAGAACTGCAGTGAAGCCCTATAAATACACAGAAATTAACATTAAGTGCAGTTTTTGGTAGCTACAAAATCAGCTCTGCTGAATAATGCATCCACCTCTTAAGCTTGTCTGTGGACAATCAAATGGTATTACAAGCATATATTTTAGTTTGTCAGAATTTCCTACATGTATATGGAATGCCATTTTAAATATTAAATAAATAAATATGCCTATGAAATAAATATGGCTATGAAATAAATCCTGAAATAAATAAATGTAAATATAGATATATAGATGAGAGTCAATATAGTTCAATACATAAATAAATAGTTTTTCAAAAGGACTACTTGTATTTATTTCGGGACATTTATTTCATAATGCCGCATTTATTGCCATCTGTTATATTAAAATGAAGGGGGCGTGGTTATCTCACAGAGCTGCAAGATTGGACAGAGCCTTGTGAGAGGACATGACATGACAGGTAATACAGTACCGAGGTGGTTTTCTAGCTGGGTTTGGCTCCTGGCTCCTGAGCCCTTGATCCACAAACAAACCCATTACAACTACCGATAAAAAAAATAATAATAATAATAAATTAAACAAATTGTCAATATTTGTGTGTTTGAAATATGGAATGCACCCAGTAATATGTGTAAAATAATATAAAATCAGTGCAACATAAATGCGTTTACTACATGTCCCTTCCACCTGTCTTCATGTCTCAACAGCTCTGAGGCAATGGAGAAATCGCCCACAGGAGGCAGGTCTGTGTAGCAGTTTAGCCAAAGATATGAATATATGAGATTCAATTTTGCCAATCAGCGTCCTCAAATCTAATCCAAAAAGGGTGATTACTTTATCGCCCCAAGCAAGCCACTACTACTAGGGCAGGACTTTCTTTTATACAGTCTATGGTCAGTACCTATACAGACCCAACCCTAACTCAGTAAAATCTCTCCTCCAAGATGAGAACTTTGGTGGAGAAACTACAGGTGAAAGAACTGGGCCAAGATCAAATTGACACCGTAATCAGACAGCAGGCTAGTGAAAAATGGAGGCAGCGTATGCGAGGCTTCTCTCATAGCTGGTACACCAGAAAGGCCTGGCTAGCTGGATGAAGTCATGCTTACTTTCTCAGACAGGTGCTTCATATCCCTCACTCCCGTCCATGCTGGATCTGTCCCCGTTGTTTAAATAAGCAAGCATGGAAAGCAAAATATCTGGGGTCAGATCCAGCATGGACAGTTACAGGAGTGAGGGATATGCACCTGTCTGAGAAAGTAAGGAAACGTGAGAGCACCAGGGCACACGTGGACAATTCTGCCAAGCTAACGTTAGCCATATTAGGCAGCGTGAACATCGCTAAGCGTTTACTATCTCTACACCTAAGACCTCCCATGCTTATGTCCATTCAAGTGTCTGCATAGCAACTTAACACCAGTAATTGCACTTCATGTTTACTCATCCTGATCTTTACCTCCCTATTGGTTTCCCCAACAAAACAAGGTCCATAGGGGCATTTCAAGAAATAAACATTTTATATTACATGTTTTATATTGTACTGAATTCACCTGTGTTGTTGACCAAAAATAAGATGTCCTGATGTGTTTGTTCAAGCGTTGCTTACTGCTTTGTTTTATGTTGGAATAAAATAATTGTTAAATATTTAACTGCAAAGTAGCAAATTCCTTTTTGATATATTCACTTTTTTGAATTAGATCATACCGGGATGTTTGCTGTAATTGATTGGATGTGGCACAGCACTACCTAGAAAAACTTCTACCAGCCGCTACTCGCAGCGGGGGAGTGTTGGTGTTTACTCTTCAAGCACAGGAGCTTTGGGCCGCCAGGAGGAGGATGTGTTCAGGCCCAGGGCGGTGGGGACAACTTAACCGAGCTCAGCGGCACGGCTAACTGAGCTAACATTAGCTAACGTTAGCTAACAGCAGCTACCGTTAGCAGCAGCTGTTAACGTTACTCTAGCAACAATTAAAGCTATCTGTCCATCAGGAAACTCCATAAATCACCAAGAGTTAAGGCAGAGCAGGGTGCCAGGAGCCAAACCTGGCAAGAAAACCACCTGGTACTTACTGTATGATTCCCTGTCATGTTGTTAAACTGTGAACTGGCCTCCATCTTTTCTGACACCGTGTTCGGACTTGCTGCTCTGAGATAACCACGCCCCCTTTATTTGAGTATAACAGATGGCAATAAATGTGGCATTATGAAATAAAAATACCATGAAATTAATAAATGTGGCATTATGAAATAAAAATACCATGAAATAGATAAATGTGGAAT
The DNA here is from genome assembly GCF_020085105.1 of Siniperca chuatsi. Taxonomy (NCBI): domain Eukaryota; kingdom Metazoa; phylum Chordata; class Actinopteri; order Centrarchiformes; family Sinipercidae; genus Siniperca; species Siniperca chuatsi. The sequence goes on from NC_058046.1 coordinate 7,082,566, forward strand.
TATGAAATAAAAGTCCAATGAAATGAATAAAAGTAGTCCTTTTCAAAAACATCCATTTTTAAATAAATACTTATTTATTGAACTATATTGACTAATTTATTTATTTCATAGCCATATTTATTCATTTCATAGTATATTAATATTTATGTATTTATTTAATATTGATTAAAATGGCATTCCATACATGTAACACTTCCCTTTGGCTGAAAAAAACATGGAAGCAGTTCTCAGAAGGTACAAGTTCAGCCTTGCCGAATAATGCATCCTAATAATAAGACTTTCTTACATCAAGTGACCTGTGGTTCAAGCTTGGACTTGAACCCGTCTCAGAGAGACCATAGAAAACATACAAATGGAGAGAACTCAAATTATGTGGGTTTAAATCAGCATGTGTGCTGGTTTATTAAGCAGAGTAAAAGATTACAAACAAGTTTAATGGTCTTCCTTTCCAGTTGCTAAAAACAAGTAAAAGCACATAATCAAAAAATTGTAACAAAGGAGGAAAATGATTGAAAACTCAAAAATGGATTAGGGTTTTTGATAATGATAATAGGCAAAGTCGGATTTGTCTAACTTTAGTTTGTCTAAGTCTAGTTTAAAATGTTATTGAAGTCCAACGATGGTACATAGGTCTTACATAATCATGTACATAACTTATCTACCAATTTTATGTCTCCTATTATGTTCCATATTACATTTAATGGTCTGTCACCTCATATGGCATTATCAATAGCAATAAAAAGCTGTCATCCTCAGTTTATCTCAAAGAACTAGGGATTTTTTGTCCTGTTGGCTCCCTTTTTGATGGCTGGAAATGGTAACCTTTCGGTCATTCGGAACAGATTAATAAAAAGGGGATACAGGGAAAAGCAACCTGTTGACATGCAGAAAGTAACTTGCAGATACAGTTTTATTGGCCCTTTTTCACTGGTAACCCAGTCCACTTCGTCTGAAGTGGCAAAAGAGAGGGATGGTGATACACAGACAAATAAACTGTGAACAAAGAAGACAAGAAAAATATAGTTTAACTAACATCAAACAATGTTTTTCAAAGACACAAAAGAGGATGTCGTGATTAGCTAGCTGGCTTGAGATGATTCATTCTCAGGTACAAACAGAACACAAATTAACCATGCCTATTTAGTTCTGTTGAGACGGCCATGTCATGAGTTTAAAAAGGTATTCAGCCTTTTTTAGCTGTTGTTGTACAGAGCTCATGGCTTCCACTATGGCAGCCATTGTTACTACCTCAAAAAGTAATTCAATACTGAATCTCAGAGCAGTAACCTGCAGCTACACTGCTCTCTGTCAGTTTCAGTTTTAAAGCATGTTTCACCTTTGGCCACAGCTCAGTCAGTTAAGTCACATCAAGGTGTCAGGTCTCTGACATCACCAACTGGGCTTGTGTAAATGCAACATGCTTGAAAGTTTGAACCAAGGGTTGAATTATCCATGCAAGCCTTATAATAGGAGGAACACAGAGGAAAATAAGAAGGCTGAATATACTGTACCTGTATGATAAACATTGTGACAACGCCTGCACCTGTGCTAAGATAGTTTCCGGCAAACCAGTTCCTCAGTTTCACGAGACAACCCTGAAAGATACATTTTTTATTGTTATCCTTTGTTTATACAGGGTAAATTGGCTGAGCATGCATGCACTTTTACAGCAACACCCTGTTTACAGTTACACCAAGAAATACAAAAACAAGAACAGACAGAGTCATAAAGAGAACAGAATAGTACTCGATGAAAAGGATGGAGGCTCAATTCAATAAGTTACAGACAGGTAAAGGACAATTATTGGGATGTCTTGAAGTCATAGAGGAGAAAAAGTGTTTTGATTGCAGCTTATTCCGTGAGGCAGCTGCTGCACATCACAAAGACAATAAAAGCAACCTTTGCTACATCAGTTATGGTATGAGGTATGGAGTTCCTGAAGCATCAACCACTCACTGGAGCCAGTTAAGTATGGGCCAGTGTTCCAGAGCAAGAAAGATTAGATTGGGGTAGCGCTGGCAGACCCAGACTTGGACCAGTATAGGCCAGGTCTGCCATTTTTGTTGGGATGATTGCGGCCCTATGCCGGTTCAGTTTCAGCAGCCAGACCGGGACCAGTATAGGCCAGGTCTGCCATTTTGTTTGGCAAGAGTCTGGCAACCGTACGTGGACCGGGTTATTTCTTCTGGTCTGCCAGATTTGGGCCATTATGAGGCAAACTGTTCCTACAGTTGCTGCTGTGAAGCTGACAGCCAGAGAGGACGAGGCTCTAAGGCTCTGGGATTAAAAAGTAGATTTATCTTTGCTCTCACTTCTCAACCTGTCTGCAGCAGCGAGCCACAGAGGTGCCGACCTCCACTGTCGTTATCGTAACCGTCTGTGGGCACCCATAGCTCTATGACACTACTTCATATTTACACAGAGACCGGACAAAAAAGGAGATTGCTTGGAGAAAAGTAAGCGAGGAAGTTGGACTACCTGGTAAGCCAGGGTTCCAGACTAACTTTTTACATTACTTTTTCGTAATTTAGGTGCACCCAATAATACATTTTAAGTGTTACCTTTTTTTTGTCAGTTTCCATACACACTGGTAATTTCTTAACACATGTAAATTATTCTAAACAGGAATAAAGGTGCAGATCATTTTTTTTAATGGACTTAAATTTAGTAAAAAGGCAGCTCTTTGGCTATATTATGAGCAGTGATAAATTTTATTATCATTTCTGACTCCTCACTGCTTCGGTTTGCTGCTGCCTGGTGATGAAACGCTGCAGGGAGGGGGGGCCGCTCTGCCGGCCACGCACCTGTCACGGCACAGGACGTTTTTCTTGGAGATATTGTGTATAGTGCTTTTTAAACGTTTCAATTCGGAATGTAGATGGCCCTACAGCAGTTATATCTGCGGGGCCTGCGTATAATCGCGGTTGGGCCAGGTCATAAAAATTAACATTCTGATTAATAGCGGATGGGTTCCAGGTGGGTGAAATACAGTGAAGCATCTCCCCATTAAGAGAGACGCTCTGCGCATATATGCACGAGGCACAGCAGCGTAACTTCATTGATCATTTAAATCTCCCTGCACGCCGACAGGATCGGTCAGGATCTAATGTTAATCAATGTTCTGTGTTCTTCTACACATGCAAAAGCTCACACACACAGTCCAGGTTCATGCAGTGAATGTGTTTGGAGTAAAGCAGCTGTCTTCCTGATAAATCCTGAGCTCCATCAGAGCTATCTAAAAAATGTATTTCAGAAGCTAAAAGTTTGGTTCTGTTTCCTCTGGAGAGTTTCATCTGTCCTGTCAAGTTTATAACTACAGTTTTTTTTTTTTACTGCTTAAATGTCCCATGATATTTGCTGTGTCATTACTGTGCACAGGGAAGCGTTTAAACCGACTGACAGCAGTCTCTTTAATCATTAAAGTAAATCATTAAAGAAAACACTCGCACATCAGTACAACACACAATAAAGAAATCACCTGGGAAGCTTGCGCTGCTGGACATAATTTCAATGGCAATAGGCCTTTTAATATGTATAGCCTACAGGCCTGGTGTTTGTTAAAAAATATTTTTATAAATCTTTTAATCAGACCTGCTAAATTTCAGGCACACCCGTGCGACCAATGAAAATGTTTAGTCCCACTTGACAGATTTTGGTCACACAAATATATGTCTGTTACTTGATTCCAGCTATTATTCCAGCGAATAATGCGAGGCGAAAATTCAGTTCACTTTCTGTGTGAACACACCATTAGTAACTGGCAGGAATTCAGACGGGCTGCCACCACACTAGCACTGTGATTTCTATTAGATAAATAGCTTTTGTTACAGGCAACCTTTTCACACACACCATTTTTATTGTCTAAACCAGTGATTTAATTATTTAAGACAAAGAAAACCAGATTAAATGGTGTAGTAATTGGCTTTGAAACCAGACCGATGAGGATTTAAGACTGGCGTGCTATGAGAGGAATCCCTTTAACTGAGTATTGACTAGTGATTCCAGGATTTCTGACAGGCAGGACAACTTGGAGACTGGACAATAGATATTAAAGTCACTGCCATCTCCACCTTTATACAGAGGGACCTCCTGAGCCAATTTAAGTATAAGGAATATGCAAGATATAATAGAGAGATTATATATGTGATGTGCTCAGTAATGATTGGTGTAGGTAGAAAGGATCCAAGTTGCCCTAAGCCATCTACTCTCTGTTGCCTGCAGAGCCGCAAGAGTGTAGTGAGGTTCTGTTGGTTCTCTGGTTCCAGACTAATATACATTTGCGAATTAAGGGGTGTTATCAACAGGCACAGACCAAAATGCTTGTGGACCATGGATGTATAAAGAGAATGGTCAAGCTGGCTAACTTCCGGTTTTGCCCTCCGCTAACTTGAATGGGGATAAAATTATTTAATCGTGCGGCTCTTCTAGACTTTCCAAATGTTATCAGACCAAATGGATCAAATTCTGAGTCATTTTGTGGGGGTTGTGAAGCTCAAATAAATGTATCCACCGTTTTACAGCCGCTTCTTCCACAATGTAAGTCTATGGAAGAAATTTTTGACCCCTGTGCATCACGTGACGGACTGGAAGTTGTAATTCCACGTTTTGGCCTCTATGTCAAATTGGCTTCAAAGCCCAGTGCACTTCCTGGGGACTTGCTCTGGACGCAAGTTGGGGCGATGCTTGGTCCATTTTCAAGCAGGTAAAAAAATAGAGGCCTGGTCACAAATTACAGTTAAACAATACACTAAAATGTGTTTCTAAAAACATTTGAGGCGGGAAGTAGGCAATGCAGTAACAGAATCTTAATTCGATTTGATCTGAGTTTCGTGAGCCTGGTGTCTTGCGCTGTATCAACCAATCAGAGAAGCAAAATGTGCGACATGGGACTTCAAATCTGGACCAGTAAGGCTACTCTGTCAGTCATTGTGTCAAACCTGCCCATGTGTGTCCCTATGTGATCTTTCTGAATCATGAATCACCTTCTGGGGTGCACGGTGGCAGAGCGGCTAAAGCTCCTGCCTCCCAATAAGGAGATCGTGGGTTCGTGGGATCGATTCCCGGACCAGACTAACATCACACAATCTCTCTGGGTGGAGTCTGCATGTCCTCCCCGTGTTACCGTGGGTTCTCTCCGGGTTCTCCGGCTTCCTCCCACCGTCCAAAGACATGCATGTGTAGGTTAATTGATAACTCTAAATTGCCCGTATTGAATGAATGTGAGAGTGAATGGTTGTCTGTCCTTGTCTGTGTCTGTGTTAGCCCTGCGACGAGTTGGCCACTGTCCAGGGTGTACCCTGCCTAAGGCCCAAAGTCACTGGGATAGGCTCCAGTCACCCGCGACCCCTAACGGGACCAAGCGGTAGAAGATGGATGGATGGATGGAATCACCTTCTGTACATTCATTAAAATGACATCAATTTGATCGATGTACAGTGCTTATAATGAGGGAATTCTATAAATTCTATTATTCACTTGCATAGTAATGAACATTGGGAAAAGGTACTTAACACTGAGCTTCCTCATGATGTTTAGCAAGACACTTTAATTGGAATTCATTCATCTTCAGTTCATTTAAGACACTGTCATTCAACTTAAGTTCAAGTGTATAAGTCAAAATTAGCCAAATTTCAATCAGATATCGATTGTAGATGCAATTACTGTAAGTAAACGACAGCTACCCTCCTACAAATGTGCTGGTCTTGCTCTTAATGAACAATTTTCTTGCAACTAATATTACATTTTTCTACGGATGTTTTTGAAACACAGATTGAATGTTGCACACTTACAGCAACACACTCCGCACAGGATCTTTGCTTCAATCGCAATACCAAGAATATTATCGCCTTTTCTATGCTTATTTTGTTTGTTTGTTCTGCCTTATGTATTTGTGTGGTTATTATGAATGTGTTTGTATGAATATATGTGTATATATATATATATATATATATATATATATATACACACACACATATATGTGTGTGTGTGTGTGTGTATATGTTTATAGATGTGGATATATGTGTGTGGTTTAAAATGTTAACCCATATTAAAAACATATTAAGTTGTATACTAACATTATTATACTATCTATATATATTACGTATTATTTATTTATGTAACTGCAAACATTAAAAAAACAAACCCAGAATCTGACTATGAATCTGATCAAATGACGGACTAGAGAGTATTGTGTGTCTATTGGGAGATCCTTTTGAGAACTAGATGTTTATTCAGTGATAATACAGAATTAACCTCTTGCCAGTTGGTGTGGAGGAGGGTGTTACAGGGGTCCCTGGTACAACAGGAGATTGGGACATTATCCTTCCAGTCTGCCACACCATGAACTCCACAGCACCTAAACTGTACAGGGGAAAGTGAATGACTAATACTTTAATCTACCTGAGGGTTTGTAAAATATCAGCAGTAAAACATATTCAAAGTGTATAAAAAATATGAATATAAAGAACATGGGACCTGTTACGAAGACAAATAGCAGTGGAGTTCATTTTAAGTTGATAAAGCAGAGTAGTGGATCATTTACCAGTTGCTGAACAGCATCAAAGTCATCTTTAATGGTCTTGTTGCCTTCTGCACTGGACTGTCTGTAGATCTCCAAGCTTCGCATCAGGTCTTTCTCAAAGTATGTGCCAATCTGCACAACAGACAGGCAAGATACATTATCTGCAATATACAGCTGCCTACTGGACATTAAAGATGGTGGCCCAACGAGATTGAAAAAGTTGTGGATTGTCTCTCTACCAGCCATCAACCACTGATATTAGTAAGTGATTACTGCCCTGTTCCTTAAAGCCACACTAGTCTTACAACAAATAGGGAGGAAAAGTAAAGAAAGGCTGGGTGAGTAGGTGTGAATGAGCTCAAATCATAGACTGTAAAGATGGACGACGCGTCTCCACTTCCTCCCACTGTACAAAAATGAAGCCAAGATATCCCGGATACGGGAGCTGCCATCTTGCGCTGGTGACGTCATTTGGAGACAGAGTCATGACATGAAAACCCCCTTCTTATAACATAAAATAACTAATTAAAATCAAACTTATCAGAAAAATGGGAAAAATTAAAAATTGTTTGGCCCATGTCCCATCCGCTCAAATGGAGGGGGCGGGGTTTATGACCTATACTGCAGCCAGCCACCAGGGGGCGATCACGATGTTTTGGATTCACTTTTAGGGAGCTGGCATGTTGTCCATCTTCATACACAGTCTATGCAACCTCTGAGTCTGAAAAGTGAAGCCAGTGCGGAAGTGCCTTAAACCTGCATTCTTTCTAATGACCAGCAGGGGGCGATTCCACTGATTGCAAAAAGAAGTCTGATTGTATAGAAGTCTATGAGAAAATGATCCTACTTCTCACTGGATTTATTACCTCAGTAAACATGCTCCTAATGAGTTTATGGTCTCAATCGCTAGTTTCAAGTCTTCTTCAACTCTGCAAGAATTATTTTGTAAATTATGGTCCCATTTAGAGTAAAATAAACGATAAAGCAAGGTATGCTTTGGGGCATGGTTACCGTGTGAATGACAAGTTGCTACCACAGCGACCTGTCAATCAGGAAAGAAGCGATCCGTATCCACTGCACTGTGTACATTTAACTAGCCGTGAACTTGTTTTTGGGTGCCGTCTGTGTTTTCCTCTAAGAACTTTGACCCTTTCACAGTGTGTTTTCAGTTCATAAAAGTCAACTGTAACATTTTGGTCGCCTAAAAATGTCTTGTTCAGCGTTTGGTTGCAGTAAAATATACTCTAGGAGTCGGCTGTTCATTTTTTCCGGTAAGTAGCCTACATTTTGTTTTATGCCTGTTTTTTGCTAGCCAAAATTAGCATCCCAATTAATATCACAGTTAATGTGAATTCCAGATGCACCTTGCTCACCTAGCTAGCGTTAGCTGATCACTTAGCATTTGCTCATCATATGGTCACTTCCGATCACTGGTTGCAAAAAACCAAGATGGCAATGTCCAAAATGCCAATCTCGAGGCTTCAAAATGGTAGTCCACAAACCAAAGGGTGACATCACGGTGACTACATCCACTTCTTTTATACAGTCTGAGTCTATGGCTCAAATGTGCTTCCCCCCCCCAACAACGATGTCATCGCCCATCCTGTTGTTTCACTGTGGACATTGTCATATGCCAATTTGGTAGACATTGCCCAACCCTAACTGAAGTTTATCTGGAAAAGTTCTGTCCATCAAGCTGTTTGAGGTGAAAATATTTCAAAGGGGGTGCCATATCAATCAAATGAACACCTATAAATAACCTTCTATAAATGTATTGTTGTATAGACTACATACATATAAACTCTCCTACCTCTCTGCTGTAGCCTAGGAAAACACAGGCCATGGTCATCTCCACCAGCATCAGCACGAACAGCAGGACGAAAAACTGGGATCAGTGCAAATCAGATTCAAACATGAGTTTTTATGATCTGTACTTTTGTTAGCTATTTGTACTTGAGTCAGACAATATAGTATTTCCGTCTTATTTGTACTTAACATGAGCTGCATTTGGTGCATTAAAAATAAACTGCAAGCTTATTAAAAGCATAGATAGGCTAATGTAAAAACTATAAACTATACAGCTTTCCCATTTAATATTTAACCCATGTAAATCATGTTATAATAAATATCATGCTTCATACTCACACTGATGAGCATGCAGCGGTTCTCTCTCATGCCTCCTAACACTCCCAAGTAACACACACAGGTAACGATGGTACCGGTGACCACCAGAGTGTTGGCAGGGTAGATGGGCCAGAAGGTGGTGATGAGGGAGGAGTACTTGGAGTTTATCACCTGGAACTCCCCGAACGCCACCACAAACGCACCACACAGCTCAAAAACACACAGGAGAGACAAAAGACATCTCACGTCATTATTCTGAATATGTACATACATTTATGTTACAGCCATAGTTACTAGTTACTTTTCATTTTAAGACTCTACATAACAAAACACATGATACGCCACTGGAAACCCAAATCCACAACAGCCTTCTAACTAGGTAATTTATGGTCTTATGTAGATAATTGTAAGCATCTTAAAAGTATTAGAAATTAGTTTAAAACCAAATTTGAAATATTGTCATTTAAGTTTTTGTAAACTTTACTGATATTGGGTTTAAATTGGGCGTGGGTATGCTCTGATATTTATTACGAAAATTACGCAAATAATAACGCAAACCAATTATAAAAAAAAATCCAGGTCAGTTTGCATAAACTTAATCTGCCTCTTTGAGTCCAAGCCAACTCGTCTCTACTTAGCCTTTTGTACTTAGCCTACTAACCATATATCGTCTATATTTGATCTATCTAGCTACTGTATCTCCCCCCGTGCTGTCCCTGGGTGCACATCCACCGGTGAAGATGACAACTTGTCGTTCTTTTATTTTCCAACTGCAGTGCACCGCCCTCACGAGGGTTAAAACCTGCAGAGAATTTGAGAATGGTCACAGGCAGCCATTCGGCTATTTACACCCGACGTGAGCATCGAGCACGGGTGATAATTGTGTGTTTAGTTTAGGCCGCAGGTGTTGAGTGTCATATAAAGATGGACGACATGCCAGCTCCCTAAAAGTGAAGCCAAAGCAAACATCTCGGTCGCCCCCTGGTGGCTGGCTGCAAGACAACTTAAAAGTGACATAATTGACCGGATAAAACTTAATGACAACAATCATAAACCTCCATAAAGACTCCTTCATGTTCATGACAGGTGTCATGTCAGTCTTATGCACCCACCTTCAAATAAAGTGTTACCTATTATTCTATAAGAGATCAGTAGTAGAAAGTAACTAAGTACATTTACTTAAGTACTGTACTTCACTTGAGTATTTCCACTTTATGCAACATTTGTCTGTCAGCTTTAGTTATGAGTTACTTTTCAGATTACAACTTGTCATACCCTTCATGTCCAGTGAAAACGATGTATCTCCAACTTTGGTGATTTTGCTGTAGATTAAACTACCCAACAGTGTATAAAGTAGTTAACATTTGAGCAACCTTATAAAACATCTTCAGCAGTAAAATGTAATATACACATTAATGTAGCAGTAATATTAAAGAGGTACTGCACACATAAATGTATTTTTTGAGATGTAAACTAAACTATATGACTGTACTGTGATGAAACACATCAATGCTAGTGTTAATATTGACATTCTTAAATCACCCTGAACCTTGCAAGGCCATTGCTGACATAGAGTCAACCGTTTGTATGGAAGCGTATACGGGACTATATTCAAATGATAATGTAAACTTGAAAATGAAAAGGTAATTCCACAACAGCGTTATAATTTTCCACATATGTATGTGTTATTTGAGTAAAAATGAAAATGCAATATAAACAATGTAACCTGATTTTCCATTTATGCAGGCAATATTTAAGTCAAAATGAAAATGCAATTTTCTAACAATTTGAAAATTAAAATGAAAACTGCATTTGACATTTCATTTTTCAAAGACTTAACCTGCTGTACAGTGGACAATATTCAAGTACAATGAGCGAAACAGTCTTTGCATGTACAGTTACATATCACCACGCTCTTTTGGGGTCAACATGAAAATGAATACTGTCAGTGCTCTCATCAAGCTGGGTCTTCAGTTAGGATGTCACTTGCTTAAACATCTGCTGCTTTGCTCATGTGCGTGGTCCGCATGTGGCAGAAAAGCGAGAAGGCGGCCGGGCCTCACTGACTACTGGATTACTGTACAAAAACACAACTTTATCACTGTTTTCACTGATTTTGGTGAAACTAGCAATATAGGGCACTGAATTTTATGATACTGTTTATCAGACCACAAATAAGACAAGAATCAGATTTGTAAAACAAGACTATTTTCTGATTTTCCCACTGATGTTGTTACAAGTCCAACAATGGTCATGATCCAAGTTTATATGTCCAATCTATTGGTTGTAACAGGTATTACGCATTCACAAGACAACAGTGTTAGGTTTGACAGTGTGTGACGGCTGCAGTGTATACGGGTCTTCAACCACCTACCCAGCACAGAAAGCTGAGATTTACCACCATAGTTTTCAAGCAGTTAACACAGGAGTGATTCATCCTTCCTGATAATCTTCCTCTGTAAGATCTGGAAGAATAGACAAGTTGGTGTCACGTTTATTAAAATACTAGTTAAGAGTTACATACAGAATTACAGATTTTAGATCAAATGGCAGTGAAGTGAAGTGCTGCTCCTCTTTGTGGCAGTGTTTACAGGACACCACTGTTTGATATGGCAACACTGAGCCATGAGGCACAATGGACACCTGTGACCTATTCAGGCTCCAGTTAATCATTATTACCTGCTCTTATCTCCAGATGAACTATTTGTTGCAAGTTTGTACCTAAATGTCTGAGAATGTGTTTTGCTAAAGCAGTTTAGTAGACTTGTTTCCATTTCTGCTGACAAAACCAAATTTAAGGACTTCACTGTCCTTAGTCTTTGCTATACAACCTCTTTCCACAGTAGCCTACATTTTCTGTAGATTAATCATGTATAATATACTTGAACATTTCTTCTCTTTACATGTCACAGTGATTTTGATTGAACGAATGCCTACTTTTCTGACACCAGCAATATTGCGTATACCTTGACATGTGACTTAACTGATTTTATTACTGAATTTTATTTGTTTTTGTATGTTGTTCTTCACAAATAAAGCAGTTGTTTGTACTTTTATACAAACATTTATAAATCCACAGTCTAATTACTGGGATTAATCATAATAAAACTGATTAAATATTCGAGGTCTTACCTTAACTACACTGTATCCAGCAATAGGCTACTCCGGTGACAGATGCAGTGAGCAGTATTCTGGTTCCTAACATTCCCAGTGTTAAATGACAACAGATAGGTATGAGGAGGAAGAGAAATAAGCAGGAGGAAGGACAACTGAGGCGTTCCTCTCTGCAGATTTTTACACACGGGTCAAAGATCTTGAGAGTGGCAGGGCAGAATTTGGAATGAGAATCCCCCGGCTTGAGTTCCCTCAGGGTAAGTGGCTGTCAGATGGTGTCGCAGTCTTTACGACTGTGCTTGTCGCGCTTTTATGGGTGCTTTGGTGGATGGAAGAAGTGGGGCCTGCTGAGGCAGTGTTGTGTTCAGATTCAGCTGCTGCCCTGGTTTGTCTCAGCTGGGGGACATCGAGGGATGGGCCAGACCTGATGGGGAAAATCCTGACTCACATTTTTAGAGTGGAAAAACAAGGTTGTAAGGTGAGGTTCCTATGGGTCCTGGCGCATGTAGGGATAGAGGGGAATGAGACAGTAGATTGAATAGCCAAGGCAGCAATGTCAGGGTTTCTTTTGGTAGGAATAAATGTGGTAATATAATTAGGGAAGGACTAACAAGCAATGGCAAGACAGTGGGAGGTGGAGGAAAAGGGCAGGCAGTTTTTTTCTATTTATCCAAGGGTCAATAGGCATATTGAGGATGATATCAAGATGATATGGTTGGGGCACTGTGGGCTGTGGAGTGGTCTACTGTTGGTGGGGAAACACCAGGAGGGAAATGTGAAGAATGTGGAGTGATGGAGTTTATTCAACATGTGCTGCTTCAGTGCCAGGGGTATACAGAAGAAAGGAAGACCTTGTTTGAGGAAGTGGCCAAGATGGGAGTGAAGACATTCTCCTTAAAAGGGGAGAGTAAAAATAAAAACCAAATTGCTAGAAATATCACTGACATTCTTTGTTCTACGGGCCTGTATTCAAGGATATAGGCCATTAGGGGCTGACTAAGAAATATTAACTATTCCATCCAGAGTGAGGCAACAATGCGCTGAATGCGCCTAGCCTGCCATATAATTCCACAAGAAGACGACAACTAAGGCCTCTGTCTACCAACTGGTGGTAAAAAATATCTAAGCCTACAGGACCAACACAAGAGGTGGGGCATCCACACTTATCAATTACAATAAAGAGCAGCAGAGAGACAGAAGTAGGAGAGTAGTCCGGTTTGTCATGAGAGTGTAGCTTTAATAAAAAGTGAGTGTCAGCAAACAAATTTGAAATGATCAACAGTTTATCTGCCTTCTTTATTTCCTCTGTTCAAATACACAAGTATTTGGACATCAGCTAGTAACTCACAATAGCTCCCGAAGCTTCTATTTTCACTCTACTGTTCTGTTCAGTTCCCCCTGGCATTTTGTTTTTCACCATTGTACACAATTTCACTCAACGAAAAGTTATTGAACAGGGAGCTCTCCGAACTAAAGAGCTTGCTAACGGCTAGTTAGCAAACTGATTAGCTTGGCTCAGTCGCTAACGGAACAATAAGTTCACACAGTTTATTGAAAAGACATATTGGTACCATCGACTCCTGTCTCATAACTGTCTGCAAACCATTCCTCTTTAGTGGAAGTTTAAACTTCAACAGAGGAGGTTAAATAAAAGTGAATGGTGCAACACAGCTAATTTTTAGACTCTCTGGCCCTCTGTTACCTCAGCCTACATCTATGCCTCAACACAATATGATTGGGGATGTCTATGGAGAGTTCCTTTCTGAAGCATGTGTAAACTTTCTATATCGTGTGCAATCAACTGAATTTGCCACAAGTGGACTCCAATCCAATTCTCGAGATTTATTAAGGACCCCATTTACACTTACCGTAAAACTTCAATTAAAAGCCGAGCCTCAATTAAACGCCAAGTCCTTTATACTGGCCGGGTGTGGCTACAGGTTTTGACAAACGAACACAGGTCTCAATTATATGTCGGATCTTTGGATGTATAAAACCTCTTAAAGCTAGGGTAGCTATTGGTAATGTATTTCAGAAGCATTTTTTGTTATATTTGTTGAAATTATCTTTACATCCCGACAGAAATCAATAAATCAAACGCTATGGCATTAAAAAAAAAAAAAAAAAAAAGGAAAACTAGATTTACGGGGTCCAAGCCTCCGGTTCAAGTCGCAACAGGCGGCCCACAGAGGCAGTGCAAGTCGGACCTGCAGTCCCACGAGCGCAATGCAAGTCGCAGGCAGAGATTAGAACAGAGATTGGAAAACATGGGCAGCTCTTTGTCCTGAAGCAGAATTGGAGCGATTAGAATGTTTAGAAGAGATGAATATTAACAGGGATGTGTGTCCTAATGAAAAAGAAGAAATCCAAGATTTAAAGCCACTAGAAAGAAGGGCAGTGTCAGTTGAATTTCAAATACAGAAATAATGAAAAAGTGATGACTCCCTATCTTTGAAGCGGTCGTGAAGTCTGAATGTGTCCACTCCTCGATTATTTATATCCCTTTAGTCCGTAAAGGCCCACCGATCAGAAGAATCAAAACTAAAATTAAGTTAAAAAAACTACAGTAACCTTCGGCTTTCATCCTTTCTAAAGGTAGGCTACCGATATTTCGATATGAGGCTCTCTCGCTCTTTGTGCGTGCGTGAGGTTGGCCTAGACGCAGCAGAAGCCCGGGCTATTAATTGAAGTTTTACGATAGTCACTTTTTGTCTCTTGGGCGTATCAGATAGCTATCTGATCTCAAAAAAGCTAAGTGTAAATGCATCCAAGAAGCATTCAAGATGGATTGAAATCCAATTGCTCAAACCACCTCAGGAGGTGGTGTAGTGTTTATCTGATCCCTGATCAGTTCAACCACTGAATGATCTGTATGGGTGAGGGGAGAGCCTGTGATGATAAAACTTTTGTCTAGCTCGTAGGTCATAAATACAATTGATTCATGTGTTTTAGGTTCTCTCTTTGTGAATAGTTGCTAGGTAAACTTTTATTGTACTAAACTGTGTCCGAAATCTCATCTGGATTTTACCCGGATACAAGACCCTTGAAATGTGTAAATGGGGCCAAGGATGCACCTGAGATCAATTAGATGTCCCATAGCAAAGGCTCTGAATACATGTAGATTTAATTTTTGGATTAATAAAAATTAAACGCATGTTTTTGCTTCTTCTTTATAGGTTATTATGTGTACAATTAAGTGCCAATAATACAATAATAGTGACAATAATAGTGTGCAAAAAGTGAGCGAGTCTGAATACTTTCCAGAGCAATTGTATTTCAGATCTTGGGTGCAATAAGGGCCTAAATACGAAACCATGTAAGTATTTAGATCAAATCTCATGCATTTGACGGTCTTGGGTTTTAACATCTAAAGCATGTATGAAGTATTCATAAAAATCGGTCATAGAGTGAGACAAAGAAATAATACATTACCACATGAAATCACAAAATCACCATAGAAACTTTTACTGAGAGAAAAAAAAAAATCAATCACAGGAGCATAAACATATACCCTTCACTCACATTTTTTAGACAATGGTTTTGATTAGCAAAATTAAAGCAGAATTGGCTTAACATTTGCCCCAATGATGGCCCATGGTGAATTCAATGATAAATACAGTAAAGAAAAAAAAAAGTCACCTACATAGACAATTAGAGGAAAAGAGAAATAACAGTAAACCTTTTAAAAAGGACAATATTATATCTACCAAAAAAAAAAATCCTGCTTCTTTCTAAGTTTTGTAGACAAAGCTATAACTCTAGCAATGACAGTACAGTGGTTTTAAATTCTATTCAACTGACTGACTGATATGGTTTCAAACAGCTGAGAACCAAAAGTACATGCAACTGAATGAAAATCACTCCTACAAATATCTCACTGTAACAAAAATGTGAATGTCTTTTACTTAACTGAAAGTTAAAGTTGAAGTGGAGTGCTTTTTGGGGGGCAATAGCCTCCCAATTAAGGACATTTACATCCATACACACATTTATTATTATGTACTCTTGATGCTTCTGCTCAGATAAACACATATCAAACTTGACATTAGTTTTTGTGCAGATTTGGCTTCTGGATTCCCCCCCCTGGTGAGAGCATGAGGTTTGTTGAGAAAAGTACAAAACCTCACACGAGAGGCCTGTAGTCAGAAAACACTGACTGAAGCTTAAACCATTCCTGGAATATGGTGCAGTTTGCACCATCATATGACCAAACCAAGAATATCAACACAATTATTCACATACAAGTGCAAAGACCAATACCATAAAAGTAGACTTACAGGTCTTTCTGCAAGAGTACAGATTTTCTGTCTTTTTTTTTGGGGGGGGGGGTGACAAGGTTCAATTGGAACTCTGCTGATTTAACACATCAAAGTCTGTTTACAGGTGTTGGGGAGTACTAATTCATATGTAAAAAAGTTGTATAAAGCCTTTTGTGGCTCCAGAGGGAGCTGTGTGGCATTTGATAAATTGCCTCAAGTGGTCACTTTTGAAAATGTTTCAAAATGAGCTTACCAGACCTCTGAAACCCTCGAGGCTACATTAGCCGCTACAAGCATAACACACCCGAATCTCCAACTGAACTGGTGGCGGTCGAGTTGCATTGTGGGTAATGTAGTTGCCAGGTTTGGACAAGGAAGAATAATGCGTGGAATAAAAGTGATTATATCTCTGGTTCTGCTGCATACAGATTTTTTTTTAAACTGTCCATCCTGAGTCTGTAAATGTTACAGGAGTGCAATGCTAAATTGGAAGAGTACTTTTTTTAAAAATTACATAAAACTGAAATTTTCTTTCAACTTAAGGAATTTGATTTCTCACTGGAGCACATCTTAACATCTCATTGCTTCAAAATTTTGCAGAGTGAAAACCCACCAATTTCTGTGGAATTCTGTTACTGCAGGCCCCAATTTGAGCTTTTTTCATGGAAGACATTTGACATGTCACAGTAAGAAAAGCACAGATAAAAATAATAAAATGAATGATGACTGAATTCCATTTAGCTGCTTAAGTTTCAGGATCCTGTGCATGCTGGCTCACTGTCACACTGTCATGGCTAACTGAGGCACTTGAATATAATAGAGCCATGGTTAATGTGATTAGTTAGACTTGTGCTTTTCCTACTATGACAAGTCAAAATGTCTGTTGTGAAAAAGGCCTATTTGAATATCCCCTCATGTCCAATGGATGCGGCTGTGTCACCTCTCCATCGCAGGTCAGATGTCCACTGCAAATGTGTCAGGAGTGGAGCGTCTTCAAGCAGTCTGTTCTTGAGCAGACACATTTCCAATATTGTTTTAAAATTGTTTTGTGTTTTACAAGTATATCATGCTCATTTATGACACTGACATTAATGATACTTTTTGGTTGTACTTGACTCATTTTAATTACAGCAGACAGCTCTCTGTCTCATCTATATATTAGCAGAGGGAAAACCAGGAAAACTGTAGTACTCACTCTCGTGCTTCAGAAAAGCTAGTTTTACAGTATGTAAAGCTACAAATGAAATGCATCGTTAAGGAGCAACTTTACACCCCGTTTTAGTTTGATCACAACCTCTTAGCAAATTCAAATAAGTATTTGAACCCCAACACACACCCCTGCCCAAACCCTTCACAGCTGTCAGATTGTTTCTCCAATGTTCCTCTCTCATCCTGTCTAAAATATTGACTGTATATAAAGATGGACGACATGACAGCTCCCCAAAAGTGAAGCCAAAACATCTCGATCGCCCCCTGGTGGCTGGCTGCAGTATAGGTCATAAACCCCGCCCCCCCACATGTTAGCGGATAGGACATGGGCCAAACTAAAAAAAACCCTGATCACTAATGTGCAAACTCTGACGTCAACAGTGCAAGATATATATTTTGGCTTAAATTTTTTATTTTTTTTTTTTACAGTGGGGGGAAGTGGAGACAGGTCATCCATCCTTCTATACAGTCTATGGTCTAAACTGATGCATTTCAGCTTTTTTTTAGATGTTTTAATGCCTCGATATTACCACTTTAAGGCCAGCCAGAGTTCATAGAACTGTAGTTACAAATGTAACTCTGGCAAGCTGACTCTGACTAATCTGGCAGGTAATTGTTTGCGTTTCACTCGCACGAATCGAACTTTCTCACCAGTCAAAATTGAAAGCAGTTACACCCCCCCCCAGTCCCCTGTCTCCACCTTCATGGACTGTGGTTCAGAGCCGTTTAAACTGCTAGCTTAATGTTAGAGTGAGAGTGACAGAATAGGGGATGTGGATGAGTGGCAGGGAGTCTGTAAATTTGTCCCTAACACTGTAACCCTGATCAACACTGTACTCTATTACTAGTAAGCTAGTAGTTCTACATGTACATTACATGTAATTTACTAACTTATGGATTTAGTAGTAGTAGTATTTCTACTACTGCAACTCTCATTTTCACACTCTCAATCTTTCATACTCTATACTGTCCACACTGCTGACAGTTGATTGCTGTGTTTATTGTTTAT
Organism: Siniperca chuatsi; assembly: GCF_020085105.1. Lineage (NCBI taxonomy): Eukaryota > Metazoa > Chordata > Actinopteri > Centrarchiformes > Sinipercidae > Siniperca > Siniperca chuatsi. The sequence goes on from NC_058046.1 coordinate 7,100,801, forward strand.
ATGCTGGGGGTGGAGAGGTGAACATGACATCACCCTGTAGCTTGGAGGCGGAGTGTCCCATGGGACATGATAGATTTTCAAAGATTTTTGGTGGGTCAAGTGCATAGAACTACTGCATTTTCTTTGCAAAGAAAAAATAACTTCTGTTGTAATGAACGCATTAGAATGGGACAAGGATCTATAGACAATGTAATAAAATGACAGTACATGTAATTTACTAACTCAAAAAAGTGGATTTAGTGGTAAGTTACTCTTTAAATGTTACTCTGACAAATGTCAACAGACATTGCTTCTGCAAAAATAGACTGGGCGCACAATAACAGTGGAATGGAGAAAAGAGCCATATGTGAGACGCACTGGTCACCAGTCTGATGGACATTGGCACACCAGCTAGAAAGGCAGCGGATCGTTTCTGGCAGCCATGACAAAGCCAGATTGTGACACAGCCGCATCCATTGGACGCTGGGGGGTAAGGCATACAGCTTGTATGACGGCAGCAGTTATATTCCAGGTAAAAAAAACTAAACAGTATTCATATTCACATACTCTTCAATTTACTCAATCTCACATTTGACTACATGATCCTGCATATGGCTATTAAATTCACAGTAAATGCTACAGCAAAAGTCAAAAGCAACATGATCATAAATGAATTGGTTGATGAAATAACGAAATGTTTCTATTAACAGGTCTGATGGAATTCAGTGCCACAGAAAAAGATACATTTGTTAAAATGAAAACTGGTGCTAAACATTATATTTGGGGCACAACAGTGACAAACTGATTTTGGACAAACCTTGACATGCACTTATCATAACTGAGAACTGTTAGCAACTTTAGAAAGTAGATAAAGCCAAATAACTTGATGATGTCAAATTGAAAATAAAAGGGGAGCTCACACCTGCGGAAAGGACTGGAACATAAAGGAAGACCTTGTCATTATTTGTCCTTGCTAGGCACTTCAAAGAGCACTGCTGACTCAGATTCGTCCTTTAACATACAACATAGAGCGCGATATATCATCAATCATACATTTACAAACAGCTAACATAAATCCACTTAAGCTGATTTGTGCTTTGCCTGGCTTTTAAGGTGCATGGGAGCTCTTTTTCAGTGTAGCAAAAAGAAGTCTACAATGATCCACAGGTTGATTGGTCTTCACAACAGCTACAAGTCAGATTAAAGCTGCATGTTGGCAGCACCAAGTGGCAGTAAGAGGTAACAACACTTTAAACTTCAGTACCACAAAATCCTTCAACATGATGTCAGTAAACTACACACAGCATCTGTGATAGATTCTGAAGTTTTTGATTGTCTCTTCCTGTTGATAAAGAAGTGACCACTACTGACACCAGAAACTCATAGGGGCGAATATGTTAAATCTTCAGTGTGCTTTAAGTTGAGATGAGTGTATTTTAACACAAAAAAAATCTACTTGAGCAGCTTTATCTCATCTATCGTCCATAACATGAAACAAAAAAAAGAAGAAGAAAAAAAAAAAGAATATTTCACAGCTGGCTCACCTGTTCATGATCTCTTCAGCTGTTCATCTCGGCTCTTGGCTCTGGGCTTCAGACCCATGAGGTTGTTAATTCGATTGTATGGTCCAGTAAAGCTACGGCAGTCTTTGCATTGTTGTGTTGTATACTGATTAAGAAACATACATCTGAAAACCTATGTGGATCAATGGTTCTCTGATCAATAGAAACGTTTGCGTCTGTTTTCCTTCCAGCGCCCATAAACCATCAGCCCTACCACTGCCAGCACACCTAGGCCCAGGATGGTGAAGAGGAGGGTGAAGAAGAACTGGACTCCGCCCATTCCTTCCTCCTGGACTTCCACTGCAAAGGAAAAGGATGAGATTCATTATCAAACAGATCAGGGTTCCCAGCAGTTTACCTTTATACAACCACTTTATGAAGAGGGATTTATTTTACACCAAGGCTCTCTCCCCTCAAAATGTAAAAATCACACCAAATTTTGCTATTAACTGCTTCCACAAAATAAAATTTGGTTATGTCACAGTGAGTATCATTGATCATGATGGGACGACTACTACTTAGCCTGTGAAAACAGTTGTATAATGTCTTCTGTGGTTCTTGAAAGTCTTTCTAAAGCCTGAGATGTCATCAGGGTAATCTATAATAAAGTTTTTTCGGGGGGGTTGTTTACACAAATCCAAATGTTTAATTGACAAAACTAATAGTTTTAAGTCTACAATTAGTCTAAAAGTTTCTTTGGAAGCTATGGCCATTTCCCAAGAAGAGGAAGCCTTATGAAAAATGCTACTGAGTTGCATTATGGGAAGTGAGGGATCCTGTGTGTTTGGAACTTGACCCATTTGTAGGGATTAAAATTATATTTTAGCCTCCACCTTTTTTGTTAAATTGTACAGAAAAGATGAGGTAGTCAGACAAACAGAGAGACACCACAATCTTTTTGCTACCTTAAAAAAGAAAGTTGAGAGAATACTTTTGAGCAGCAGCGGGAAGCCTCAAAGTGCACTTAAATGAAACACAATCTTTACCTCGTCACGAGGCTGGAAATTATGAGTGATGGTAATATTTAATAAGTTGAATCTAGGTGTCTATATGTTCTATGATCATCTAATCTTATGTGAAAAAAAAAACTTTAGAGTCAACAGAGTGGAGAGGGCCATGTTGCATCTACCTTGGAACTGTTCCACGTTGTCAACACTGGGGATGGTGACCTCCTCCTCTTCCTCCTCCTCAGGAGTCTTCTCTACTGTCAGCTGGTACAACTTCATGGAGATGATGTCATGGTTATCTAGAGCAACATGCACAAGTCAGTAATTAACACTTGAAGAGGGAATTCACACAAACCTTGTGCCCATTCACTTTAGCATCGGTGGTGTTTGGGAGGGAAGATAATTTTGCGCCTCTTCTGTCAACTTACTGGAATTTCCCTAAAGATGTAAGTAAAGTTTCATTCCACTTAATCTAATTAAACAGAGGTTCCCAGTGGTCAAGCAGCCTTCAGATGATTCTTCATACCTGATAGGTCTCCAGTGGCGGAGGAAGCACCAAAGAAGTAGCCTGTAGGCATCCGCAGTCCTTTGATGTCAGCACAGTCTTTCCATTCCTGCTTACCATCTACGTCCACCATAAGCTGGAGGGCGGAGGAAGGTCAGTATGAGTCACTGATGGAGGATAAACTAATGCTAGGAGTTCTCTTTCTAAACTTTTTTCTATTTTTAAATTTCATAGGTATTACTTCAGTGCCATGAATGGGAATCCTTTAACCTGAAAAGATTTTTCATACCATCATCATCATCCTGGGCTTTAAATCCTGCCTTGAAGATGTTTCCATGATGAAAAAAATTCAACTTATAGGCCACTCGGTAATTGTCATTTTTTCACTTAATGACATGACAATGTAACATTTATAAACAAACAACCTTCTAAAAACCAACATGTAAATATAATTTGTCAATCCCAACCTAATTAGAGTGTTTCATACCGTGAGTCTGTTTTTGGAGTATCTGACGAGGAGAAACGTGTCATAGATTGTGTTGCGCACCATAGCCATACATCCTCCTAGCTCAGTGGGCCGTCCATCATAATCGTGGTCATATGACAGAGTCCCATTCCCCAGCATCACTGATATATACGGGAAAGTCCTCTGCGAGGAAGACGTGGGAGTTAAACATACAACACTGGTTATAACACAGACACCTTCAAAGTACACCATTACACTGCTATTTCAGTTGTAGTATCACAATCCGACATTCGACAGAACTAATGCATCAAAACAGACGTATGTAATGACATAACATGGGATGGTGAACTGGTGAAGATAATGGTTGAACATTCTCAGCTCATGGAATAAATAACTGTTTCTGATGCTACCTGAGTTCCAGGTTGTGTCCTCAGCACATTCAAGAGGGTTGCACAAAGAGAAATATGACACACTTTTGGGATTGCTTTAATACTGAAAATAAGAGGCCCACGCAAGACTAGCAGGCTGTACTGTGCAAGGCTTTTACACGGCATGCCAGGATTGTCTGAATTCAATCACTTCTGGGACAAAAAAAAAAAAAATCACTTTTGACATGTTCATGTGGTCTCTATTTAGAAAAATACGATAACATGAAACAGAAGCTGCCAACTGTCACTCACATCATGGCTCTTGTCAGCGTTGAGGTAAGTATCCACAAATATTCCAAGTCCAATGAACTGGTTCATGTTGCCAAACACAGGACCTGCAAAGACAGAGTGAGGTACATCAGGGCGTTTCTCACAACAAACAGCACAGAATGTCTGAGCTGTTTGATGTGCTTATAGTAGTTTCACTACAAACATAATGGAACAATCTTAAACCCCATTCAGAAGGGAGTAATATTACAGGGGGAGGTTGAAAAATGTCCTTCTCTCTTGGAATGAAATGACAGGAGCAGATACTGTAGACAATGATATGCTGCGGGAAAACCATGTAACCTTCATCATAGGCGAGCTCAGGACTGTCACAATCATGAAATTTTCATTTTAATTGTCATACAATTAAGTGGATTAACGATTTAATTGCAGTGTCCGAAATTAACTTTTTGACTCACCAGCCAATGGGACTAGTAGATGAAAAAATCCACCAGCCAAGCATATTTTTTACTGGCCAAAATAAGAATTTGCCTTTTTGTGTAACATACATTTGTTTCAGTACATTTCATTGAGATAATAAGGTATTATGTTGAATACAAACTTAAAGAAAAATTTGAAGCTAAATTATTTTAATATACTGATCAACCTTATTTGTTCGTGATGTCCACGCCCCCGGCCATTATCTTTTGTTCCTGCCCCACACATTGTCTCCGTCCATGTGTGTTTTTTGTAGTAACTTAAAAGTGCCACAAGATGGCAGTAGCTACATTTGAAGTACTGTATGGAAACCGTGTGAGTCACTGAATTTTTCACAACACGATCTTGCAAATATTTTGCAATTAGGAAATTAAGCGAAGCCATGTTTCCATCCAAGCATTTTAATGCGAATGATCTAATAAGAAAAGCTAAATGGAAGCGACGAAATTCACTTGTTGACTTTCCTTTTGTCCATAAAGAGTTTATGCGACAAATAGGCAATGGAAACCTGTTTGTCAAATAAATAACTATGCAGCGAATATTACATGACAGATCAGCTGTTTGGTCCGTTTACATTGCACAACAATTGTAAGCTGGGTTTAAACAAAACAGAAATTAAGTAGCAAAGGATTGTCTGTAAATGATCTCCAGCATAACAGAGTTGTGAAACGCACTGCTGCACCCGAAGGTGAGACTCTCCACTATAAATAAAGAGATCCATTATTGGCTCATATGAGCTGAAACAAAAAAACCTGCCAAATAGCTGTAAGGTCTACACAGCCAAGCTCTTTTCCCACCATATTTTTTTTGCCTCAACCCAGCTGATGGAAACACACCTAATTCACATTCTAGTTGTTGCAACATTTCTATCACCGTCTTAAAATTCCCTTGACTGTGGAATCTAACGATTGTGCAAAATGATCGCAGTTAGATCCAATAATCGCGATTAGCCAATCATCTAATAATTGCGACAGGCCTAGGCAAGCTTAGTATTATTTTTAATATTAGTATTATTTACCACTAATTATTTATCTGTAATTTAATTATTAACACACACACACACACACACACACAGCTAAAAAGCTACCTAAATGTTTCTCTGGATGTCAATTACTTTCTTTACTTTCACAGTAAGAAAGGGATTGGTATCTGCATCAATGTGTAGCTTACTACACATAAAATGAGCTCTGCTCTACAAAGGTAGACCAGCAAAGACAGAATCACCTGTAACATGACACTGATGAGTTTGTGGGGTCTTGGTCTCATAATGTTTATCTTTACATTTTCCTTCATCATGTGAGTTAACTGATGTTAACGAGAGATCTATCAGAGCTTTTAAATTGCTGAGAAAGTAGAAAACATAATTGATTTTAAAAGAAAGACAACTAAGGCTAGGAACATTATTAAATCAGCAAAGAGAAACGCATGAAGACAATTTTGCGCTACCAGGGGAAATTAAATTAAATGAGGTCATGGTAGAAATATGCACAATACTTTTAAGACTACAAAGGATGGATATAGGGGTTCAGTTTAGTTGGCTCCCTGCTGTGTTAAAGGAAATGAACACATAGATAAATTGGCAAAGAAGGCTGAAAATTACATGATAACACAGTAATAAATGTAGCTTATGGTAGGGGAGAGGCAAAGTCTCTAATTAGAACAGCCATGATTAACGCCTGGCAGACGGGGTGGGATTCAGACACTTATGGGAGTCATTACTATAGAACACAGAAGAGGTGATCTTTACACAGCTAAGGACTGGGCACGCAGGTTAAAATTCAATACTATATTAGTGAGAAAAAGTCCGTCAGATCTTTGTCAGGTCTGTAATACTCCAGATGATGTTGAACACATTATTATGCACTGTAGTAAATGCAATTCAGAGAGGGAGACACTTAAAGACACAGTACATGAGGCAGGGCAGGAGTGGAGTTTAAAAGCATTATTAAAGTCAAGGATCCAGGGAACTCAGAAGGGGATTAATGTGTTTTATTATAGAGATAGGATTAGGAAATAAGGTGTAGTTTGTTTTTTTAACCAATCAGTATTCAGGTGATTTAATTAAAAATTACAGACATATGAGCTCCGGACCAGATTAAAATCCCTGATCAGTGCAACTCCCCTATAAAATAAATGTAGTCTGAATGGGACTTTAAGAGATTCACATAAGCTGTTATTCTTGCTGCTGTCTTATTTACACATTGTATTTTGTGTATTTAACATGTGTAGAAACAAAAAATAGGAATATTGTGGTTTTAGGAGCAGTTAGTGTTGAAGCTGGGAATGCACACATGGTGCCCCATGATGGTCTCTGGAGTCACTTTGCACAGAAATTAATTAATTATCACTGATGTAGCAATCATATCATCTGACTATGACACAGCAAAGTAAGATGTAGGGCTGAAACGATTCCTCGAGTAACTCAATTACGAAAAATCATCGATTCAGATTATTTGCAACAAAGCTTTGTTTAATCCATATAACTATATACAGCACACTGTGTTTCACACGGATGATTATTACTGTCGCACAATACGCTTAAGCCAAAGATACTCTATAACAAAAGATAACACATTACAGGCAGCGCCAATGGTATGAAATGGTATACACTTCTTGTCTCCTAAATGGGCGTGGTCGACTCTCCCCAGTTAAATAATAATAAATATAATAGTATTATTAAGCAAAGATTAATTAAACAGTTTAATTTCAGTTTTAACTTTTAATTCATGGTTTCACATATAAGTCCCATATAAGTTTAGATTTCTGTTTATCCGGTGGAAAAGCGACGTCGGCAGCACTGCAGTGAAACCAGACCGACGGTTAGAGAACAGATGTTGCCAGATATCGAGTGTGTGGTTGAGACAGAGACAGGTGTCGATCAAAGTTAATTTCCTCCTGATTTTTCTGTCTGAAAATTGCCATTTTAGCGTCAGAATGTTCATAAGATATGTGGCTTGTGAAAAATGGGTCCGATATTTACTCTGGTGACAATGGAGCGAAAGAATCTGTCATAATCTGTGCTCGTGTTCACTTCTCCCATTGGATTGAACAGACTCAGTGGCAGGGTAGTGGTGAAACCCACGTGACACAGATACAGGAAATGGCTCTCAAGTGAGCTGTCTCCCTTCTAAACCGTCTCTGCTTATGCTGTGTGTGATCACAGACTGTTCAAAGCGTCTTTTGTGTGATTTGACAGATGAGACATGACACCTCGAGAGTGATCCAGTCTCTACCTACCATTCTGCATACGATCTTTGGTTAACCAGATAGCCAGTCCATCCCCATTCAAATTCTTCTTTCCCAGGCCGTGGATTTTAAAGTGCACCTTGAGCTCCCAATCCAGCAAGAAGAAAGGCTAGAAAGCCACAGAAATAAAGACAGACAGGTTATTCCTGTGCTATGCTATGTGTACTATGCATTTGTGCTCATGTGAGAGTCAGGCAGATTAAGGTGTGGGATGTCTGGTAATGATGTAGTGTGCAGTGTGGGTGGGTTTTGCAGTTTGTTGCAGTAGACTTACAATTCGACTCCAAACTGCTCCCTGTCTGCTCTGCAGGTCTGGGGTCAGCCTCACATGGTCAGGTGTAACCATGGCAGTGCCCATCAGATCCCACTGTGAAGAACTAGAGAAACCCAACCCTGCACAACAATAATATATATACCTGTTAGCTACAGTAGTCACGCCAGTATATACAGTAACTTTTAGGGATTCCTCTAATTATTCTCTGTCAATGGACAATGCAATACAACAGGCTGCATATCAATCAAACTTTATTTGTATAGCACTTTTCATACAAACAAGATGTAGCACAAAGTGCTTCACACAAAATGACTGTCTAAACTGCCCTCTAAAATATCTCAATTTAAATGAATTGTACTTACCGCTAAAATACACACGAACTAAACTCTAACTTTGTTATTATGGTAAATTCGGCATATGAGTGATCCGCCACAAAAGCAATATCTAAATATTTTTGTTTAATTGTCTCTAACAACTTGATGGTGATAAAGGACCATGGCGGCTGCCATTTTACTGCATTTAATACTGACTGGTGTATAAGGAGCATGAAACCAACAAAATTACATAACACTCTTAACATAATTGTAACGTTAACTCCCCGCGAGAGCTGCACTTGTCGGAGCTAACTTTGTCGGAGCTGAGAAGACAGTTAACTTAGCTGGTTAAAGTTACGTTACTTGTAAGCAAGACTTTATTAGCATTACTATTAACTAGCTAACGTTAAGTGTTGTTCGATTCTAAGCTAACAGTAGCTAATCCCCGACAGTATTGAGACATATGATGTGTAAATTACGTCAAGTGTTAACCACAAGTGCCTGAGGGGAACATAGTTTCTCTTAATTAATTATTATACTCAGCAGATGATACAGCATTAGCTATCCAATAATTGGTCTAAATTGAGCGAAATGCTCATTTACGATACGAGAAATTGATATTGTTGGTTAATATTAACTTAGTTTAGCTATGTTACACTCGTTAAGGTAACCGCTTGGGTTAGCTCGTTGACATTAAACTTACCACGGTATGGCTTTACCAGAGAATATTCCCGCTTCAAAAACTCCTCCATAAAGTCCTGGTTGTCTGCCAGCGACTGGCTCATCAAAATACAAACGGTAACAAACAAACATGTTAATTCACGGATGTTTTTTAAATGGAACATTGGATATAAAAAACAGAAACTTCTCAATCGGTCCAGATTTAATTTAGTTACAGCGACAACCATCTTAACACTCCCACTTTCTTCTTCTTCTTCTTCTTCGTCGTCGTCTTCTTCTTCGTCTTCTTCTTCTGATGTTTTATGGCGGTTGGCAAACAGCTTTTGGTGCATTACCGCCACCTTCTGAAATGGAGTGTGGATCAGAATAGTCATGTCTACCCAATATTCCATCCATCCATCCATCCATTTGGAGCCTATCCCAGTGACTTTGGGCCTTAGGCAGGGTACACCCTGGACAGTGGCCAACTCGTCGCAGGGCTGTCTACCCAATATTCTTCTTCTAAATCCTGTCTTTTCCAAAAAACTAAATATTGCCCTGTAGCCCACATGACCTGAGTTCAGTTGAAGTAACTCCTTTATTCCAAACTTGATGCGATCTCTTGCCAGTTTGTTTTTTAGCATCTGTCTTTCCTGCAAGTACCTAGGACAATTGATAATTGCATGTTCTATTGTTCCCTGTATGTTACAATACTCGCACATACCAGTCTCATGTTTATCAATTATCTTAAGTGTTCTATTAAGACCAGTATGCCCAAACCTCATTCTCGAGATAATGTCTTCTTCTTTTTTTGTTCTACTGGTTTCCCTCATTTCTCCTACTTTCTTTTGGATTCTATGGTAATGTCTACATTTAGTTTCCCCGTTCCAAATTTCCTGCCATTTCTTTTTCATTTCTACTTTGATTATGCTTTTAACTTCAGCCTTACTATAATTTACTGTCATATTTCCTTCTACTTTCTCAGTTGCATCTTTTGCATATTTGTCTGCCAGTTCATTTCCCTCTACCTCTGTATGTGCTGGAATCCAAATAATTTCACTATTATTCCTGCTTCAGTAATTCTGAAGATAGTTTGGGTTATTTCCAGCATAATGTCCTGTCTTGCTTCTGACTGTATTCTCTTGAAACTGGTTAACACACTATTAGAATCTGAACCTATTAAAACTTTGCCTGGTTTGATGCTTTCTGTCAACTCAAGGGCTAAAAAAAGCCAACATTTCCCTTGTAAATTCTGAAAGGTTGTTACTAACTCTTTTATTTGACACTACATTTAAATCTGGGATTATTAATACAACTCCTACTCTATTATTTTCTACTTTTGATGCATCAGTGTATATTTTAATATACTCAGAGTAATTTCCCTCTATATATCTGTTAACTTGGTTCCTGTCTATATTTCTCTCTTTCTTCCTTTCCAGAAGGTGCAGGTCCACCACTATCTCTCCTAATAACCAAGGTGGGACAACGGAGAATGGTACCGTGGGGATTAACATTATATCCCCCATCCCGAAGCTCTTGAGCTGTCATTTTTCTTTCTCTTGGCATGGTTTGAACACCTTCTGAGTAGGGTGATTTTCCTTGTGGCCCTTTAAGTTTGCCCAGTATGTTAGCGCTAATTGGGTTCTTCTGATTTCCAGTGGCATTTCATTCATTTCCACTTGTAAGGCTGATACTGGGGTAGTTTTTATGGCACCACAGCAGAGTCTCAAGGCCTGATATAAGAAATCAGAATCAGAAATACTTTATTGTATTTGCTTTATTGTATTGTATCTAACTTCTTTAATAATGTTTTTGATGCAGATTGGTAAACTATGCTGCCATAGTCTAGAACTGCCCTGATTAATCCACCATATACAGTTTTCAAAGAAATCCTGCTTGCTCCCCACTCTCTACCCCTCAAACACCTTAAAATATTCAGTACCTTTTTACACTTTTCAGCAACTTTTCCAATATGAGTAGTCCAAGTAAGATTCTTGTCGAACCAGATACTTAGATACTTGAAACGCTCTACCCTCTCTAAACTTTCTCCATAAAGTTCAAGTTTAATCTGGTCCTGAATTTTCCTTTTTGTGAAAAATACTGCCTTTGTCTTTGACACGGAAAATCAGAAACACCACTCCATAGCCCAACCCTCTACTTTCCTTATCGCCTCTTGCATTTTCCTGACTACATAATCTATATTCCTTCCCTTTTTCCACATAACTCCGTCATCTGCAAATAATAACCAATCGACCTATCTATACTATTAAATACTTCATTTATCATAACTGAGAACAGAACTGGACTGATTATACTCCCTTGAGGAGTTCCATTTTCCACTAAATACTTGGTACTATATTCTTTCCCTACTATTACTGATATCCACCTAGCTGTTATGAAGTTTTTCAAATTAAAAGCTCAATGACGGACCTGATTAAATAAATTTAAATCAAACAGTGTATTTTAAATTTAAATTCCATTTTTATATTTACCAGTGGTAGCAAAATTATTCATAAAAATAGCAATACCACATGTAGTAGGCTACATACTGAAGTAATTCGAACATATCATCAGGGATATTAGCCTAAGAATCAAGGTAAACGTAGCCTACTGATTTTGCGCATTGACCTCCTTTGGGATGTTATATTATTATAAATTATATAATTGGTTAATTATTACTGAATACAAATATAATATAATACAAATATGTGTAGGACTGGAGTTTTATAACTGACATGGAAAGTGTTTGGGCTAGACTTCTGGAATCACTTCTAATGTAAATGCAAATGAAGAGAGCAGGGTTAGTTTCGTTTAATCTAAAAGCTACTGAAAGGTGTTTTCATGCAGGACAACAGGACAGAAGCTGCTAAACTGACCAATCAAAGAGATAAGAAGCCACTAAGCATGAGAACAATGCAACAGTGCAGCATATCTACCGTGTCAAGGTTTTTCACAACTATCCAGGTCAACTGTGCAAATCCACTGTGAAAATAAGGAGTCCAGCTGACATTACATTCCGGTTTGAAGCCTGTTCCTGTTATCTCAGACTTGAAACATAAATGCCATAAAGAACTGAAATAGCTCAATCCTTACTGAAATATGAAAACACATATTTAATATCACCACATTAAATTACCTGAATGTAGCAGGTATGGTGATGACCCACATCTATTGGCATGTGTGAGTCTAAGTAAGGTGGTGGTTTTCCCTGACCTCTGTCAGGGGGTCCTGATTTATTTGGTGGAAAACAGCTCCATCGTCTGACAAGGGATCAGATTAGAGATTTAAAACTGGTTTCATTAACACTTGGAGCAACATTATCCGGTGGCTTCCCCTCCAAGCTGGTTATGTTCACTGTCAAGCTTTGCAGTTGGTTGCTGTATAAAGATCCCAAAATGCTGATTTTACGTCCTGAACTTGAGTGGCAGCAAACCGTGTTGGCCCAGAGGAAGCCGTTCTGACGATGAAGCTGTCAGTCTGTCTTGGCTTTGTTGTAGTGATGGTAACCTGTATGTCGATTTCAGTGTCTTTTTGTATGACGTAGATGTTTGCTTAATTAGCTTTCTATCAAATGTACTGTAGGAGAGTCACACAGGTTCAGTCCCTCAAATATTATTACCCATCATTAACTACTACTGAAAACACTTGCTGCTTGGCTATCTTGACTCAGATTTTTGCTCTTTTAAGAATCATTAGAACCACCATTACCATAATAATTGAATATTTCTGTAAGCAGCATTTGTAGAGGTTTAAGAACTACATACATTGCCTGCAACATTTCATTAATATTCTAATAAAGACCCAGGCAAATCCATTTTCAACTATTACTAGCACTTAGTACTTCAAGTGAAAAGTGATAACCCTGGTATATTTGTGCGTGAGTGTGCACGCACATAATGAATCCTATTTATATCCGATAATTTTTTACATTTTTCAGTTTTTCCACTTAAATAATGGATATGTCTTCACCCACCTGACAAAGTTTTACCAATTTTTCTGTATGCCATGTGTTTGGTGTTGCTACAGGAACTTCACAGAACAGGTTGAACTGTAACAAGTAACAGCTTTATGAACAGAATAAGATGACATAATATAAGATGTATACATTATTATTATTTAACTCTTTAGAGGGATTCAATATAAATTCAGGTATTGTGTTTGCCTTTATGCTTTCAGGACCAAGTTACAGGATGAGCATGTTTCACTTGAACAGCAGGATTTTATTAACAATGAATCCATGTTGGATGATTATATATTCTAATCATACAAGTTTCTGATTTTGAGTCTTAGCGGCTTCTATCAGCCTGTTCAAACAAATTTAACTCCAACATGGAACAGAGTCAACACAGTCTGAGGTAAAGAGCAAACATTGAAATTCCAGTAGGGGATTACCATGTTTTGTCTGTATTGGTACAACTTGTACTGCTTTCTACTTTAAAGCGGCATTAATTCATTGTTTTTGGCCTTTTGGGGGCAGCTAAACAAGCTGTAAACACAACATTGTCATATTGTCACCTTATAAAGTTGATATGGCAAACAAGTTAGCAAACAATTTCTTATTTACACATCCAGCAGACACAGAGCAACATTATCAATCATTTGGAGTTGTGTTTCTCTCCACCTGATGGATATAAGTCCAATATTCACTCTCTTTTTAGCTTGGTTTTTGGTCTCCACCACTCCTGAAGGAAGTGTCTCTAGTGCTCAACTATGATCCCCAGCTAGTCGCTGATTGTGTCTGTCTGCTGTTTGCTGCTGGGAATTAAGGTCTGAAAACAGCTATGTTCACCAGCTGGTTGCCACTGTTGGGGAAGCTACTCTGAAATTGTAGCTAGTAAAGCTACAGGCTACACTGGAAGTAGATAAGCTACAGTAGCACTACATTTTTATTGAAAATAATAAGCTACAAGCTACTCAGAAAGCAGAACTCTCTCTCTCTCTCTTCCTCTCTCCTCTCTCTTTCTGTCAAGTTGGTCAAAGTATGTTTAAAAGTCAGTATCATAAAACTGGAGGGTGTATGTGCATGATGTAGCCATGAAAGCCGTGCAGCTATTTTTGGCTTCCTGTGTGTGGCCTGTTGGGGCTGCAGTGGGCGGTCACCAGAGTGGAGCAGACAGTGAGCGGGACAGGAGACCAGCTCCCACCTGGCTGACCAGCTCTCCAGAGCCGGCTGCATCAGGTGGGTCCCCTCTCTCTCCCTCTGCTCCAACCGTCAAACCAGACCGCTTAGAGTCTTATTACTCATGAATACATCTTTTCATGGAGCTGGCCCTAAATACATGAATGATATGCTTGAATAATATAACCCTGCGAGACCTCTTAGATTGTTGAGGAGTAGACTGCTAGCGGTGCCCAGGCAGCAAAATCTAAACAAGGAGAAGCGGTTTTTAGTCATTATGCAGCACAATGCTGGAACCAGTTGCCTGATGGTCTTAGGAATGCCCCATCCATTGCAGTTTTTAAATCCAAACTGAAAACCATATTGTTCTCTAGCGCTTTTACCTAAATGTTTCAAAAAAATTATTATCATTGTATTCTTATTATTATTATTATTTTAAATCTTTTCATTTATTTATTTTTATTATTTTACTTTTTCATCTTATTTTCAGTCTTGCTTCTATATAGATTATCTCTTTCATTCTGCTCCTTTTTCTTCTATTGTTTTAACTTTTTTTACTTTCAGTTGTTCTGTTGTAATTTTGAATTGTGTTGTTTTTTTAACTTCTCTGTACAGCACCTTGAATCTACCTCTGTGTATGAAACGTGCTTTATAAATAAAACTGCCTTGCCTTAGTTGATTCCCTCCTGGATCAGAAGATGGCGAGGTGCAGAATCTGTGCAGGTGGTGGAGTAACATTTCAATCATTTAAAAGATTTTTATCTTAAGCAATGTAGTGTTTGGTTGCACTGCCCCGCTGCTAAGTGGAAAAATATTGCTCGCTACTGGGAACTGTACATGATTTGGAAAATAATGCTACCTAACCGCTGCTGAGAAATGTGAACTAGTAGCTACTCCCCAACATTGCTAGTTGCTAACTCTGTCTTTCTGCCATTCGGTGCAGGTATGCTACCTGTACAGTGGGTTTGTCAGAGATTCTTTGCTGAAAACAGCTGCCGGCTAATGCTGGAAATGAGGTTGATGAGAACGGTGAGAGTGAACCAAATCACTACATTTGTGGGCTATAAAACCAAAACAATGATCTAAAAGACCCTAAAAAGCTCTGTAGACCTGGGGGAGACTGCATTATCTGTGACTATGTCAGTATAAGTGACCCCTTTCATTTTTTCCCATTGTAAATATAATAATACTGTTTAGATCAGCTTAATGGTCTGTGGATTACAGAAAGTTGGAGAGTAATGGATTAGATGCAATCAAACATCAGATACCAGCAGCATTTTGATAGTGAGATGCCAGGCAGGTAGATAATCAGTAATTTTATGCCTTGCACTTCCCAACCCTGCATTTATTCATGATGACTGGATCAACAGTGAATTACATTGACTCAGCTCTTTGCCGAGTCTGCTTGCTCGCTCACCAAGCCTTGTTGTGTCTCATAAAAGCCCGGTGCTCGGTTCGATTAATGGACAGAGCCAAGTATTGACATGGAATGGTGGACGCCAGGCTTGTGTCAGGATCCTGGGAGAAATAATACAGTAATGCAGTCAACTTGAGGGTGATGCTATTGCTCCTCAGAGACAGACAAAGAGACAGAGTGGGAATAAGAGAGCAAAGATGAAGGTGTTTATGATCCAGCGGTGACTTGGGGCCCTTAGTATTTCCTGTATAGGTCCCCTGGGAAGATTTTATTCACTTACATTGAGAAAGCCAGCTGAACCTTGAAACCCGAAACTACAGTGTCTAGCACCTCTCCTGACACCCACGCATCACCATTTGTGTATCCCGTAATCTGCGGCGGAGACCAACACATACAGCACGGGGCTGTCTGCGGGGCCATAAATTCTGCCTCAGCTTATTGAGTGGAGAGGATCGCAGGGCATGCTGCGTGCAGTCGCTTCCCACTGTGGCAGACTTGCACTGTAATCCCTGTTTGCAAGGTCAAGAGATATTTTAATATCTGTTGGTCACAGTCACATTCAGTGCTCATCTTTATTAAAGCCGTCCACACCTGTTCTAGTGTAAACAAATGGGAGTGAATGTTTCCCAGGGGAAGAGAACTTTTATGCAACCACATGCTCTATGATTTCAACAATGTAGCCCACGTGTGTTGTACAGGTTTGGAAATAAAGTAGTACATTGCTACAATATAGTTCACTACATAGATAAAAGAGTATCTATAGTATCTATGTTCATCTATTTGTCATGACAATACAGAGGATGGATTACCAAATGGGCAAAGCAGTGGACTGCCCCAGGGCCTTACTGTTCCTAGCTTATAAAATCTCAGAATGGTTTATTTTTTTGCAACATTGCGACATGAATGCTCTGATCAATTACCGCAATGCAAACATACAACATCACGATCAATCAATCATTGTCATCTAAAGTGAATCAGATCCTGACGTGACTTGTCACATGGTCGGAGTGGCTGCATTTACATCTGGTATTAACATATGATCTGTATCTGATACGTTATCGGGAAAATGATATCCAATCCACAGGACTTTGCATTTACAACTGGTATTAAAATGCGTTTTCGTTATCTCGATTCTGACCGCATTGTGATCAGATCTCAATATGCAAATTAGTTAGGTGGGGCTGGTGAACTTGTCAATAGACATCCCAAGTCAAGGGAAGCAATTCCACAAACGGACGCCATTCATTTCTAATTCACTTTTTATGAGGGCAGACTTGCTAGCTACGGCTACTACTTATAGCTTTTTCTGGGCAGCTTAGGCTAACAGGAAGAGGCAGAGTTAGATGACCTTTCAACTTGCTGGGTGTATTTTTTTCTTAAGAATGTGGTCACGCTGTACTGATTGCATTTACACCTGGCTGAGATCCAATCACAATGCAAGGTCTGATTCGACCACACACTGATCCGATCGCATTCTTATTACAATGCTTTTTCCATGAATCTGCACTTGCTTTATCATGCGTTTTTCCTTATCCAGATAACATATCCAGATACAGATTGCATCTTAATGTCAGGTGTAAATGGGCTCCGTCCCAGCAGGGCCAGCAGCAACATTACACTCGCTTTCAGCAATGTGTGTCACTGCTGTAAATAAATACTGCTGTAAATACGTCAACACGTCACAATACCGTAAATATCTGATTTAAAAAAAAAAAAAAATTATCATGAGATATGGGACATCCCTAGTGTCAGCTAGTGCTAATTTATCAGAAAATTTGTTTGGGAATATTAAAAATCCCCTCCAGATATGTTTTAAGACACAAAAATACTCTGTTTTGAAGAATAACTTGACATGTTTTTTCCACAAAAAAAGTTCCATTACTTAATAAATTCTTTTGTCTCCCTCTTCTGGCAGTGAGAGTAATTACACAAACACTGTCGACACATGCTCATGATGTATGCCTACAGTAAGCTCGTCCCAGGCCTGTGTAATTGGCATTAATGAGTCAATTTTTCTTCTTGTGCTACTATTACACTACATTTTAGAATTTACCACCATCTCGTAATTGTGACTTGTGGCCATAGTGGTTGAAGGTTACATAGTCTCACTTTAAAATTGTATTATTTAAAGAGTGTTTTAAAGAAGAAAAAACATACTGAAGGCTGGTTGCAATTTGATGACATCACCTGGATTTGAGCTATTAGCATTAATCACAGCAGTTTTTTTGATTAATGGACACTGTGTGGGTTGAGTTTATATTGCACATACAGTATACAGCTAAACCAGTGTGTCCAGCCTCCTGACAAGCTCACAGTGTGAAGCAGCGAATGATTAAATAATGAGGAGACCTTAATGCTTCTTCTGGCAGGACATGCCTCTGTTAATATACGACCACTTACAGCAGACAATAACACTCCTCTTTGTCTGCTTAAGGAGTGCAGACATTAAGAACAGGCAAACACCTCTGGACATAATTATTCACACTATTCAAATCAACAGGCCTGAGAGAATATTGTCAGAGCAGTCAGTGGGGGTGAAATATAGTCGCTGCTCATTTCAGAAGCACTTTAATGGGCTTTTCATCCCGCCGGCTCTTTGTGCTGACGAAAAGGAAAACACATCTTCTTAATTGAAATGTTCATTTTCTGACTATTTTCTCTTGAGGATGTGTTACCCAAACACAATGTCACTTCACAGCCATAGTGATGACATGCAGATGATCATTTTATGTATATTTTGATTCATGATATTTTGATAAATACAAATAATATAGTTCTACTAATCCCAGTCATTCTATACTGTTTGCATAGATATTATAATGGTAGTACAATTGAATGGAACACCATTTTCCACACTTTGACTCAGCTGGCTGGCTGGTGTAAGATGGAGAGCAGGAAGTTGTCTGGGTTTTGACCAAATTTGTAAATGCAGAGAACACTTTTTCTTAAAAAGATTGACTTCCTCATGCAATGAAAAGCTACTCCAGAAAATTAGCAACAGTCTGCCAGCTTCTGTAAATTATCCTGAAAAGTGCACTGGTGTTCAGTTTACGGCACTGGACTTGAATGCAAACTAAAAGAAAAGACAGGTGGATGAATTGTCATGGGAGAGAAAGTGCTGAGAGGTGTCAATCACTTAAACACTTCCAATAATATTTGTCATTTTACATTATTTAATATCACTCAGCAATCAGAATTTCAGTTTAGTGCTCAATTTTGAGTCGTTCATGATGAGATTCTGTTTTTGTATTGATAACTGTATCACATGAGAACATAATTAATTAACTCCACTTCTCCATGCTGAACACTTTAGTATAATGACGGGTGACTAGCTGGGTTCTTTCTTTTGTGTTCTTTTCTTTGAGTTTGCATGTTCTCTTAGTTTACTCCCACAATCCAAAGATATGAAGGTTGGAAAATCTAAAATCCCTGTATATGATGAAATGTGTGTCTGTCTGTATGTGTTAGAGTGTAGCCTGTCTCACACCCAGTGGCTGCTGGGATAGACTCCAGCTCCCCATGACCCTGAACGGGATAAATGGATGGAAGATGAATACATTTGAAAAGGAGATATTTATTTTTTCACTTAGCAACCGTACTCATCATTCCACAGTGATTTTTAGCTGCACATGTACCGCCTTCACCTGTTATGAACAAAGGGCAATTAGTTTCTGCTTCAACAAAAGATGTATGTTTGTGTATTTGTGCAACTTTATTATTCTCCTATATAAAACTTGGGTATACAGTATACTATTCAATATTAATCACCAATTTAATTTACAACTGCTTCAAGTTCTCCTTTTTCTCATGTTTGACATAATCTTTGTTATTCTTCAAACTAGTAGCTACTTGATCAGGGGAAACAGTGATGTACGGTTTCACATTGTAATGCCACTGTAATGCCAAAACACTGTTATATAGTGTCAAGTCAATTTTATGTATAGCCCAAAATCACAAATTGAAATTTGCTGCAAAAGGGCTTAATCTGCACAACCTGCAACACCCTCTATAATCAGACCCTTAATTTAGATAAAGAACTCCACAACAAAACAAAACAAAACAAAACCAACTATAAGGGCACTCGGAGAGCACAATAGTTCAGTCTTCTATGATATGTAAATCTGTAAGCGTAACCAATAATATGTGGTCGTGGGGTTTGGGGGTCCTCCTTCAAGAAAATTTGATGTTATTTGAATAAAAAAATATGCATTTTCACATAATTTAACAATTTGACAATTATCATAACAATATTTATTAAAAAAACACACAGGTTGTGGTTTTTCACATTACACTCAGACATTAGCAAGGAAGAAAGTGAAACAATATGCTCTCTGATGAAATAAACGTGATGTCCTGAAGTAATCCTTCACATTTTTGTGAGTGATCCCACTGTATGCCATAAAAAATAATAATCACAAAACAACACTGGTTAAACAAGGCTTATAGTAAAGGGATTTGAACTGCGATTTGCTCATCCAAAGAATGAAAAACACACAAATCAGTCATTAGCAGTCCTTCCTCCTGTCCTCTGTCCTCCTTCCTCTGCTGCTATTGTGATTCACTGCCTGCAGGTACCACTTGTAGAGAGAGGGAGCTGGTTTTGGGGTGGGGGGGGGGCTGCTGTCTCAGCCAGCAGCTAATTTTACAAGAATTTGCCAAATTTTAAGATTCGTGGCAAACTAAGATAAACAGTTAGGCTACATACAGACAGCTTTCATTTTAGCTTGTTTGTAACAATTCGCTATTAGCTTAACAAGTGCGCTGTGGTTGTAACAACAACTGCGGGCAAAGCAGGTGGAAATATCAAATTTCTACTTTTTCTATTTTTTACTCGAGTTGTCGTCAACTCGAGTAAAACATTACCTTCACCTCACCTGTTTCACTGTCTCCACCACGGCCTCCCTGCTCTGCTGTCCGCTCTGTGTGTGTCTGTCTGTATGTGTTAGAGTGTGGCCTGTCTCACACCCAGTGGCTGCTGGGATAGACTCCAGCTCCCCATGACCCTGAACGGGATAAATGACAGGATAGGACAGGATAACAAAACTAAAAAATCAATGTACACGTCAAATAAATTTTTCCCAAAGATGGATTCTGTCATTTTAAGTAGTTCTTATCACACTGATGTTTCTTCAAGTGTTCTTATCTTTTTCTGATAAGTTTGGTTCTTAATTAGATATTTGATGCTATAAAAAGGGGGTTTCACGTCGTGATTGACAGCTGAGCCCTGCTCACGATTGAGTCGGCTGGGTGTATGGGCGGGACCTCGATACCACGGCTCCAACTCCGATCACTACAGCGCAGACTCTGGCTCCAAATGACGACACCAGCGCAAGATGGCAGGATATTTTGGCTTCATTTTTGTACAGTGGGAGGAAGTGGAGACGCGTCATCCATCTTTATATACAGTCTATGGCTGAAAGAAACTAAAACGCTCCATAGAGTTGACAGGAACTGCAGAATTGGGAGATAATTCTCTGTGGGTTTATCACAACATATGTCATCCACTATTCCTTAAAAAGGAGTTGTTTTAAATTTTTGACAAAGTATTATGTCAGTCATATTTTTCAAATAATGGACATTTTATTATACAATTAAAGTGTCTTATATAGGGCCTTAAATACAAATGTAAAAGATTGTTATACATTTGAAGCTGACCCTTCTTCTTTATGCTCATGGACATAAAGTAATGATGAAGAGATGTTGGAGTGTAGCTCCTCACAGAGCATCACTTTCCAGAGAGCTCATCAGTGGAGAAGCTGTTTTACAGTAACAGCTCTCTTTAATGTCCAGCCTTCAATCCATCTTTCACCTCTCAATAAGCTAATAGTTCTAATGTGTCAAAATTGATTTCCAGGGGCCTTCTGCCTCCTTCTCCCACAGCTCTTTCTCATCCCCTTTTTTTGCTCACCTTCCTATACCACTGATTTATGGCCTTGTTGGCGCTGGAAAAACGACATTGATTTTTTCTTCATTGCATAAATCTTTGTTTTGTGTAAAGTTTGCTGTCCGAGCAGAATGAACTGGAAAAACGAAATTTACTCAAAAGCTTCAATGAGACAGTTTGACATAGCTGAATAAAAGGTTTATCAGAGATACTTTTTTTCAATGTGAGTGCTTCACAGCCTTTGCATTGGCACTTGTATAGATATGAATATATACCAGTCACAGTCATCTTTGATAATAAACTGGGTTAAGCCCACTCGCGGACAGCCCATCGGGAGCACCGGGACATTTCCCTGTGGCCTGAGGGTTATTTTGGCCTGCCGTGAACAGTTAGCTTGACCAGCAATAATATAGCCAATCTCCGAACCCATCGGCTATTGTCTGACGGTGATTTGAATACAGATACATCTCTCTACCATAACATTTTTGACAAGTCGCCCAGCGAAATGGATGGTCGGAAGAGAAGGAAAGGTGGAGCAGAGTGGGAGAGAGTAAAAAAGAAAGGCCCTTGCCACAGATGCAGCTAAATGCTGCAAAATAAGCCAGATGTGCAGAGAGAGAGGTTCAGAGACCAATACAGGGAAAAATAAAAAGGACAGCGAAAGCACCAAAAATCCATTTTATTATTTTGCCCATCCTCAGTTCAAGGAATTTGACAGTACCACCCAAAACAAACACCTCAAAGAGTCATTCCCAAGGTATTCCACTCCAAAGATGGCACAAACAGAAAATGGCTGACATACAGTGAAGTAACTCACTCCTTGTTCTCCTCAGTACAGGGCTCCAGACTAACTTTTTACATTGGTGGCACTGGTGCGCCTAACTTGCACCTAGGGCTGGGCGGTATGGCCTAAAATTTATATCACAATATAATTTGAAGCACGGATGGTAACGATATATCATGGTATATTCACTTTTCTTAAAATTAAAACAAAACGTTTTATATTTTGTCTATTAAAAATATTATATATATAATATTTGAAAGAATACATTAATACATTACCCTATTTCTAGTAGGTTATTTCTTATTTCACCATTTTAATTCTGCTTAATTCTCCATCTTATTTTACTCACAAACTATTTTAGTCTGCTCACCTTACTTTTCCCTTCAGTTCTCCTCTCTCCCTCAGTTCTACTCTCTATGTTTTATAAAGTCGCCCAAAAAACACAACTCGCATTTTGGATTTTTTCCCCCACGAATCAATTTCACGGCAGCAGGTGAGCCACGTGTGGAGGAGGCTTGTTGTTAATGACGTAGCCTATCAGGCTACTTAGGACCGGGGATAGGGGAGACCGGTGGAATGGTTACCTCCGCTGATGATGTCGGGTCTGGGCTGGGGGTTTCAGGCCCGGGACAGGTAGACCGGGAACAGCAGCATTTTTCTTGATGAAGAAATTATCAATAGTTCTCTTCATTTTTAATTATGTTTTAAGGTTGTGATGTTGCTCATGATTTCTCTCGTTTGCGGGCAAGGAATGTGGGAGACATACACGGCACATGCAGACCTGCTAAATTTCAGGTGCACCGGTGCAACCGATGAAAATGTTTAGTCGCACTTGACAGATTTTGCAGTATGTCTTGTATTCGCAAACCCTTCAGCCAGTGCATTTGTCAAAGAAGGCATGCAGGCCTGGAAACATGCCCATCAGAGAGTGCAGTAACACGAGAGAAGCAAGGCCTATAGAGAAAGTGCAGAAGCCTGTTTCCAGGGGAATAACATTTGGAAACACTAAGTTAATGCAGACAAACTGTCACAGCCGTAACAGGTCTGCGATCTGTCATTGAGATTCATTGCGATCATTGACTGTGAGTCATCGACTGGACAGTACTTTGTGGACCTTGTGAAACAGACCCTTGAGAAGATGGACATAGACATCAAACAGGGTGTTGGTAATGCAACAGACGGGGCAGCTAATATGCGGGGACTATACAGAGGCTTCTCTGCATTGCTCACAGGACAGTCTCCAAACCAAGTACACTCACATGTCCTCAACTTTGTGCTAACTGACACCACTGGGGTTGCTGTGGCAAGTGAATCCCTTTTCTCACTACTGAATGACATTGCAGTATTTGTTCGAGATTCCTACAAGTGCATGAAGCTATGGGAGGAAACCAGTGAGGACAGGAGACACGGGCGGCTTGGTGTAATTGATGAAATCCTCTGGTGCGCCAAAGACGAGGCCTTGAGGAAAGTATTTGTAAGCTTTGCAAAGCCTGACTTTGCACTTTACATAGATGTGGTCATCACTATGGGAAGAATTGAAAAGAATGTGACCATAAAACGGCTACAAGGATGCTCTCCTAAAGTATGAAACCTTACAGCTGAGTTTTTTTGAGCAGATGTCCCCTCTCTCTAAATACTTGCAAACAAGTGGCATGGATAACGTAACAGCACAGCGCTTGGTGACGGGAACAGAGGATAACCTGAGAAAGTGTTCCAGAGATCTTGAGGGTGTGAAGACTACAACAGACGACTTTGTTGAATGGGCCAATGGCATTCTGGAGGAGTGCCACTGTTGAGGCATTGCAGGCTGAACTGATTAGCCTTGCACCATGGTTGGAACAACTTAAACAGTCACCATTGGAGGAGTACAACACCAGAGCCGCTGCCACCAGAGATTAATCAGGGGAAGGCTTTGAAGATCCTGATGAAAGTGTGGAGTTGGTGAGCAGAAGTTGTTCCACATGTAAAAACTGCCTTATATGCTGCTATCTTCTCCTGTCTCAGTACAATCTGCTCACAGGTGGGTATCACATCATTGGTTTGTGCTACAAGTTCCTCCTCACCCTATCCATCACTCAGGTGGCCTGTGAAATTCGTGAAGAACTGCCTAAGAGAACCTTGAAGCGTTCCTTTTGATGGAAACAAAGAAGGTAATTCTTATGGGACTTGACAAAGATGACATCACTGACAAGATGGCAGAGAGCAGTGAGTGACTGCGCTGCTTACTGGCTTACTATTCATTTAAATTCAATTAAATTTTATTTATATAGTGCCAATTCATAACAAAAGTTATCTCATTGCACTTTTCCTATAGAGCAGGTCTAGACCGTACTCTTTATAATATTATACTAGTGGTAATTACTTACTGGTTACTCTTTGCTTTGAGTCAAACTTTTGTACAGTGGCATTTGTTTTTTAAATGTTGGTAATATACTAAGTTATGTAGTTAAAGTTCAGTTTCATTGTTTCAGTTTATTGGTGTACACACACAATCATTTGGCCGCACAGGTCACGGTGAATAAACATCTGTATCATACTTAGATTGTTGCAGTTTATGTTCAATTTCACTGAATGTGTGTGTGTACACACAAGAAAATAGAACTACGGACACAGGTGAATGAATATGTGCTGCGATCTAACAAAGAAAATGTGAGAAAACTGTTATACCCGTTACATCAACAAATGGGGTTAGCCTACAAAATGAGCGGTTTGCGTGGACAGGGTGGCCTGGGATGGAGTCAAATTCCCAGCCTGAATTATTGTTTCAGTCCGCCTCTGGTTAAGCCTGACATCAATCTTTATGATGTGCAGTTTCATAGTAAACCTGACAGACTGAAATATCAACCTGATTTAGGTTATATGGAAATAACAGAGAAGACAACAATTCATGCTTTCTATAAATAGAATTCATTTGTGATTACATTTTGGGTAATTTGACTGGAGCTCGGACTTTTAAATGCTTCTGCATCACTGAATACACTCTAAAACAGCAACAATTAACAAACAAAATGGAACTCAATTGTCAACAATCAAACTCTACAAAGAAATCTTAAGATTGCATCATGTTTATACATCCTGCCTTGCCCCCTCCGGATCTGTCATCTTACATGTTTCGCTGGGTCTGAAGCTGTGACTTGGCAGGCCTTGGACTCTAGTTTTCCCATATTTTAGAGCGCTGGCTCATTGCTGATGAAACAAACATCACTGCAAACATCTGAATATGTTGTTAATGGTCAGTTTGGACGCTTCCTCTATAACACTCTGAGCCTGACGAAAGTGCAGCAGGAGTGGAAATGAAATAAGTCATGGCTGCTATCATGGAGTGTTGACATTAATTCAGACAGTCTGCAACAATGAAAAAGATTTTTTTTCAAAACTAGGTGTACTTTGCTGGCCTCTGTTCAACTGTTGCTTGCGTGGAATGCTAGTGTATTTTTCTCTTAACTCTATACTGGATTAAAAAAAAAATGTTTAATGCACTTTGCCCCATTGTAGTCTTTTTATACTACAGTTTGTTTTGCATGTACAATGATATAACAAACAATTTTCTAATGCATTTTGGAACTTGTGATTTTTTCTACTTTAAAGCAGCTATAATCAATATTTTTATGATAATATATCAAATGACAATATGAAAACAATGTGAAAGGGGTCGCTCTTAGTGCTGAACCTACAGAGAATCATCACCTGAATCTGCAGCTCCCCTCCATAGAGCTTTATAGTGAGTTTCAGCTCATTGTTTAGCTGTCCGGCCCACAGCTTTACTGTTTTGGTTCACTCTCACTGTGCTCTTTTCAGTAAAAAAGCTCTGAAAGCTGAATGTACACTACCTGCTCAGCAGACAGACACAGTTAGCAACTATCTAGTGATCATAGTGGAGTATTTAGCAGCCAAAGAGCCAATTGTTTCCCTCAGGATTTTGTAACAGAGAGTGAATATTGGACTTACATTTGCCAGGTGGACTCAAACACGACTCCAAATAAATGACAATGTTACTCTTTAACTGCTGGATGTGTAAAAAGCAACCGTTTGCTAACAAGTTCTCCATATCAACTTAAAAGGTGATATGTCACAACTTGTTTCTGCTGCACCCAAGTGGCCAAAAAAAAAAAAGAAATCCCTTATTGCAGGTTTAAAGCTGCACTGATCAATATTTTGATTAAATATATTAAAGATAAACATTTCTCTCAGTGTGTTGTATTTTTCATAACTGTCCATAAAGGTAGTAAATGAAAAAAATATTATTTTTTCATCCTTTTTATTTCCACATCAAACATTATGCTCACATTTTGTTGTGTTGCGTTGTTTTGTTTTTAGGGCTATGTCCTTTTTGTGCAGAAAACAGTTCCTCACAAGGAGCCAAATTCTCATCTTCAGACGACACACTGCTA
Organism: Siniperca chuatsi; assembly: GCF_020085105.1. NCBI lineage: Eukaryota > Metazoa > Chordata > Actinopteri > Centrarchiformes > Sinipercidae > Siniperca > Siniperca chuatsi. The sequence continues at coordinate 7,127,482 of NC_058046.1, forward strand.
CAGTGCTGATGGGTATTGTTGTTCATAATCAGGTCCTCTGAGCAAATATGTCTTAACTGTGTCTGACTTCTTCCAGAGGGGATCTGAGGAGCTGGGAAATGTGAGGAATGCTTAGCATCACCTTGTGAAACCTCTGCTTTAAACCCCCACTCATCCCTGCAGCCCAAAGGTTATCTGCTGTAGGAGTCGTCTGCATGCACAGTTTAATTCTGAAACACTCCTCTGAGTGAACCGTACTGGTGTGTGACTCATGTACATGCACCACTGCTTGTTATTTATTACTTATTTTATTATATTGTATTATTATACTGTATTATCATCATCAACCGGTAAACCCACTTGGTACCTCACACTATTTTATCTTATACTTATACCCACCTGGTACTTCATTTATTTTCTGACCTGTTTTTATAGTGTTTTATAGTGTATTATATTTTTTGCTAGTACTTTCTCCTGTGTGCACTGACGTAAAGGCGAGCTACTGTAACAAAGAGTTTCCCTACGGGAATCAATAAAGTATTTCTGATTCTGATTCTGATGTCCTACAGCCACGTCTCAAATAGGCATTCAGTAGTGAGGGCTTTGGCTCTGGCCTCCATGTTCTTTACTGCTGGCTGTTTGCAGTGTGTGCAATGCAACTTGTATTGATGAAAATATCGTTGTGTGCCTCTGAAAGAGCATCATAGTGAGAAAAGAATGGAGTCAGTATCTAACTAAATGTATTGCATGTAATGAAAAGTAGACACCACATGCATTTCATGATCATCTTCAAAAGCAGGGCCAGGTTAACAAAAATATACTGGTCCAATGAAAAGTAGTAAAGGTGCCCTGTGCTGTTTTCATGTAAACAAGCTAAAGTTATGTTTACATTCAGTCTTACTCAACGAAACACATTGTGTGCATCTGTAAGGTCTAACAAAGGTATCGAATGCATTTTCCTCCTCATAAAACATCTGCATAACATTACATTTACATCCATGTTTGCTAGCTTGCACTCTTCTTCTTTGTTGGCGTACTACTACGTTTCATTGCGCGTTACTGCCATCAACTGTCCAACCAGTGCAATAGTGTTAAACTGACTTCAGGAATGTGTATCACGTCGCCCATGTGCATCATCATGTGCGTACATGTTATAAACAAAATGGGAATCCACTTTGCTCCATAGCTACTAGTGGTAAAAAAACTCCACAGGCTACCTTTAAATACCTGGGCCCAGAACTGTACGAAATGCCTGCCAGAGCAAGGGCGGTTTAGGGAGAGAATACTTTGTGTATACTGAAAATAACTAATTACCTACAAAAGTAGTTAATTAGTTAGTAGTATCAAACTGTCTGTCTAGTGTTTATTTGTAAATGTTTTAGTTATTGTGTTTTCACCCCTTATGTGCCATAATGAATGACCAGCTAATATATATGTTCCACTCTTTGCAGGGGCCTTGCGACTCTGTTCGGTGCTGTTTCTGTACCAGGCAGTGATGTTCCCGTCAGGACGCTCTCGATGGTGTAAGAATAGAAATTCCTCAGTATTTGAGGGGATACCCGCAATTTTCTCAAGCGTCTGAGGTGAAACAGTCTCTGCCTTGCCTTTCTCACCACTGAGTCAGTGTGCAGCGCCCAGGTCAGGCCCTCTGTGATGTGGGAACCGAGGTATTTGAAGCTGTCCACCTTCTCCATCGAGGACCCATTGATATTAAGGGGGGGCGTAGTTCCCTCCCTGCTTCTTCCCAAAGTCCACTATCAGCTCCTTAGTCTTGCTGACATTCAGGAGTAGGTTGTTTTCCTAACACCAGCGGGTCAGGTCCTCTACTTCTTTCAGCCTTTTCTTTGTTATCTGTGATCAGATCCGCTGTTAAGGATGAGGGTGGAAGAGGTGTCTGCCCACCCCCACCACCTGGGGTCTGCCGTCAGGAAGTCAAGGATCTACATGCACAGTGTGGTGTTTAATCCCAGGTCTTTCAGCGTTGTGACAACCTTGGAGGGAACTATGGTGTTAGACGCTGAATTGTAGTCAATTGTGGCCAATTTATTCACGTTTGCTTTTTTTTGTATTCGAGGGGTCCTCAGACACTAACATAAACATTGACAATAAAATAAAATAAGAAAACAATCAACATAAAATAACATAAAAAATGCATATGAACAACACAACCCCAACCACACCCACTACATATACATTCAATTCAATTTTAATTCAATTTTATTTCTATAGCGCTAATTCATAACAGAAGTTATCTCATTGCACTTTTCCTTTAGAGCAGGTCTAGACCGTACTCTTTATAATATTATTTACGGAGACCCAACAGATCCCACCATGACACATATGTAATGTAATCCCATATTACATGCATCATCTACATGAAAAAGAATTCAAATGAAATAACTGTCAACCAAATAAAATTATGTCAATAGTACTGAGAAATAAAACCTATAAGATATGGAATAATAAAGATGAGATCAAAAAGCACAATTTAAAAACAAAAACAAGTACATTTGAGACAAATAAGCAAAAAAAGTCATAAAAGAAGTAATAGATCTGAGTGAGTTGAGCAAGTTATTCCAGATGATGCTTTAAATGAAAAGGCTAATCTGCCAAATTCTTCAGAAATTAGAGGCACAAAAAGTGTGTCTAAGTGAGGATGATGGGCTAACTGGAAATTAAAGGCGTTTTAAATATGAAAGATAGAAGTAATTGCATTTAAAAACAAAAAGCAACCAATGAAAACATCTCTTAGTGGTAACCTCTTAAATGTATCATAAATAAAACAATAATGCGGACACTGAGGACACCTCAAAACCATTCTACAAATATTATTGTAAACTACTTTGAAAATGAAAATTCTCAGTTGGAAAGTAAATCAATTTTAACTTGAGTTTAGTTATTCATATCATCCTCAATTCCTTACATGACTGAAATAGGAGATATGAAAATACTACATGCAACATGCAACATGCAGGTAATGTGAATACTTGTAGTAATAAAATATGAAAACAATTTCTTGAGATCTGAATAAAATGTGAATATTGTGTCTAATATAGGAGGAGGTAGACTGAATATTAATTGTTATTACATTACAGTTAGACTGAATATGACATGAAGGGAGTTATGAACAACACGCTGCAGTGTAATGGTGACTGGCTACACTTGACTTTCTCAAGGCTCCTCTTCCAGTCTGCCCCACCTCGAGACATGTGGCCGCTGTGTGTGTGTGTGTGTGTGTGTGTGTGTGTGTGTGTGTGTGTGTGTGTGTGTGTGTGTGTGTGTCCGATATCAGCTCAGGCCTCGTCTCTTTCAGCACCTCCGCTCTGCTGTTAAACTACATTCCTCCCACCTTCGAAGCCCAACTATGTTCACTCGCACTAACCTGTTACCATTAGGCCATTCATCAACGTTCAACTGTCCAAACATGAGAGGTGTTAGGGAGACAGCGCGGCCAGAGCGGTTTGGAAACTTTCCAGTGACCCTGGCTGTGGAGAAGCTTTCCAGTCAGAGGAAATAAAGTCTTCAGGAAAATGACAGGGCGACTTGTAGAGAGGTGTTTTGGATTGCGAATCAACATTCTTGTTGAAGAGACTGTGAATAAACGATGCTTGATGCTACAGCTGGCGAAGCTTACTTTGGATGCACTTACTCAAAAGTATTAACGGTATAAAAAGGGGAAGGGTTGCCAGCACACCATAACACAGTAGCTCTGATTTCCTGATGGACTGAGGTGGATGGGAATGTGATCAGTTTTGTAGATATTTGGTCATAAATTGGAGAAACTGAAATGTTGACCTATTGATGGCGCTAGATTAAAAGTCAGGAGATCAAAGTTTTTACAATTCATCCTCTGAGGACCATGAGTGTGTGAACCAAATATCACAGCAATCTATTATATAGTTATTGAGATATTTCAATAAAGAACAAAAAGTCAACCTCACAGTGGCGCTAGAGGAAAAGTCAGAGGATCACCAAAGTCAGTAGGATTCATCGTCTGGGTACCATGGTTGTCTCTACCCAAGTTTGTACTTATCCATGTAGTACATGTTGTGATATTCACAGCATAAGTGAAAAAATTTGACCTGCTGGTGGCGCTTGAGGAAAAGTCAGAGGATCACCAAAGTCATTAGAATTCACAGTTCTCCATGTGGTATCTCTGTAGACGTTTGTAGTCGCAATGTGTAGTTACTTTTTTGAGAAAGTGGGGGTGACGTGCAGCAAACGTGACGTGCGGTAAGGACTCAGCCTTAATTTTTCTTTGAAAAATGAAAGGTGGCTGACCTATGACCTTGAGTCAGTGGTTGCATTTCTCATACTACTTTCGATAATAAATACCATGCATTTACATTATGTAGATTTAAGAAAAAGTAAATTCCATAATTTAGAAATTGATCAACCTAATGTCGTTGAACTTACCTTCCGCAACATCCTGACTAACTGGTAAAAACTTAAGGCTGTTTGTATACGTGTTGCCTCACTTCTTTTGGAAGCACCCTTTTTGGTTGCTGGATGCAGGCTCTAGTAATGGTGATATCGGTCAGTTAGTTGGTTGTTGACCATTTTGGTCCATCCCAACAACTTTATTGATCACCTGGCTTTTCCATCTCAAGCTAGCAGCAGGACAAAGTTTTCACTTAATCTTATCTCAACAGCTATTTGATGGATTGGTGCAAGATTTTGTAGACATTCATGGTTCACAGAGGATGAATCCTACTGGCAATGGTGATCCCTTGACTTTACCTCTAGTACCACTATGAGGTTGACATTTTTAGTTCAGATTTAAATGTCTTAACATCTATCGGATACGTGACAAAGGTTCCTTTCCCAGCTCTCCAAGCTGCTCTTGCCTTATGGACCATATCCCCGCACCCAAAAGGGTCCATCCAGTAATGTGAAGGTTTTACTAGGGAGAATGTGTTACTGGGCAGTGACCCAGTGGAGATCTGCGGGTTTATCCTCAGTGACAGGTTTCACACGCAGCTTGTGGGCCAAACCCACAAATAACAGCCAGGCGTCTTGTTTGCCATCATTCTCTGGCCTGTTTCAGATTACTGACTGGCTCTTTGAAGTTGGCTGACGAACAGGCAGGGTTTTCCCCTGCTTCTCTGCCAGAAAAAGATTGGGTCATCAACAGCTCTGCCACCCACTGCATATCTTGGATGAACTCTGAATAAGAAGTGTGCTTACTTAGGCATTCGATCAGAGAGCCATCGGGAAGCTGTAACAAAAGGTCCAGTGTGAGGTATTTCCTGATTTCACAGTAAAGTCCTCGCTGAAAGAGAAGCCTCAGTGTGTTGCTTTTAGAAAAACTGCTGTAACCCCTTACTATTGTTTCATCAAAGGCCATGACTTAGAAGTAACAAGTTATAAATAAGTGGACAGTCATTGACACCAAACCTAAAGCACAGTGGCTGCAACTCTTGTATTTTCTAAGGAAACAAAACTCATTTCATTATCGCAAGTCAATGATAGTCCTGTTTAATATGTCTACGATTTAATGGATTTTCTGTTTTAAAAAAAGCAAAAGGTTTTGTTTTTGTAACCTGTTCATCACAGACACGAACAACCTGTCATCCATGTCAAAGATCGCCCATTGAAATCATCCCAATCACACTTCATATGAATGCTTTTCAGTTAAGTACAATCAAGTGAACACACATTATGAATGGACAAAAGGCAGTCTACAGGTAGTGTCTGGGTTAAGGGTTGAGTTATGGAGCCAACATTGCCAGAGTCAGGGCATTTCACTGCATATGCAAGTGAAAATTAGAGTGTGCGAAGGTGAAAAGTTACTTGGATGCACCGGCGAGTAACTCTGAGTTCAGTCATGACATTACATGGCTTTAGTAATGTCTTAATTTTTATGTTAAGAAAGACATGAAAAAACCCGGTACCCACGATCTTTCCCTAACATTAACCATACCAGAGTTGCCATGTGCAGATATTGTAGAAAGTGAGAATATGAAAAACATTCAATGGAACGTGATCCAGGATTTTTCCGAATCGTGTAATATTATAACCTAATGTGCGAAATGTAAGTAATACAAGATAATTTGAAAAATCTTTACTCAACTTAATAAATTTCTCTCTGAGTTTTCAGTCACATCCTGGAGCCTTCATCAACGAAGCCAATGAGGGTCACGAGATGCTGAAGCTCCAGAAGAATTCTAGTAAGTGGACATTGAGTTAAGAATACTTTGTTGCAAAATACACTTTCCAAGTTCAAGAATCAACCTTTAGGCTTTGAGTGAAACACTTCTTGATTTGTTTGCTGAAAGGGGTCTAATGTAAACTCAAACGTGCCATGATAATAATGGGATAATCTTACAGTGATAATGTGTTTCTGTGGTAAAATGCTGCATTAATATGTGCATAGGTTGAATCACTATTGGTATGTATATTTTTAGGAACTTTAATTTTAGTAATATTGATTGTTTTGTTGTATTAAGGCAACATACAGTAATTGTCTTTCTTCACACTTTATATTTTGATGTGACTTCATATTGAGCACCACCTCCTCATGTTGACTGTTACTGTAGAGCCCCTGCAGTGCTGAACATCACGGGTGGTACATGTATCCTGAACCTGCCACCCTCACTCACAGAAAGATTTCCCTGGGACGTTCCTACGCTGTCATGGACCATTGAGCAATAAAAAGCCTGTAACCAAACCCAGAGCCTAATCCAGCCGGGACAATCGCTGGCAGAGGCTGCACCTCCACAGAGCTGAATCCCTGCAGACTGACCCCATGCAGCCCTGCATGGGAGGAGAGACCACATCAGTGAAGCTAATCAAACCACAGGGCACTGGAATCATATGGGAAGACAGAAAGTCAGCGTCTGTACCAGAACGTTGGGTTGTCACTCAGATTTCATGATGGTGCAGTTCTGGTGTTCATCACAGTGTTTATGGGGGACACTCAGATGGGGCAACACAATTAGAGTGTAATGTATCTTAATATAAACTGAGGGGAACAAAGTTAGAGACACTCACTTTTGTGCCTTATAAAGTGTTGCATGTGAGTTCAGGTTCAGGTGGTTCAGGTTTGGTGTGTTGCTTGATTAATAAAGTTGTTTTTTTTAACCACAACCAGCTTCATCAGCCAATAAAGAAACTTCAGGCAGAATTTTCCTGCATATCTACTGCAATACCAGGGAAACTCCACCCACTGCTGGGTGTCATACTGAGTCCAACGTGTCATGGAGCAAATCAGCTTGGACACAGGCTGGGAGGCATCAGAGCGCGCTGAACTGTCGGCAGGAGTTTTCTAAGATAAAACATCCAGAGAAAAAGCAAAAGTAGTATTAAAGCTGCTACCTTTAATGCGTTTTAGTGACTTTAAAAATATGCAGATACGTTTATCCTGCAGGAATCAACGTGGCGCAACCCAAGTGTAACCCAACCAGAGTTGTGCGTAAAAGTTTATTTTTCCTTTGGAGACCATGCGCAGCTTCTCGGAGCCGTGCGTCCCAGGCGAGGTACCACAAGGCTTCCCAACAAGAGTCGGAGATGCGGCCCTTCACGGGACCATCTTGGCCGGACCCCCGCTTTTCTCAGCCATCGTCTTATCCTCCCGAGGACCATCAGATCCCAGTTTGGATGCCAGCGCGGACCGGATGATTCACACGCCGCCACCACAACAGTCTTCGATTTTGTGCAGGCCTCCCGAAATTATGGAGGGAGGGGAAATGACAGAGGATGAGCCGACAGTTTATTTGGAAGCCAGCGACCTTTGGAGACAGTTCCACAAATGCGGCACTGAAATGGTCATTACAAAATCCGGGAGGTACAGTAAATGTGGTATAATTACGCATGGATGAAGGTTTTACTGTGTTAATGAATGCATGCATCACGCAGTTACCTCTTCTCCCTGCAGACGCATGTTTCCGCCGCTCAAGGCCAGGTGCGCCGGGATGGACAGAAAAGCCAAATACATTCTTCTGATGGACATCGTGGCGGCTGATGACTGCAGATATAAGTTTCATAACTCCCGCTGGATGGTGGCGGGGAAGGCGGATCCAGAGATGCCCAAACGCATGTACATCCACCCGGACAGTCCGGCCACGGGCGAGCAGTGGATGTCCAAAGTAGTCAACTTCCACAAACTGAAACTGACCAACAACATATCCGATAAGCATGGATTTGTAAGTTTGGATTTTGATTTTAGCTATTTTTTTTTATAAAAACAAAAAACAAAACTAATTTTAGCCTATAATAACCAAGAATCAGTTTAAGGCACGCAGTAGCACGTTTATGGCCTTTTGGTGATGTCTAGTGTTTCTCAAACATTTAAATACAGTAGATTTGCTGTAATGCATAAAGTAATCTACTGAATTTAATATTATGTTAATACATTTTTCTAGTTATTGCTACATCTTCGCCATAACAGTTTCATTCCATTTTTAAACCATAAAACTGAATAAACGTTTTCCCCCCCACCTTATTTCCCAAAATATGGTTTTAACTTATTATCATTTTATATTTGCAGACAATTCTCAACTCGATGCACAAATACCAGCCAAGATTTCATATAGTGAAGGCAAATGACATCCTGAAGCTGCCTTACAGCACCTTTAGGACATTTGTGTTCACTGAGACAGATTTCATCGCAGTAACAGCTTACCAAAATGATAAGGTAAGAGGTTTGGTTTGTTTACTGTAACACCAACCTGCGCTCAACCTTCCAACGAAAAAAGAAGCTCATGTCATTCACAGTGTGATTATTATTATTATTATTTTTTACTATTTAAGTATATAATGATAATCAACCACGTGCCATAAAGACATTTAGGTTTTATCTGGCTCTCCTTTGTACCAATTTTCAGATCACACAGCTGAAAATAGACAACAATCCTTTCGCGAAGGGATTCCGAGACACGGGCAACGGAAGAAGAGAAAAGAGGCAAGTTATTCGTTTAAGTCATTCACTCATTTAATTACAAAAACAACATTTTCTTGCAGCAAAAGCCAGATTTGCTTTATGGTGGAGGCCTGTTTTTCTTATAGTCCAGCTCCATGTGCTCTGTGCCACAGATCTGACGCTGGATAGTCGTGGAGCCTTTAATTAAGCAAAATTAGCAATACCGAGATGTAAAAACGCGTTATTACATGTAGAAGTTCTGCCCTCAACATTTTACTTAAGGTAGTATTATCATGCAGAACGTAGGTTTACTTAAAGTAGCAAACATAAAAATACACATTATGCAGAATGGCCCCTTTCTATATGCTGTGTGTTGTTGTTGTATTTATTATTATTATTATTATTATAATCATTGTTGAATGTGTTATTATAGTCATTATATTACTGCATTATTTGCACTGATGTATTAATGTATAAGCAGCATTTTAATGTTGCAGCTGGGACCTAATTTTAATACTGTTGGGTAGTTTAATCTAAAGCAGTGTATCATTTCTTATAAAAGCATGGTATGTTTGTATGTAAAACCTTTATCTGCAAAGTAACTATTAGCTATTGGTGTCAGATAAATGTAGCAGAGTAAAAAAGTACCATATTTTCCTCTGAAATGTAGTGGAGTAGAAGCAGTAAAGTACCTCAAAATTATACTTAGCTATACTACTTGAGTAAATGTACTTAGTTACTTTTCAGCACTCTGGAACATTTTCTTTCCATCTTGGATTCAGTCTGGTGGCCACTTACTGCTGCTACTACTACTACTACCTTTACTTCATTTTGTAGTTTAGTTGTAAGCATAGCCATAGCCAGGATTTTCCACATAGGCTTCTAGTGCACCACCCCCCTCAGAAAATTCTCAGAAAAAATCTCTAAAGTGCCTAAATAATTTAGATTTGTCATATTTTATTTATTCAGTTAAATGTTAGGTCATTTTTTTCCTGTAAAATTTCAAGCAACATGAAGGTCTTCCTGTTTTTTCAAAGCCTTTTCCTCTGTGCCTGGAATACAATTCTGGTTGGGAAATATACTGAATAATGTATTTATTGTACTAAAAGTGGTCAAATTTAAAAACACTGGAATCAGCCTATAAAATAACCACAAAAAAGATATATTAACCACCATTTATAAATTGTCATAGGTTGCTAAAATGTCCAGATGCCCAGAAAAATTACAGAGGACCTAACGTTGTGTCCATAACTACAGTGAACATACAAATATTTTTTTTTTATTAGGGTGAAAGTGGAGGAAATATTAATGCAAATGATATAAGTTAGTTTTTATGACAATGTGATTTCATTATCAATGAATCTGCTGATTAGTTTCTTGATTAACCGTTTAATTATTTGGTCTATAAGATGCCAGAAAAGGGTGAAAATGCCCAGCACAGTTTCCTAAAGCCCAAGGTCTTCAAATGTCTTGACTGTCCAGAAACAGATAATCAGTTTAGAATTATATAAAATCCTCAGATTGGAGAAGGACTTCTTGCTAGGGTAAATGTCATAACGATTAAATGATTATCAAAACAGTTGCCAATAAATTTTATCTTATTCTGATGAATCCACAGAATAATACTAAATTAAAGAATCATTCAGGGTATTTTCACCCTGAGCATTATGTTGGCAGAATTTGCTAGAAAAACAATTTAATTATGAATTGCCTATATGCATTGCATCTATCCTTTTCTATCCCGTACGACCACAGAAAGCTATCTCCAGTGATAGAGTGCTGCCAAATGAGCGCAAATTTCAAACTGTTTCGACCGTAAACGTGCCAGAGCAGCCGAAGGAAATGTTTTTCCTAACAAGTCGTCTTGGTAGGATGGAGCACAAGTCGCACATTGGTTCAGCAAGAATCTACTTAAACTGCACACTCATTGTCCAAGCCTGTAAAAGTCAACATGATGCTGCTGCAGTATTATCAGGTCACTTTTATACTGCTGACCGATGTCAACTCTGAACAGAGAAACAATACTTTCAACTTAAGGAGATGGCGAATAAGCAGCATAAATGCTCCACTTCCAATTGATTGATGTCTTGCAGAAGGATTCTAAAATAAGGATTCGAATCATCAGCAGTTTTATGTGTCAGTTTTTCTTCTGCGAAATTACTTTCAGTCAGTTATTTTCCCTTCTTTTGTTACATTAGGAAACTACAACATTCATCACAAAAGTCTAAAGAGATGCGGATGACTGACGTGAAATCTGAACCTGTAAAGGATTCGTCTACACAATACTCCGACAATTCCAAATCTTCAGGTACAGAAAATGTGTTTTTCACAGACACTACTCCCACCTGTGTAATACTCACTTTGTCAATACGTAACATTCTGTGAGGCTTCAAACATGAATTCAAAACTAACTTTCCCGTTTATCTTTTTTTTTTTTTTCAAGATGCTCATGAAAGTGACAGTGACAAAGACGATAATATTGAGGACAATCCTGGACAAGAGGTGCGCCAAATCCACCAGGAAACAAAAACTGAACCAAAGGTTTCCATAACAGAGAGGACAGTACAGACTCCAGCTGGGACACAGAGAGAAATGGACCCCAGACAGAGGCGTGTCAGCAGTACATTAGCTGATGGAGCGGGTTACTGCCAGCAACACGACTCAGAGAAGGAACAATTGTGCAAATTATGCAGCTGTTTTGCGCACAGCTGTGTTTATCCACCGGAATTACACAGACATCTGCAGGATCCGAGTATCTCCAACAGTCTTCTTCACTCTGCTCAGGTAAACACCTGGAACAGCTGTGCCGTCACGGACAGAGCAGTGCCGTGTGGACTGAGCCTGGCAGCACCTGTCAGGACTACAGGAACTCCAGGGTTTCCCATCAGTCTTCAACAGCACGCGCTGGTGCAGGTACACGGACAGCCAACAAACCAGTGTTATTAAAACACATGACATACTTATAGAGCACATCATTTTTACATTTCATTAGTACTCGAAAAATCCAGACAGACTGAGTCATCCCAAGTGGTGGAAGAAGAATTTAGATAAGTAAAAGTAGCAATATCTCTCTATAAACTTCAAAATCCTGCATTCCAGTAAAATGCACTTAAGTATCAAAAGTAGTCATTGTACAAGAGAATGGCCCCTGTCAGTGTTTTGTTGGGGGTTGTTACACATTATAATTTTGGATTATTACTATTACTGATGCATAATCATTTGTAAGCAGCATTTGCAGCCAGTTGATGTGGAGCTAATTTCAACTCACCATTCGCTCACCGGTATTTCATCAACACATCATCGTTTTTTTTATCTTAATTTGCAAATTAATTGGTATTAGTAAAAAGTAAAAGAGTAAAAAGTAGAAAATTTGCCTCTGAAATGTAGTGAAGTAGAATTATAAAGTACTCGTACTTTACATTCCAAAGTTTAGTTGAAGCTAGTGTGAGGGTATCTTCCAAAATTACAATCTTTTCGGTATAAAATTCTCACTTTGTGTTTTCTTACTAAACTGCAGTGGAAGGAGAGTTACACAAGACGTTAACTTTGGAAGATTTGTCTAACTCATTCTGCGGATGCCTCATATTACCTTTGGTTCAACTTTGGAATGCATTTTTACACAGAACGAGGACTGTGTATTTTGTCCCCCATTACTTACATTAGAAGCACATCAGGGAGGGATCTTTTAATGTCCAGTATGAACGGGAGGAATGATTAAAGCAAGCAAAAACGGTTTCATTGTACAAATGGGCACCTTTTAACACAGACTTAAAAAATTGTGCAACTATCCTTTCATTTGTAAGCAGCATTTTAATGTTGCAGTTGGTCGGTTGTAGTCACTACAGCTGTCAAATGAATGCAGTGGAGTAGAGGAGTACAATATTTACAATATTTCCCTCTGAGATGGAGTGGAGTAGAAGTAGAGCAGCATAAAGTAAAGTACAAGTACCTTAAAATTGTACTTAAGTAGAGTACTTGAGTAATAGTTAATGAATGTCAAAGCACAGTATCCTAATATAATGAATCCAAGCAGTGTGCTAATTTAAATATTAATTACCTGAATGATCTGCTCTGTGTACCTACTGTTCAAGAAGGACTTTACATCGGGAATAAATGATGTTTGTTATTTTTTATTTATATAATATTATGTATTACATTTTTACACCATTATATCAGTGTTCTGAGCTGTCACTTTTATTCTTTAAAGAACAACTGATGATCTGTTGTATGTGTTTTCCCCTTGTTAACAGGACCTGGTGAGCCTTTCACACTTTGGAGGCTTTCTGTTTTATCCCTACTCCAGGTTCTCGGCACCATCAGCCCAGTACCTCGTCCCACCAGTGCGGTCCAGAATGGATTTCAGAGCCTATCCAAGCGTCCACAGTCAGGACTATCTAACCTCTCCGATGATATCTTCATCTGTTTCTCCTGTGGCTGGCGGTGGACTGAAATATCTCGCCTCCGATTTGCTAATGCTACCCAAAACAGACCAGAAGAACTCAGTGGACGACGCTGAAATTGACTGTAGTGAAGAAGAACCACAAAGAGAATGAAAATACTGACTTGAGAGCAGCTATTGCTGCTTTCGAGTGTCCCTACCTGTAGTCTGCCCACTCCCACCTACAGAGTCGAAAGGCTGTTCTGTTTCGTGGGAATGACACTAAACTTACTTGGCAATGAAACTTGTGTATTGGTCTTATAGTCTACATCTGCATCTTATTGCCTACATCATGACTTAAGACTGAATCACTGTGGTGCAAAGAGCATTTTATTTCAACAAATGTAACTTAGTTTATAAATAACATATTAAGTTGTGATTTTATTGAAATTAGGTGCGGCTCGGTGGATTATAAGGATGCTGAATTAATGGCTCTTCTAGATTCAGAAAATGTCTTTCCTTTGAGCCTAGAAAAATGAGACTGACCGATTTCTGATTGAAGTTTGGTGTATAGTAAATTAAATGAATAACATCCAACATCCTCCATACATAAAACCCAAAAAACGGAACCTTAAGAATCGATACTTAAAGAAGCTCTTTCCAGACTTTTCTCCAGTGAAACTTCCCGAAAGGTTATTTGCCAACTTTACCATTTACACACACATGTATTTGAAATTAATATCTTAAAACATTTCAGCTTCTTTGCATTTAAAGAGTCCATGAGATTGTGTGGATTTTCTTCACAAATACTGATCCAATAAATGAAAAATTATCCGAAATTTATCCGAAAATTAAAAATTAAAGTTAAAAAAGGTATATTTATTTAGAGAACAGTCAATATCTGGTTTGATCAAATTTGATTGACAGCGATTAACAATCTATATTAACTGTCAAATGTTGCTCAATCCTGATTGGTACATGGAAGTATGTGGCATCATCATTTTTCCAGCTGAGCCCCGCCCACTTCAAACCAGTGAGAAGAGCATAAAGAAAAGAAAGAAATACAGAAATCTCTCATGTGACATAACCACATAACCAAAACTGTTCAAACTGGCAGAAAATATTGTGTTCATGTAGGAGCCCATCACTCATAGTAAGAAGCAGATAAAGAAAACACGTTTTCGGGGCCTTTAAGGAACTAATGTTATGCTATACATTACATTCATCCAGCAGACAGCTTTCTCTAAAGCATCTCACATTTTTCCCGATGTACATACACCACAAGGAACTGTTTGGGGCTCAGTGTATTGGTCAAGAGTTCGACATGCGGACAGGACGATACGAGGATCAAAGCGCCAACCTACAGGCCAGATTTTGAAATGTAAAAACAACATTACACAAACAGCAAAAGTTATTAAAATTTCTGATTAAATTACCCCACTGTGTTTTCTTTTTGAATTAATGCTCTTTTCATGTCCTGTCCTATGTCATTCAGTCACTAACCTATACATGGTGATCCTTGTTTTCAGCTGCAGTCGTTGTTGAAACTCCTCTGGAAATCAACAACTCAACTAACTAAATTTGAACTCAAATAAGTGTCTTAGAACTTTGTAGAGAAATTATAATTTTCTCTATGTCACAAATGTAAGAGATTTGTTAAACCATGTTCAGTATAAAATAAACCAACGTTAAGTTGTGTAATGAAGGGCCACAAAAGGCATTTTAGTCCAGACATTTAAAGGGATAGTTTGGGTTTTTTGAAGTGGGGTTGTATGAGGTGGTTATCGACAGTCAGTGTGTTACTTACAGTAGATGGGGGTCGGCACGCAGCCAGTTTGGAGAAGCAGACAGCTGCTCCGCCACAGACGCTCAGCTCTGTATTATTGTGAATGGGGATCAACAGTAATACGTATTTAGACTGCCAAAAAAAGTTCGACCTAAAAAAATCAATATCAGTCTAAGTGTACACTATAAAAGTAAAATTCTCTGCGCTTTACTGTGCTGTCAGACAGCCCTTTCCTTTGGCACTACATTTTCTCAACCGCAGAACTTACGATTTGCGAGCGGCGTAACACAGTGCGCTGCGAAGCAGTGTGTATACGTAGGAACATGGAAATACATATTACTGTTGATCCCCATTCACAACAATACAGAGCTGAGCGTCTGTGGCGGAGCAGCTGTCTGCTTCTCCAAACTGGCTGGCTACTGTAGGTAACACACTGACTGTCGATAAGCACCTCATACAACCCCACAATCCCAAACTATCCCTTTAAGGGGCTCTCATCAGCTTGGAGCCCAAAGATGACACAAAAAGTAGCTAAATGGTATTATTTCCAGGTGCACGACGTCAAATGTAAACAAAAAACATGGCTGACTGTGACAAACTGATGATTCTTTGTCAAGTGTACACACAACTGAACTCTCAGCAGTGCAGCCTCAGCGGAGGAAACAACGACACATGAACAGACGCCATTAGACATATTATTTTACGACACTTTTATACTCGGAAACGTATCTTCATCTTCCACCAGCCTAATACAATACTGCAGTCCACAAATACATCCTACCCCCCTCCCTTATTGATTGAAATGTAGCCTAATGTGTGCTTCCATGGTGCTGCCACTGTTGTGTGACGTCAGATAACTGCTTCTTCATGAAGGTGGGGTAGATGGATTTGCCCCGAGTTCACAAGTAGGAACATCGACTTTAAGTAGCATTTTCGAGTTCTGAGTTGTCTGGAAAGCTACATAAGTGGAGTTCCATTGTACTTGATACCGATGACCGATAATCTCACGAGATCAGGGCGAAGGCGGCTTCAGTCTTTGGAGTTGCTCTCCACTTGCAAAACTTCGAGGCATGATGGGAAACGCCTGGCTCTCCCCTGATCGACCAGCTGATTGGTTTAGATGTTGGATCAACAACATGACGTTTTATAGAAACATTTATTGTTTGTTTCATTGGAGATAATTAACACTATGAAGTTTTATTCTGTAAACAGAATAAGTGCTGTGTGGTGTCAGCTAGAGAGGCGTTCAGTTTATAGTTCTCAGACTGCATACAATCTATGCTCCAGTCTACAAAATGAATATTGCTTACTTAATTCTTTAAGTATCATAAAGAAACAGAAAACTTTTGCAGCTGGGAAGTGAGGATTCTTAAAATAACATCTGTGGAGTACAGATGTGAAGCCCTGGCAGTCTAAATATCTGATAGTAGATCAATATAGGCTGAATTTGTGTATTTTGACTATTGATTCCTGTTTTGAATTTCTTTAGTTTGAGAAGGACAAGCCCAGCAATCGACTCTGGGCAGACGATTTATATACAGCGGCAAACTGATATGATGGCTGGCTTACATGAGAATTCCAGCCCATTTAAATGTTCATGTAAAATAATTAAGTAACATCAAGGTTAACTATTAACCAAACACTGTCACGCGATCACAGATGGCCTATAGCATTTTAGCCCAGGCTATAGCATTTTAAGAGGCCACCCTGTCATACAGAAGAACATCAATAAAACAACAGTAAGGTTACTGGAGTACAAGCTGAACAGATTGGTCTTTTTGTCACTGCCCCTGCTGCCGGAGTTCATCTTCAACAAGTTTGCATCTTTGCCACTTCAGGCGCTTTTCGCTCCACTACGAAAGAGCACAAGCAACAGTTGGGAAAACGTACATACTGGAGAATACTGTAACAAAACACAGCTGTCAGACGTATGAGGAATGAATAGGAAAATTATTTGAATGAAGAACAACTCTGAAATACCAGTGCTGCACAGCAGTAACATAAATGCAATTAGTAATGTAGAAAAGACAGAACCTCTCGCAAAGGGCATTTGTGAAGATCCACAGCTGTATGTATCTTTAAATGCTAAGCTACCCTTGCACAAAACCCAGGAGTTACAGAAAGAAGGGCTTCATCAAGCGGAGACCTAGATTTACCATTCGATATATTTGAATTAGGGAGAGCCATTTCAAATGCACAGCAAAGACGGTATCTGTTACAGCATGTTAGCTCATATGAAAGACAGAGACCTTGAAGCAGTTTGTTTAACATGATATAAGATACAGGCATAATCCCGTGGATATGGAAGCAGTCAGTTACAGTACTAATACTAAAACCAGGTAAGGATTCATCAAATCCATCAAGCTTTAACATCACAGTTAGGGATGACCGTGGAACGGACGGTAACAGAGAGACTGACACACTTCCTAGAGAGTAAAGACCTATTTTCTACCAATCAAAGTGGATTTTGTAAAAGGAGAGAGACGATGGACTCTGTCTTACGTCTGGAATCAGAACTCAGGAAAGCTCAAACCAATAAAGAAATGGTGATTGCTGTGTTTGTCGATGTTGAAAAAGCATATGATATGCTATAGGCTCTATACATTTTAGCAATAAATCTTTTAATCAAAACTATTAGCAGCGACAACCGGATTACTGGCACATGTGCACGGAGTTGCCGCCATTGCCTATGCCGAGGACATCACTGTTGTAATAAAAAATAAAGCTGAGATGGATGTTTTAAGCAGTCATTTGAACAAGCATCTGGAGCTAATCTAAATCATGAGTTTGGATTGGAGATGAGAGTGACAGAAAAATTATTAACACTCAATTCAAACAAGAAATGAATATACTAGGCTATATACTTGGTCTGTCCATCTGTAACTGAAACTGTGGTGAAAGAAACTGGGAGAAAAAACTGTGTGAAATTAAAGATGAAGTGCAGGAAAGGGAAAATGAAGATATTAACTAGCCTACAGATTAAGAATAGTCAAAACCTTCATCCTGTCCAAACTCCTCTTCCTGGCAAACATCCTTCCTCCAGCCAACAAAATGATAACTAAAATAAACAAAGAGTGTGTCAACTTAATTTGAGGGACAACCAGGGGAGTTGCCAAATGAGAGCTAACGTATAAAAGCAAGGGATGTGGGGAGCTTGGGGGCTGTGGAGTTTGGTATCAGATTAAAAATGGCTTTTGTTAAGAATGTTTCTGCCCCCATCTCCAGAAATGCTCTCTGGGTTGGAGGTCGCTCCTTGTGGAGAAAGAGGAGAAGGAGAGCTAGAAACGGTCCAGATTACAAACTACTATATGGAGATATTATTACACAAAAATCTGTCAGAGAGCATTCGAGATGTTCGGTGGCTTATCTCCGTTAACAGACTTCCTGTAAGAGCTGTTGTTTCATGGAGTTGTGTGTAACTACCAAATAATGTCCCATGATTTACTGTAATGATGATGAAACAACATCTCCTGATAGACTGTTACAGTGCTCAGGAAGTCTGGTCTATACTGCAAGACGTAAAAGTGGGAATATTCCATTACGTATTCTTACCTGGTGTCAACATACTGACAAAGTGAAAAACAAGTGCAAAAAGATCCGCAATATACTGCGATGTCTGTCAGGGCGAGATTGGGGAGCGAACAGGGCATCTTTATTAAATATTTATTGGGCTCTTATGAGAGCAGTCCTAGATTATGGATGTATATCTTATATGTCTGCAGCAGAAACCAACTTTAAAAAGCTTGATGTCAAACAGGATCAGGCTCTCCGAATTTGTAGTGGAGCATTTAAAACATCACCAGTATCTACAATGCAAGTATAAATGGGGGAAATGCCTCTAAAAATTAGGAGGGTCAAGTTTATTTTGCCGTATTAGGTTAATCTGCAAGGACATAGTAGATCACACCCAACAAAGGCCATTTTACAGGAGTGTTGGGAGCATAATAAATCCAGATTTTACAGTTTTGGGTGGCTAGGGAATGCTAAGACGCAAAATGTATGCCTATGTAATCTAAAACTAAGCCCCACTGTTCCATCATCAGCCATACCTCCATGGAGATTCATTGTGCCATCCACAGATACAAGTCTGCAGCAAAAGTTAAAAGAGAAACATAAACTGGTATCAAAGTGGACAATAGTACAAAACCAGAGACTGGGCACACAGGTGCTGCTTTCATCGTCCCTCAATGTGAGGTAGCAGTGAAAAAGAAAGTATTAGACCATCTCTGAGTGTACACACCTGAATTACTCAGAATATTGTTAGCATTACAATGGGTGGAAGAAAATAACCAACCCAGTGTTGTAATCGCTTCTGATAGTTTTTCAGCGCTTTTAGGCATTAAGTCTGGAATGTCGTCATGAAGGCAGGATATTGTGTATGAAATCTTTCATGTGCTGCTCAGGTTACATAGGGGATTGGATATCTTCTTCCTTTGGGTTCCTGCTCTGGTAGGGGTGGAAGGAAATGAGAAGGTAGATTGACATAAAGTTAATTGACATACAAATACCGAAAAGTAAAGCAGAGGTTAAAACTATCATAAAGGATTATATGCACAAAACCTGGCAGCAATACTAGGACTTAAGTGACACAGGAAGACATCTTTACAATATTCAAACATGTACTGATAGATTACAACAGGTGCAATGAAGGAAGAAGGGAAATAAGATCACTAAATGATGGAAAACACAATATTACATTGGGGAATATGCAAGGAAAGACGTCATGAAAAGTACGCAATCTTCTAATTAATTACTTAAGAGTAACAGGAATAATGGAAAGAATCTAGTTGTTTTTTTAATTTCTGCCAATCTACTGCTCCACACTCCAGTCCAGTAGGTGACGGTATTGCACCTATAAGCTAGTTTGCCATCCGCTATTAAATAAACTCAGGGAAGAAGAAGACGGCGCTTTTTGACGACGTCATACACTCGAAACCCAAACAAACCTTTGTAGATGGCTAGTTAAAGATTGCTGTTAACCATGAATGGCTATTTTATTAGGATGAATGTAGTATTTTGAGGGAGACAATGATTTCAGTTAGCTATATTCTGTTGTGTGGACAGTTCCTGCTCCTACTGACGGTGATTCTGTTACAATGTCTGGAAGGAATTCACTCCCAGAACTCATCGACAACGGAGACTCCTGCCGCTTCTCCTGGTCCGGGAGCTACCGCACTCCCGTTCAGCGAGCAGCCGCCTGAAATTGTGAAATATGAAATACTTGTGGAAAGCACGAATTATACAGAGCCCTATGAGTACAGACCCCCGTCACCGGTCGTCCTTTGCAGTTATCTGTAAGTAACGTACAGTAACGTTAGTCTTGCTAGAATGCTATTCGTTAGCAGGTTAGCTAACCTAATGCTAACTGCGCGCAGCTGCTGTTGTGAGACTGACACAGCAAACTGTTTTCAGAAATCTGTCACTTGTACATCAGTAATCCAGTACCCAAAACAGCGCTGTTTCCAAATATCTAACATGATCTATAATACTTTTAGAATATAACGTTATAACGTTATATCATTAAATAAGGCCAATTAAAATAATAATTGAAATAAAGTCCAGCATAGGTAATATCTTGTATGCCGAATTTACTCTGAGGTCATATTAATAAACAATAGCCTTTAAATCATGTTCTACCTGGTGTGCATTGTTGCGAATAATTCAGGGGTTTTTAAACTTAGATTTTATGAATTAAGTTTGGCGTGCGTTTTCCAACTACGGAGATAATGGAATCTACAGTTGCCTGTTGTAGGTTATAAGTAATTTTCACAGCAGTGGCATGCTACATTGTTCACGCTCTGTCTTTCATTATACATTCAATATATGATGAAGACCGGAGGAGTTCATCTACTGTCAAGACCCTGTGGATCATGCAGGCAACCACAGCGCCTTTCTGGAGATGGGCCATGGTTGTGTTGGGGTAAGTGCTGTTTTTTAAGAACATTTTATGTTGTTTATCATTCGGCACTTAATTTATTTACTGTTTTTATCTTTAGTGGGGTGGCCAGACTCAAAAAGAGGTGAACCACACACCGGTTAGCTGCACTGCACTTGACGATATAGAGTGTGCCGGACCCAGAGAATTCCTCAGAGGAAATGTACCCTGCATCAAGTAAGGGATACCCTGCTCGACACACAACTGTATAAATCTACATGTGCCAAAACACCAAAACTTCATGCAAAACAGTATTAATTTAATGTGTTAATTCCTAGAATTGTTAAAACACACGCCTACATTTTGAAGCAGCTGATGTGTAAATTTAATGTTCCGTTAAAATCTCAATCTCAAATCTCTCTTTTTATCATATTCTCTGGCTTTACCAGTTAATGGCACTGTAAAGGTAAATGTCGATGTTATACAGTTAGGTATGAAGGTGATAATGTATGCTTGTATGAAAGGCATAAACGATGTTCCCAGGCATCCCAGAGACATTCCGTTATTTCACCCAGTCTGCAAAAAATTT
Source organism: Siniperca chuatsi (assembly GCF_020085105.1). Taxonomy (NCBI): domain Eukaryota; kingdom Metazoa; phylum Chordata; class Actinopteri; order Centrarchiformes; family Sinipercidae; genus Siniperca; species Siniperca chuatsi. Next base: position 7,148,949 of record NC_058046.1, read on the forward strand.
AAAATGAATTATTAAAGTGGTCAAAATTTTAAATGTTCCCATGTTCTTTTGCCACCTGTGCAAACCTGGCTGGTAGCTAAAATTAGGGATCTGTTTAAAAAAAAAAAAAAAATCACAACCAAAATATGAAGAAGCACACAGGAAATGCAGGTCAATTAATTCTTCCAAAGTGAACAGTAGTTAATTAACAACACATTTCTAAATTGGTTTACCGTTACATATAGTTCATAATCTGTCTGTTCACTGAAGGGAGCAGGTCATTTTTGACCCGTTTCAAGCATCCTCTCATAATTAGTCTCTATACCAAATTTTGAACCACAAATCCATTTAATGTTCATAAGTACCCTATTTCTTATTAATAAATGGGTGATTAACCCTCAGTTAGGATAGTGAATGTTGGGATAGTGTTTTACACCAGTTCTTTAAAGAAAGAAAGAAAAGAAAAGAAAGAAAAACATTCACAATCACATTGTATGATACTGTACATGCTATAACAGCTGTAATGATTTCAGTGGATTTGTCTGAATGTGAAAAAGTCAAGAACAATTTACTTACGGGATTTATTAAAATTCACCCCGAGTTACCGACTTAACAAGCAAGGCTCTCTGAAAGTTTGATGGAAATTTTACCTAGTTTTTTACATTTTATAGACTAAGCAATATGTAGATTAATCCAAAAAAAAAAAAAAACAATCGACAAATGAATCAATAATGAAAATAATAATTACTTGCAGCTCTGGTGCCCCACCTACCAAATATGCAATATGATAGGTAAATGTCCTGTCATTATTAATAAAAGGAGAAGATGACAAAGGGCCTGCAGTGTAATTGTGTAGCTTGTTAAATGTTTTTCCCCTTTTTTCACTTTATTGTCAATATGTCACACCTCATCCTTCACATGTCAAGTGACAGTGTCGTTTTTTTCCCTCTCATATTAAGTAATTGAGAAGCAGATTGACAGCACATTGGATGATGGATCCATTCAAGATGTACTGTAGCAGCCTGCTTTATTATGAAAAAACTTTGCTGTCACTGACAGTGGGCTGTTTATTGTCCATGCCTATTAACTTAACCTGGCATGTAACTTTTTTAAATTCCCATATAATTTTTTACTTAAATCTTTAAGAAACATAAAGAGAAAGCAGGTATATGAGAAGGGAAAGTTGCTCTCAGTCCAGACTTGTGGGCTTACATTGGGATGTGATGGTGTGACATCTACAGATAACAAGAAGCTGGAGCCTAATAATCTCCCCTGTTAATTGTCAACATTGTACTGTGTAGAAGACAGAGGAGTTATGTAAGAGTAGTCAACGTTAGGCCAGATGGTGGTGCTAGAGGACAGGTCATGAGCTCACTACAATCGATGGGCTCCGTCTTCAGATATTGTGTCTGTGTGAGAATCGGGCCAGGAGGTACGCTCATTAGGAAATGGAAAGTTGAAACTGATGTTGGCATCAGAGGAGAAGTTGTCGAGTCGCCAAAATCAATGGGCTTTCTTCCTGTTGGGTGCATGGTAAGATTCATATCAGTCTAGCCATTAGTTTTTGAGATGGGTTGGTCACAGACAAACAAAGGAATGAACAGACAGGTGATTGCGCAACCTTTGCACCTCGGTGGTGATAGTGTTGTAATGTCTAAGCATCTATGCACTGGTCTTCTGGATGAACACTTGTGGTAACTTGTACGACCGATGAACTTAGAGCTGAGTGATTTAGTCGTTTTATGTATTGAAATTTGAGCTGAAACAGTTAATCAATTAGTCGATCGACAGAAAATGACCTATTTTGATAATTGATTAATCATTATCTGATATTTTTTTAAACAAAAAATTCTCTGTTTTCTATCAGCTTCTCAAATGTGAATATTTGCAGGTTTTGACACTTTGACATTATACTAAATATATTTTGAAATGTTGAATATGTCAACGTGGGCTTTGGGAAATTATGATGGACATTTTTTACAATTTTGTGACATTTTATAGACCAAACAATTAATCCATTAATTGTCTTAACAAGCTGTAGCAAGTAATTTTTTTTTAGCTGCCGACTTTTAATTCCAGGAAATTTACACAACTGTAGCTAGCTAACGTTAATTCTGTGAGTTGGTGAAACAAAAAAAAAGAAATCTTGGCTGTTGCTCTAGTTCTCTGTATGCTGGATGTTTTGGGTTTTTTTTTTTAAAAAGAGGACACATCATTCATCATGTCATTTTTAATGTTATGATAAAATAAGTGGGCTGTGTCTTTTTACTGTTCAAACAAAGACCCGCAAAGTGGCAAGTCTTTTTGTACATAAATGAGGTGAATGCCAATTTCTAGCCAACAGGTTCCCCGATAACGGTCATGTGCATAGATATATATATATATATATATATATATATATATATATATATACGTAGATACCGCATCTGGCTTGTGAGATGCGTCTCTGCCGCCGCCATCTTGCAGCAGGGATCTAGCCAGTTCATATAGATATCAGACAGACGTTTGTGCTGCTTTTGGATATTCTAAGGAAAGAAATGCCTAAACCAAGCAACAGGGAATAATAATTCACAGGTGCAAAGTTATATTACAATATTTTACTGTTACTAATGTGTTGAATGATATATCACAATAAGTAATCCTTCTTTTAAGCAAACATAAAGTTAAGTGACTTTCCTGATACTAAGTAAAGCTAATTTATGTCATGTAAAGAAAAAAAACGAAGTATCAGAATGGTTAGTGTAGTTAGCATATTTTATTTGTTTATGTTGTTTGTTAGCTTGTTAGCTTGAATAGTAACTGGCAGTGGCTGACACAGCGTTAGTGGCAATAATATCTGCTACAATGTTACAGTGTGTTCACATTGTTATTACGTAACATTAGTAGATAGTGGAAGGAAGCTCCAGGGTCCGGTTTACATCCAAAAACTGCACACTACTATATTTGTCAAAACTTTCACTTCGCTAACTCAGTGCAAACTCTCGCTCTGTACTGTACTGAGCCCGCTCTGCGCTGGAGGTTTCAGGTTTCTTTGCCGGTGGCATTGCGATTGGCTTTCGAATTTGTGACATCACAAATCTAGCTTGCCCGAGTCTGTTTGAATCTCAGATTTTAGGGAAGTGTACAGACATCTCCCCCTTCAGTAGAGGAATGTGAAAACACCTCTCTAGTGAAACTGTGAAACATGGTCTGACATTTTACGGGACTTAAACATAAGAAAAACACATTTTTGAGTGGAAGAGTACTTTTAAAAATGTCTCTTCAACTTGTTCTTACTCCCACAATTTTCCCTCTTCGTATATAATTTTCTTCAAAACGTAGGTAAATTTGCGCTTTTTCATACAGTGTATTGTAACTATGGAAGCAAAGGGATTTACACATTTGGTGCTGTAAGCCTCCAAGTGACAGGGTGCCAAACAACTGCCCCATAGCCTTCAATGTTAACTGAGACCAGAAATTTCAGGAGGAAAGCACAAAAAGAGACTTTTCTAACCTGCGTTTCTTGTCACATTTCTGACACTACACACACAGAAGGGTCAGCAGAGTCTCCTCCCTCTCACAATATCACAATTTAGGTGATAGGAGTTACAGTCTTTGAGTCGTAAGCAGGAGTTTGAGAGGTGCGCATCAGCTTAATCTCTATTAAATTAACTTTCTGACCTGTCTAAATGGTGTGTTCAAAGCACCTCTGGGAACAAGTACAGCTTCACAGAGCCGCCAGCATGGCTGCTCTTAGTCTTATTACAGCCATATATCCTTAGTGTATTTACTGAGACACTCTAATCAGCTTTGCCTCTTAATTCTTTTAGTCTCTACAAAAACAGGTAAAAAAGCATTCTGTTTAAGGCTTAGGCTAGTACTTTAACATCAGACATTAAATCCATAAGATGTTTTGGATTATTCAGCCTTTTTTATTTTAAATCAAGTTGCTCTTTCTTTTATTTTTTAATTTTATGATACTTTTATGATTTTTATTTGTTGTTTTTTGTATGCACCGCCTAATATATGGTGAAATGACTCAGACCCTGTTGAAAACGAGATGATGCATCTCAAGGGGATCATCCTTTTAAACAATAAATGTGTTAGTTTAGTTGAATCAGTTGAGAGATTGAATACAGTATACATAGATAGGACTGAGACATGAGTACTGAGGCTAATGCACACACAATTTTTTTTTAACAAAATAGAGAAAATATTGGTAGAGCAACTCTTTTACAGATTTACATCAAATAGACATGCAGTGTTCATTGTTAGAGATGTTTCTACCTATACAATATGCACTGTAGCTATACATAATTCCAGATCTACAGCTCAAGTTCAGATGTTGGTATCAGGATTTCACCACTAGAGAGCAATGTTTACAAATGTATAGAACCACCACTTGACTTTTTTTTTGGCCATGTTTGCACAGTACACCATGTTCTCCCAGCATCTCTCTGCATTCATCAGCACATGAGGTTAATCTCTGTTGTAACTGCATAGAGATCAGAGACGTGCAGCACCTGTAAAAAGACACTACTGCATTCTAGTCCTTGGATAAATGCTACCTTTGTGAAGCTTATAATGTTTAGTTTCTGTGCAGACTCTGTCCACCCATTTCATTGTAGAGAACAGGTGTTGCTTTTATTGTATCCACTCCTTCAGATAGATAGATCAGAACTGCAGGTGTTCTTTTAAGGCCTTGTGGTTTGTTTCATCTTTATCATATTAGTATTTCCATTATTTCTGCTTAAATATTGCCGTTTATTTTTTTTAATTTACATATTGAACTTTACAATTATACAAATGATTGAGGCTAAATGTATTAAATGGTGTTGTAATTAAATGTAACATTTAATGTTCATGATTTATTTTATATGCACAGTTGCTCTTATTTAATTCCAACTGACATTTAATTGCCTTCATTGTCCTCTTGTACCTTTTGCACAGATACACGGGACACTATTTCATCACCACGCTGCTGTACTCCTTCTTCCTGGGATGTTTCGGGGTTGATCGTTTCTGCCTGGGCCACACCGGCACTGCTGTCGGGAAGCTGCTCACCCTGGGAGGCCTGGGAATCTGGTGGTTTGTAGATTTGATCCTGCTCATCACTGGCGGCCTGATGCCCAGCGATTACAGCAACTGGTGCACCTACTACTGAGACCGACAGTAGAGTGTGACCGAGTACTCTGGCCACTTCTCAGTCAGATATTATCAGTTAAATATTGAAAACTCCAGGGAATTGGCCTCTGCCTGCCATGGTTATGAATCTGTGGGCTGGTTTGTTCTAAGGGGATTTATAGCTGTGCTGCAAAGTGGAGTCCAGGGACCTCCTGAGAACTCCTAAAGGGTTCCCAGGGCTCCTGAGAAAAATGTGGAATAATTTGATTTCATTATAATTTAATTTGCTTGAAATTTCCCACCTTGAGAATGCATAGGAATGACTATTGTACTCAGCTTTCACCAGAGCGACAGTGATTCCAGTGCTACTTTTTAGCACTAAATTATGAAATTGGGTCACATTTCACACCTGTAGTTTAGTTTATATGGTCCGGACCAAGGAAAGAAATTAGACTTTGCTACCTTTTAGTTCTGGTCTGCTTCATGTTGACACTGACTTGAGAAGGACACAAGCACAACACACCTCTAGAAGAACCGATTTATGGGGGAAAATCACTGCACTCCTGGTGGCAGAAACATGTGTTACCACGGTTACCAAATGATTTGCATAAATATATACTGTACATTGTTTATAAGATTGCTTTGTTGACAGCTGACTATGAGTATATGGATTTAATAGTAGTTCAGCACTGGTGGTACCGTGTTACCACAGTTACCAAATGATTTGCATAAACATATACTGTACATTGCTTATAAGATTGCTTTGTTGACAGCTGACTATCAGTACATGGATTTAATAGTAGTTTAGCACCGTGTATCAGTCAAGTCACTGCAAAAATCACATCTGCCATCATAAAGTCCGGTGGTTGATCGCTTGGCTTTCACACCACAAACTGACTGCACCGGAGCTTGCTGAGAGGGAGCTTTCACACCCACCTGTTTGGTTCGGTTTACCAAATTCTGGTGCTTTTCATACTGTGGTGCAGACTAGACCATCCTCCAAGCGGAGAGTGGTTCATTTGTGGTGTGAAAGCAAAACAAACCAAACCAACCAGATTGTTTTTAGTAAATATGTGATTTTAGCAGTAAAACATGGTACACAAAACCCCTTTTTCTCCCTTTTTACTTGTTCGTCACTGTATATATGATATAGTACAAGGTCCAGTTTCAGTCTATACTAGTAATAGTCATCAGTTATTTCTTTACGAGCTCTTTGTGACACTAGAGAACATAAACACATATGGCCCAGTAAAGTGCAGCATGACTTGCAATTTGATTCCCCCATGTGGGACCACGTAGCAATAATGACACAGGATGACATCACAATGTACTTTTTTCTTCTTGCTTTGTTTGGACCAAATTAACTGAACTACAGGTGTGAAAGTGACCTGAAATCCTACAAAATGTTCTTAACATGAAAAGTGAAGCACATCAGGGTCTGTGGCACCGGTTTGGGAATTAGCCCTCATGTCCTGAAAATGATAGAAAATGCAATTCTGTCTTGATGTACATTGGAATCCACATGTCCTGTAGCTACAGTCCCACTCCTAATGTCACATATTGTTCATACACTGTAGAGTGATACAGCCAAGTTGTCACTGTTCACATACATAATATTGCATACCGACCAAGAATCCTCCATTCCAGTTAAACTCTGAGCAATGAGCTTAGAAATATATTGCAGTTTCCTGAGGGCAACATCCTACACAGAGTTATCATAGCGTTCCTTCTTCAAATGACCAAACAGCCCAACTTTGACCCTTCACTGTTCTGACTTCTGTTCTCTCTGCTGCTTTAATGAGTTCCAACTGTACTTTGATTGATTAACATTACAGCCTCAAGCTCAGTAAGAACATAAAACTCAACATGGACAGTGTTCACATAAGTCATGTGGACGAGCTGATGATTTAGTGGTTTTTAGGTTTGACTCTAGGAATGTTTTGAGACGGGGAAAGCAGTAAATTCCTTCACCTTGAAAAACTGCATCTGTGCTGTGGGACAGCATTTCCCTCCTTTCATGTGTAGAGTCTGACCCTGTTCAAATGCCTCACACTAAAACAAATTCTGATCTTCATTGACTTTGTCCAGCTAAGCTCAGGTCTCACATTAAATATCTTAAATGTGTTATATCTTATTAAAAATCTTATTCTTCCACTTTCTGCATTTCTCATCTTTACCTGAACTGAAGGTTTATGTGCTCTTTCATAGCTACAGCGGGTTTCATTACCTAAGGATCCATAAAACCCTTTTAGGTCATAAAAAGTTGAAGAAGACATGATCGTTAGCATGTCAACTCTTCTCATACAGCAGCAGCAAAATGCTTTTAGCAGGCAATATATTTTCAGCTGGCTTAATCTTTTGTAGGGGGAAGAATAAAGACACTGTTTTACATATTGCAATTTCCCACTTAATTCACACTATGGCAATTTATATACTGTCTTACACACCTGTATAAAATTTGTACAGAGAGTTTTTCATACATAAGATCTTTCCTTTAATGTAATTCTTTGCTTTATTTTATTTTCAGCTCTGCAGAATTGCCCTATATGAGTTTAAAAACATACTGAAACATACTGTGTCAATGCCTCTTTGAAAACTGTAATGTTCTGGAGTCTCTTGGCCTTGTAAGATACTGTATATAATATTGATCTGCCCAATAGAAGCTTCACTTGGGAAGCGTTTTATATTCTTTAACTTTAATCCACTCTACTATTTATTTATTTGCTTTACACGTTTCATGTGTTGAGTCAGAAAAGACATGTTCCTTGAAACTACCCCGAGTCTTATGTTTATTTGACAATGTTTCCTTTTCAGATGATCTCTTGGCTTGTTTCTCCTGAAAATAAAAAACGTATAAAGGAAACATGCCATTTGAGATGAAATTGAGGGATAGGGGTACTCAGTTAATGAAGGGAGGTTATACCAGATTGTTCTATTGTTGATTTTTACTGTGCTCTTCAACTTTTTATTTAAAGCTACATGTGCTGCTGGAAAACCCAGTTTCCCCTTTTGTGATGGTGAGAAGGAATCTAAAGTGTCTCATGCTGTATTTATCACTGTTCACAGTTGTGACTCAATAAAAAGTATCTGGTACAGTGTGTTCTCTTAATTCTGGGATTAGATAATGGTCCCTGGTTGGGCCCTGGTGATAGAACATGTTTACTTCCCTTATCCTGCCTTTGGCTAGACTAGATTATCACTGAGCTTGTCAGTATATTACCCTGTAAAATTACCTGAAGGGTTGAGTGCGACTTACAGTACAGTAAATGCACAAAGTCGAACCTGTTTGAACTCTTTGCAATGGATTTGTGCAACAGCCAATCAAAATACTGACATCAGGGCACTTAACATTCAGTTTGGTACTGCTACAGTCAACTCATACTGAAAGTGATCAGCTCATAGTGTAAACAATTCAATTTACATGATTTCACTTGGAAAATCCCCCTAGTATCAGTACTGCTTTCCAAGGAGTTTTGGGTACATATTTATTCCATATATTCATTGGCCATATATAGAAGAAAAAGTCAGTATATTTCCGAGGTTTGTGGGTGGACACACTTTATTTAAAAACTGTGATAGTCCAGGTTGTTTAAGCAAGTTTTACAGGGATACATGAAGTTAATGTTAATGTCACAGTGGATGTTAGCTTTTATGCTTTGACATAAGTGAGGTTCAGGATAAGAATAATGTTCTTGCTTGAGGCCCAATGTTACTCTGGACAATCCACAGAAATCGCTGTCAACAGCTTTTATACTTAATAATGAGGCCTGTGGATTAGCCAGAGTAATTAGTACATTGTCTCTGGAAACAGAAGCAGGTGCAGACATGTCATTTTTAAACGGTGTGAGCACCACAAATGGAATTGCATTTACCACCATTGTATTGGGGTGGAGAAATCTCAGAGATGGATTTCTTAAAACATGGGCAAACAAAACCATAACTATCTGCATGTATTTGGGTGAAATGACCCTTTAACCCTTTAACCAGTTTGTGGTGATCATTGTATTCCAGGAGTTATTTTGTGGCAAATGTTACAGTTCATTTCTTTGGTGTACACACCTGTTTTGTCTAATTTAACTTCAGTCATTAATTTCCTTCATTAAAATAGTTTGTATGGTCATTCAAATGTAGCTTTGTTACTGGGGTGTGTTTACAACTGTGGCTTGCTGCCTCAGTCGGAACCATAGACTGTATATAGAGATGGACGACATGACAGCTCCCCAAAAGTGAAGCCAAAACATTTCGATCGCCCCCTGGTGGCTGGCTGCCGTATAGGTCATAAACCCCGCCCCCTCAATGTTAGCGGATGGGACATGAGCCAAGCTAAAAAAATCAATGTACACGTCAAATACATTTTTCCCAAAAATGAATTCTGTCATTTTAGGTAGTTCTTATCACGCTGATGTTTGTTCAGGTGTTCATTTTTCTGATAAGTTTGGTTCTAATTAGTTATTTGATGCTATAAAAATGGGGTTTCACGTCATGATTGACAGCTGAGGCTGGCTTACGATTGAGTCGGCCGGGTGTATGGGCTGGACCTCGATACCGCGGCTCCAACCCCGATCACTATTGCGCAGACTCTGGCTCCAAATGACGTCACCAGCGCAAGATGGCAGCTCCTATATCCGGGATATTTTGGCTTCATTTTTGTACAGTGGGAGGAAGTGGAGACCTGTCGTCCATCTTTATATATAGTCTATGGTCAGAACATGACATGTCTTGTTGCTTCATGTCATGGGTGTAAAAATTTGTATCTTTACCTTTGATGATTTCTTCCTCTATGATTGTTGAACATTTTTGTAAAATGGTGGCTCTAGAAAGAAGCCCTTGCTTTCATTCTGAAGAAGTGACAAAATATGGTGTATTCACCTTGACATTTTAGATCACTGAAACATTTTCTGATGCCAGTCTCTTGAGCTTCCTTGCTCTCGTAAACACAAAATAGACCAAGTAATGCAGGGCACATCACCAACTGTTTTACCTGCGGTAGGTACAATATAGTACATTTACATTTCTTTTTTAATGGCAGACATTTATAGTCAGTAGTATCAGTCAGTCTCTTCAGGAATGATAGTTAGCGTAACATCCTTATCCTTTCGTTTCACCACTACTGAAAGCGTGGTGCCACTCTGGATGGCTTCGCTCACTTCCTGCGTGGTGTGGACGGGCCACCCGTTGATGCCGATGATGACGTCATGATCGATCATGCCAGCGCTGTGGAGAAAACGACACCTTGAATCACTAACACATAAAGCTTTACTAAAACAGACCCAACCTTGCTGGGTAGATCTTACGCTGTAAGGAAAACATGCTTGACCTTTAGACAAGTCTGTTCCTGTGTCGGGTTCCTTCCCCCTCAAGAAACAAAGTAAGCAAAGGAAGCGGTGGGGTCATGGATTTATAATGCACTGCACTGCTTGACATTTACATTTGAGGCATTTACTCTTGCTGATGATCTTATGCAGACTGATTGACAATAGGCCTACACACTAGACTGTTGAGTAAGATTAAAGATTAAATTCATCAGACAATAGTGGGGGTGCAAGCAGGGCTGGACTGGGAAAATAATGAAAAATGGCCCTGGACTTTTTGACTCACCATTTGTTCCTTCATTAAATCCTTGTGCAAGAAAAATGGTTTGTCTCTAATTTGGTCCTAACTTGTCAATAATCATAACCATTCATGCATAACAACGAGTTCCGCATTTAAAGTTTGCTCCCACCCCATCCAGGCTGTGATTGGTTGGTTCACGAAAAGTGACACTGACGAGCGCATCGACTTTATGAAAAGTTGAACATGTTTCAACAAAAGGCACCAGATATAACTAAATAAACAGCCAGCCAAACCCAAACCTTGCTTATCTTATCCCTATTGTCTTCTGTCTTACCGCTTCAGCTGCAGAACCTTGACTAACAGTTGAACTGGTATCGCTGGGCTCACTGGGCTGCTCTCGCTCCTCTCTGCTGCCAGTGCCTTCGGACTTACTAGGCTGAGATGATTAGGTACCTTTATGTTTTTTCTCTTTTTATTTGTCCATCTTGTTTCACTCCTAGTTATCCATGTGATGTCACCCCATAACTAAGATGGGAACGGGGCGGGGCCCAGATAAAGTTAGAATTCAACCACAGTGAGCCGGCACCCGGCAACTCACTCGCCACACTGGTGCGTAATCAAAGATGTATCTCTCTCGCTCTTGTTTTTGAATAATTGCACTCAGGTTCAAATATGCGATTGCGCCAGCCAGTGTCAAGAAAAAAAAAACAATGGGCCGATCTACCTGTTTTATGGGCCGGTCAGACAAAAAAAGAGGCACGTCGGGCCACCAGGAAAGTGCCTGGTCTGCCAGATGGCCAGTCCAGCCCTGGTTGCAAGGAGTCATATAGTGGACAGTTCAACATTGTCAAGGTAAACTCCTCTGCTGTACTGGTTGTATGTTAGACTACTGATGTATGCTGTTCAAAGCTTCAGTCTTCAATGTCACAGGAGGCGGTGTTGGACTATTAAGAATATAGAGAGCCTAAAGAGTCGGAGAGAGAGATCCTGTCTTCACTAAGAGAAAGATGTCAGAGTTTTGCCTGTGGGAAGCACAAGTATAATGAGCAACCAGACAACAGTTCAGTCTGCAGCCTTGAGAACTGCAGGGATGCTCTTATTCCACACCTCGGAAAATATCCAGAGAACTCCAAATGTCAGTTCACAGCACTGCAGCTGCATTTTGTAAAACCTAGTGCTTAAACAAGCTCGTACTGTGCATCATAGAGCTCCAGGTAACGCTTTCTAATAAAAAAACAACTCACTAGTGCGGTTATCTTAATTTGAAACTTACACCAATGGGAAAAAGACATATTTAATCTTTTAACAATGCTTTCTGCAAGAGCCAACATTTTAGGTTGACAGTTGAGAATAATAGTGACATGTGCATGTGTCAATTAGGGTTGGACTCCTGTTTTTTGTAAGGTTAATAGTGATGCTTATATGTTTTGGACTGAAACCACAGAAACAAGAAATATGAAAACCTGTACAGATTCATTCCTAAATATTCCTGCTAGGGTGGGAAAGTCTCTGCAACAATATATGTACAACACAGACTGAAATCCAGTGGAAAGACTGATAATATTAAAACTGCACTGCACAATGGATCAAATGACTAATGTGTAATGTGAAAGCCGTTGCTCTTAGTGATGAACCCACAGAGAATTAGGTATACAGTATATATGTATATACATATACAGTATATATGTTAGTTTTCCAGCTCACTAACATTATTTACAGTCACAGCAGATAGCTGTAGAGCTAAAAACCTCTAATAAACCCACTGTACACTACTGCTCATCAAGTTAGCGACATTTTTTTTCCAGAGGGCCATACTGACTTAAATAAAGTAAGCAAAGGCCCACACATTGGACACTGAACTGAAACATGAAACATATAGTGCTGAATTATGTTAAACTATATGAATTTGGTAGACATGACAGATTGCTTTAAGGTCTTTTCACACGGGGAGCGATTGACGTGCCTGGTAATTAATTTTCAATGAGAGGTGAGCGGGCAGGTAGGGAGGTGCGGGCAATCTGACAGGCGGAGTGACAAGCGGGCGTGATCCCGTGAAACCGTTGCAGGTCATGTTCGTCTCACGCACACTCGCTGCCAGAGTTGAATTGTCTTGAACTTTTTTCTACGCGACACGCAGGTCGCCGTGCAAATCAGTGGACGAGGGACTGATCCTTGCCGTTTGTGAGTTCCCTGATATATATAGGCTTCATAAACAGGAGGGCTTTCGCATGGCAGAGCACCGGCGCAAGACTGAATGTATCAGGGAATGCTATGTATTAGTTATGTATTACTTAATCTAGGCTATAAAGAAAAAAACAGTTGTACCGGCCGGGATACAGTAGTGCACAGAAGCAGTTTCTCTGGTTACCACGCATAGAGCGCTTGGTGTTTACTCGCAGAGTGCGTGTCTGTCTGTCTATTCACATGAGGAGTGCAGTGAGACCCCGCGAATCCAAGCGAGTACGCAGGCGGTCCTTGTTAGAAAAAACAAGAACTTTCTGTAAGAAAATGTTGACTTTTTTACAGCTGTATTGTGTCAATCTGGTGTACTCTGAGATTACAATGCAAAGATTACTTAAAACAATTCACTTAAATGCAAAATTCATTTTTAAATTAGCCTACATCTTTCCAATTGTCTGATATGCACCACTGGATAGGTCACTGATGAAACACATTGCATTATGTTATAAACATGGACTCAAGGCAGACTGCTTTACAATTCTCAATTAATATGACTTATTCATATTTACCATTAGAGTACATACCTGCATCACTGAATGAAGAAAATATGAATATTCACAACCACTAATTATGAACAAATACATTGTCATATTCATGAATATACAGTATACATGAATACATTTTTTCTGTTCTTTCTTCAGTTATTTCTTGTGTAACTGTTTTTACTGATGTAGCAAACTCAAACTTTAATACCATTGCAGTATAGACCTGCATCACTGAATGAAGAAAAGATTAGATTAATATTTACTATTTATGAACAAACACATTGTCTTACACATGGATACATTAAATCATTTTCTGTTTTACTCTTGTAACTGTGTAATTAACCTATGAGAATTAATTGAATTAACTGTGAGATATTTATGAATGACAGTACCCATGTAATTTAGTAATTTAATCCAGGGTAGTCAGCATTGGGAAATGTGTGAAGCACTTAATGGTCATTTGTCGGGAAAACAGGTTCAGCTTGGCATATCAAACATACAGCCTTTGAACCGACACTCATGAAGAAATATTTAGATGTCCACTCTGTTAAAAATGCGAGTCAACTTTTCTATTTTTTGACAAATTCATCCCAACTCATCGATTCTGTCATCACAACCGTTAACATTATTAGCACGTCACTTGCGGATGCAAGAGTCAACTTGAGGCCTGTACACCATGTCCTAACTGAATGCAAGCATCCAACTATCAGATCGCATCGCGTAACATTGGACGCTCTCTGTCCACGCTGAATCTGTTAAATATGCAAGTCTGTTGTCTGTTGTCAGCTGTGCGCTCGAGATCAGACTGGAGACGTTAACCACTCAAGTAAAAGATGGTGAGTACTTGCTAACTAGTTATGTTAGTAGGCCTACGTTTTAAACAGAAAACACGTTTTATATTGTGATATTTAAATGTTTTCTTTACTGCAAGCTAGCAAGCTCTGCTGAGCATCCTGACAGAAAACACACAAAAATAAATCTTCATACTAGAAACATCCAGCTCCCTGGCGATCTCCCTCCAATCAGCTGCCACCTTATTTAGGTTAACTCCTCATTTAAACTTCATGAATCAACCGTTCCTGGTCCGCCGGCGCACATAAGACACAGAAAATAATGCAAAACCGGTTTCAGTTCCGTAAACTGAAACACGAATCCAAATGAATGCTAATGTTGCTGTGTCTGCTGGATGTGTTAATAGGCAATGTTTTGCTAACACGTCCACCATAACAACTTTTTACAGTGCTGTCAATGTTGTGGCCAACTCATGTGAAAGATATCTGACTTGACTGGTAAATGCTCCACAGTGCTTGCTGAAAAAAGCTGCCTGCTGCGGCTGGAAACAAGGTGATGACAGCAGTGAGACTGAACCAAGACAGTAAAGTTGTGGGCGGGCTGTACGACCAAAACAATGGTCATCTTGCAAGAACATTTTCGTATTCTTATCTTAACTTCCTCTTACTTTTTTTCGTACAGTGGGCTCGTACGAGTGTGCCACGTCAGATTCAGCAAACGCTCCTAACTTCAAATAACTGTGAAAATTACCTGTGTAAACATGATGAATGCCTTCTGTGAGTGCATATTCATGAGAATTGTAAATTAGCATAATCAACGCCTCAATAATACCATATAAGGCTATGCGTCCTGCCCCTTACGTCAGGAAGTGTTCATTCATGAAAATTACATCGAAGAAGAACTTTACGAGTTCAGAGAGAGCAAGTCCTGTTTTCGGAGATCCATAAAGGAAAGTCTATCATTTTTAACAGCGTCAGCAGTGGATTTAAGGGGAATAGGGTTGGATCGGCGTGTCTGTCTGCGGAGTTGCGACTCTAACAAATTACACATTCGTAGAAACACAGCCCGTGGTAATCTAAACCGTGACAACAACCATTTATCTGTCGCTGCCAATATCAGCATGCTTACTAAAGACACGCTCTCTTCCCTGGGCCTGACGCTCTAAGGCATCCAAAAGCTTACACTTCCAGTTGACATTATTCTATAGAGAGACAAATTAACCTTCAATTAGTGCATAATTTAAGATGTTTTGCAGTTTGAGATGTTCATATTGATATTGTAGTGTTATACAATAGCATCAATAGTCAATTTAAATGATGATATCGTTAGGCTTTCTGAATAAATTTAGAATTATATTATAATTCGAATTGCAGAGTCAAACAGGATAATGTCAACATGATTATAAAGTGTATTTTATATAGGATTTTCAAACTCAAAATAGCTTCAAAGTAATGAAATCCATTAGTGAAAAAAACTAATTAACTAATTGCATGTGACTCCTACGACAGGTCTGGACCACTCATAAATTGTATTCGTGCCTAAGAGAACATTCAAAATACAAGAAACAGCACAGTATAATGTCAATCAATTTTACATCCATCAAATGAGAAGTGAGAAGACGCCAATATGAATAACAAACATACTGCATGCTGTTATATTTTGTCCTTCTTGTGAAATTGTGAGCTGAATGGGATGGGATTTCACACCACATAGTAGACAAGATCGTACCTTGACTCTTACCTGGATGCAGCTGTTCCAGGTATTACCTCATAAATGTAAACCCCTGAGCTCACATCTGGAAATTCACCCTCATGCTCCTTGAGATCCTGGATCAAACTGGACAAATGGAGACAAAGATGGATTAAACTTTGAAACAGTCTATACCAACTGAGACAACTCAAAAATGTATCAAAATGATATATGTTGGCTAATGCAAAGTTTCTCTAAACTTCTAACGGGATAATATTGTACATTGCAAAGCATCACAATATAAAAAAAAAGAAAATTTAAATGGCTCTAGGGATGGTAATGTAGGTCGGTCCGCGACTGAAATACGTACATTCATGGTCCCCAGAGGATGAATCCTAATGACTTTGATGATCCCCTGATTTTTACCAAAATCTAGCGCCATCAGGCCTAATAAGTGTCTAATACTTTGGTTTATGACCAAATACCTGCAAAACTAATGACTTTCCCATCAGCCTCAGCTGTAGCTTGTGTTTGGTGGTAATTGGCAAATTTTAGCATGCTAACATGCTAAAGTATGATGGTGAACATAGTTAGCATCATGCCTGCTAAACATTAGCATGTTAGCATTGTCCCTGTGAGGATGTTAGCATGCTGACGGTAGCATGTAGCTCACAGCACCAGCGCATAGTACAGCCCATGGATGTATTAGGAGAGCTGGATACTCCGGTGCCACTCAGCTTTGCAGCCAATTTGTGGCCGTTCACGGTACTGCAGCAAAAAAATCCTGAGGCCCAAAAAGCATTTTCCACATAGAGCACTATAAAAGAGACGCCTGTAAAACTGCTGATAGGACACCTCCAACTGCAAACAAGGTCAATGATTACTTTGTATTATTATTTTTTTAACCATGAAGGTTTTATATATTTGTGAAACTTTCCAAGCCTAGAAAAGCAATATCATTTTGTGTTGATGTCGTCAGTCAGTGTCATGTGCAGTGGGCCACATAACGCAGAAGCAAATCCAGATGCTAAAAAATGTTTTTGGCTTATGCGCTCATGAGCAATTTCCATTGAAATTAATGGGTGGCGTCTTGTAGTCCGATATCCAGTTCTTCTAATACATCCATGGTACAACCTCACAGAGCCATTGTTAAACATGGATGGCTTCCCTAAAATGAATGAATGGAAGTTGGTTCTTCTGATGTTTACTTACGATGGTGAAAGCTGGAGCATCCGGACGCCTATGTATTTCTTTTTTTGTCCTGTATTTCCTAAAGGCAAATGAATGAACGAATGAATACATTAATTATTTGAATTAATGAAAGAGATCATATAGTAATTCCTTGAGACTGTGACGATATCGACAACACCAACATTAGATCCTGCTCACCGTTGACTTGTCTGTTGTAGGATTCAACAAGGAACTGGCGTATTCTGTCCGCAGGGATGGCAAAAGAGATTCCTGCTGCCACCTTCAGAGTATTTATGCCTATTACATCTCCATCCTGTTAAACACAGAATGGAAGGAGAGTCATGAGATTATGGTCTTAAGTGTTTTTGTAGTCACTTATCTGTGTTTTCACAGTGAAGGACTATCTATAAAATATACTATTTTCCTTTAGAAAGACCTGGATTTTTTGAGAAAGGAAGCTGGTGGCAGCACCTTGATAAATTAATGTACCATCTGTATGATTTTATTCCATAGTAACAATGCAAAAGCCTCCATAATCAGGTCTTGTCCTAAAATACTGTGAGGGAAGCTTAATCTTGAACCTGAGGGAGCAGACTGGAGACTTTGGGTATTAAATAAAACAAAATCATGACCTCAGTCCTCACTGTCATAAATAAAACAAGAGAGATCGCCTACATAGCAGAAAGCATAACAAATATGCAAATGGATTGGTATTATCCCTTTTCATGTGATATAGCACTATAAATCCTCTTACCAAATTGACAAGCGGTCCACCAGAGTTGCCGTACTGTGAAACAACAGAGCAACAAAAACATTTTCTTACTCATTGTTAAAGTAGAACAAAAACTGTCAAGACAGATGACGTGAAATGCAGAACCAAGAAAGGAAATGATTGTGTTTGTAATGCTAATTGTGGTGTCACTGACATTAATGATGGCGTCAGTTTGGATGTAGTCCATGTCAGAGTCCTTAAAGCCCAGCTCCAGGCCGTTGCGCTGGGCAGTGCTGATAATGCCGGTGGTGACGGTGTTCTGCAGGGAGAAAGGGCTTCCCACTGCCATCACAAACTCACCAGGACGCAGGTCTGAGGACTGGCCGAGACGAAGCACAGGCAGGGGACTCTGCAGCAAGGCACAAAGGGACATGACAACCCACAGAGAAAGATAACTCCATTTTATGAATTGAACTATTATGAAAATAATGTCAATATTTCATTCATTAGTTGACCTTGGCATTGTAAGATTATTTAAGGTCAGCAGGCTAACTAGCCCTCCTAGATACAGTAACTATGGTATAGTATAGATTCAACAGAAGATCAATGAGGCTACATACAGCTGGCCCTCTGCTAAGTATTGTAGGGCTTGACTGTCACTAAAAGCTGTGTTTTTTTAGAAGAGCCAAGAAGTTCTTGTCTATTCACAGCTCCCATAGAATTCCAATAGACTTGCTTGCTTTCAATTCTTCAAGACCTTTCACCGGCTTCTTCAGAAGGAAGCCTTTTGGATAGAAACCAAATAAGTCTTCCAGAATCTGCAGCGCAGTTCCCTTTGACTTAGCACCTCTAGATAAAACTTTGTGGTGACAGAAAAAGTATTGGGTGGAGAAACCTACAGCTTGAATACACGTGGGTTGTAGGACTACAAAGCGTTTATGGAACTGTTGTTTGTTTAACCCTGCCCATTGAAGGGGAACTCCACTGATTGTACACAGCTAAGTCTGTTTACAGGTGTTGGGGAGTACTACTGCATATGTGAACAAAGTTGTATAAAGCCTGTTGTGGCTCCAGAGGGAGCTGTGTGAAGTCTGGCAAATGTCCTCAAGTGATGTCAGTTGAGTCAGCGTATGGTGGGGCTGAAGACTACGAGTTTGAAAATGAAAGAAATCTGGGGGGGTGGAGTTAGAAAGAAGTGAGCTTACCGACAGACTGTCGGCAGTCGAGTTGCATTATGGGTAATAAGATAATATAAAGGCGCCAAGTTTTGACAAGGAAACAGAATGTGTGTAATAATAAAGATGATATCTCTGGTTCTGCTGCATCGATTTTGATCCTTTTTTTAAAGCTGTCCATCATGAGTGCAATGCTAAATCAGTGGAGTACTCTTTTAATAAGATTTTCTTCCATCAGTGAAATTCTGACAAAATGATTGTGGAACTTTAAATGAGAAAATAGTTGTACTTTTTGTTTTTCTCTGATGTGTCCTCACGTACCTAACCTGTGAGTCTAACTTATGTTCCTGAGTCTTATAAAATCTCCATATTTCCATCAAGTCTCTAGGACGTGTGTGTAACCACTAAACTTTTGACATCAAAACAAAACACTCAATTTTGTCATTGTTACATGATTAGTAGGTTATTAAATCACCAGGTTTCCTTCTTAGTCTTCATTGCTTCTTCTTGTTTCTTGTATGAGCACCAATTTATGTGACTCTAACATGGGATTTGTTGGGTATAAACCAAACTAAAATAAGCCTTAGCCTGTCTCTGCCTGCCTCCTCTTATTCCAGGCTGAGGCCATTTATCTCTGGGGTGGATTGTAATGCTCAGCCAAATGTATAGCCACATCTCCCGGGGCATGGAGCCTTATGCGAAATTTGCCTTTTAGGCAAGCTTTAGAGCTCCTACAAGAAATGTAACACAGAGAGATTGTGTAAAGCTGTCACCACTCCCTGGTTGTTTTAAGACAAATTCCTTCACCTATAGAGCAGTCAAATACAGTGATTCTTCTGGTTTACTCCTTGTGATCTTGAGGTATTCTTGTATTCAGATCAGTACTAAAAATGTTAATCATGTGCTTCATGCCGAGTGGAGTCTGACTGAAGTGGTTGGGAGTAGAGTCCCCACTACCATACAAAGCAGCTGGTTGTGTGAGAGCATGTCTGAGCAGTGACATGTTTTATTCAGCACTCGCAAATACACAAAAAACTACCTGAGGCTTCGAATTTACGAGACATGACCAAATACCACCCCAGAGGAATTCAGATGACAAATTAACTATGTTAAGGAATAGAGTCTACTTTTGGTGGGCAAAGGCCCTTGTTGACTTTCTCCATGGAATATGTGTGCAGGATTAATACACTTTGATGTTAGTTGCTGATGACAAGCTGCCAGGCCAGAGGAAAACACAAGACAGAATTTAGTCGAAGGCCCTTGGGGAGCTGAGGGCAAACAGTGGGCGCTCACATCTGCTGTAATTTTGATGAGTGCGATGTCCATATTTTGGTCCACGTCCTTGACTGTAGCGTCGTACTGCAAACCGTTTTTAAGCTCAACCTTTATCCGCTGTTTGTTGGTGAGTACGTGAGCATTGGTGATGATCCAGCCGTCCTCTGACACTATAAACCCAGAGCCACTTGACACAGAGACCTCTTCACTGGAAAATGGCACTCTGGCAAGAGAAAAGGCAAAAGGAAAACATAATTTTGTATCTGTGGGAACTTGAGTATTGAAGGAGTTTTAATTTTCTTGCTTCAGTTAGTTTTACTTTTGGAAAAGCTCCAGATGCACCACAGCTGGGACAATCTTATCCACCACATCTGCAATGAAGTTGAACTTGTAGCGCATACTTCCTGGATGTTGGATTCCTTTGAGGACACAGGATAATAGATGACAGGTTAGGCTACTCAGTTTCTCTAAAATGTGATGGATTAAATCTGTAAAATAGAAAAAAAAATATTCAAACTATTTTTTGCCATGCTAGCGGCGTGGCTCTAAGGATGGCAGTGTCGATCGGTTGGTCGTCCGCTCAATTTTGAACCTTTAAAAAAAAAAAAAACTGTCCATCCATGTGAGTCCAATGCAATGCTACATCAGTGGAGTAGTCTATAACATTGCTTGTATACTGTATTCTTCCCTGTTGTCAGTTTACCAGTCATTACCGCTCTCTTTTCACGGCCTGCTGGTCCCTCCCTGCTCTGCAGTAGTTCTCAGTGTTTCCCACCTTCAGCCATCACACCCACACCCACCTGTACGCCTGTTCCCAATCTCTTAATCAGCTCCCCAGCATACTGTAATATACCAGCCACTGATCTATTGTGTCTGTTGTGTATTTGTCTGGCATTCTTGTTACTTGTTTTGCCCGCCTGCTTCTTTATCCCTTTTGCTGACTACCTGTTGACGAATAGTGGACACTATAAACTTTTTTTTTTTTTTTTAATTTAACCTGCCTGTCTCTGTCCCCTTAGGTTAGACGGAGTGTCACATGAGTAAAATACTAGGCTGCATTTTCAGAGCACGACTCACACGTCTTCTCAGGCAACTAGTGGCACATGGTTGCTCTGCTGCAAGCTTTTATGGTTGTTGATTTCTTTGAGATCATGGACTAACTGCAAGCACAAACAAACCTCTTCATAAAAACAAAGATCAGATTATAGTACAGTCTGTCCCATCTCTGCTACCTTGCCACCACTTATACAGTTTAGCTGTTTTTTTTAAATCTGATATCAAAAGAGTTAAAGGCTTAAGTGCCTACAAGAGGAAATGGAAGGTCAACCTCAACAGTTTAAGCAATTAGGTTTTATTACAAATGCAGCCTGCTGTGGACACCTGTGTTTATGTCACCTAAGGGCTCTTACCCGATAATGTCTCCAAAGTTCTCCTCCTCTGCTCTCTAAGCAAACACGCAATCCCTCTCCTGAAGCCACCACATTCTGACTGATGCTGTGTTTACAGAGTTGCACAAATGAACTTGTCTTTGCAGAAACAGCCTTCAATGCAAATGACAGTGTGTCCATTGCCAAGAGCTACTGTGGCAGAACACCAACTATTTTGCCTGTCAGAGAGCTCTACTAGCAAATCAACAGTATGCTCTCTGTTGGCAGGGAGATCCTGTAGCTTTCACTATCCTCTCAATTTCACTGTACAGCTATGCCAACTTGTGCAACTGTGGATCATCCATCAGATGAATACCATTTATACTTGACATGTCATCTAATCCACTATTGAGTCTCCAAATTGTAAAACAAGTGTAAATCTCCTTATAGGACACAATGCAGATCACGCACTAGATTCAACATTTCCATCACAGATGTGTTATTTCAAAAAGGGTTACATGTTTTAACTCTATAATGGTCTGCTCAACCATAGATGGAGCACATTTTTAATTAGTGATATCTTGCTGAACTTGTTGCACTTAAAGGTACCCTGTGGAGTTTTTGGCCACTAGTAGTGCTATGGAGCAATGTTTTTGTGAGTGGGTCTCCAGTTTTTTGCACATGCATGTGCTCAAGCATGTTTAGCGCTGTTCCACTGGTCGACAGTGGAATAGCGGTGTTAGTAATGCACTAAGAAACATAGTAGTACACCAACAAAGGCAGTGAAGAAGAGTGTAAGCTAGCAAACATGGATGTAAACAATGCATGATATAAAATATTTTGATATTATAATATAAAGTATTCGGCTTGTGGCATGTTTGTGGTGAAGGTAGCCTACTTACAGAGGGAAGAAATGTTATATATTAAGTTTTTTAAGAACCTCTTAAGATGATTTTTTCATTTTACCTCTTCCTTTTCTTAACCACTAGGTTAGAGCACATTCATGGTCAATTCTATCATTTTGCAAAGAGCATTTTATAATAATATAAATATACAAATACAGTAATATAATATTTTTCAGTAAAATTAGAAAGTTGAGAGTTCTTTGACCCCAGCTCTCTATGGAGAAAAATAAGACCTATAAATAAAGCTGGAAAATAGTGAATTGCAGACTAAATATTGTTTCCCCAAGCTTTACCAAAGATGGATGAGAAAAAAACAAGGCTTTCAACATAATTAAATACTGATTGCAATAATGCAATGAAAATATCTCAGTTAATAGGAGTAATCAAAACAGTCAATAGGGACACAATCAGTGGTTCAATGTACGAGCAGTTTCTGTGTAGTGTTATGGTGGATGCTGGGGAGCATAGATTAGTGGTGGATGCGCTCTCTCTCTCTCTCTCTCTCTCTCTCTCTCTCTCTCTCTCTCTCTCTCTCTCTCTCACACATACACACACATCTTGCATCAAGCAGACGGAGTAGCTGTAGATATGCCAACATTTTTGGCTTGTCTGTTTCCTGATCACCCTGGTTACTGAGCAGCAATGGAAAGTGATGAAATATACTGACAGGCCTCTTGACAGACCACATTGTCCTCATCTTACCTTCTCTACACTGGTAGCATGGGTTACATGGGTTTAGGTTTTTCTCATTCATATAGTTATTGCATTTTGGGTGAACTGACCCTTTAATGTAAACCTGTTTTGGTGGATTTGATGAGGCGAGCGGTGGCTGAAGGTCACATAAATTCTGACACATGTAATTAGCATGCATTCTACTACAAACCCAATAAAAGAACAGAAACCAATCAGCATGCTAAAATATACATACCTACATGCATTATGTATCAATCACATTATTTTTTTATACAATATTGTGCCATCACAGAGATGGCAGCTGTTAGTCCATAAGGATTTACACTCTGGGCTTTTTGCTGTAGGACATTATTATGATTGTAAAAAACATTAGTGTCACATAACTATAGAACACAATCGACTTTATTTATAAGACATACATACAGACAGTAACTTTAATTACACAGTGACAATGTATGTTATGTCTTCATATCTCTGTATGTTTTTTAAGCCTCGCTGTTTTTTCCACCTTCCACTCTCAGACCTCAATAACACTTTCGTCGTTAAAGGCACACTACTTCCTGCACTGGGAGTGAATGTTAGTATTTAACGTAAATTGCAATGGTCGTAATTGTCCAATATTAAAGTAAATTCTAGGGATACTGGACTAAATGTCTTTTTAGAAAAGGCCAGTGGCAGTAAAGTGACTTTCAGATAACAGCTACGAGATAGAAAGAAATGTGAGATAATTACTTTTTTAAAAAGTCATTATATCCTGTTGAGACACTACAGAGTGCTGCTTTCACTACACAGCCAGTGTGGGCAAGGTGTTATAACAATTTTAAAGATATAGGTATTGCTTATTCGCTTTCTTGCCGAGAGTTAGATGAGAAGACTGATACCACTGTCATATCTGTGCGGTGAATGCAAACAGCCAGAAGCTAGTTAGCTTAGCATAAAGACTGGAAACAAGGGGAAACAGCTAGCCTGGCTCTGTCCAAAGGTAACAAAATCCACCTACCAGCACCTCTAAAGCTCACTAACTAACACGTTAAATCTCTCTCTTTTTTAATCCATGTATCTCTTTTTAAAAAATCCATACAGAGTGAAAACAACAATGGATTTTTACAAGGGGTTACTGTATGTGCTCGACTATTTCTTGGCCAGGACCAGTTGCCAGGCAACCAGACTCCAGGAAGTTACTGGTCCCGACCCAGAAATAGCCCATCACATAACCCCCTTGTTAAACTGGCTACATATAGTCGTATAAACTTTTTTAACCAAATACTGTATATCCTCATTCTGGTCTAGACACCTACACAATCTTCAACTTTAAATCATGAAATATGGTTTGGTTCTTTACAAAAAAGGCAACTAGGGTCCCCAGAACATCAAGCCATACTGCTTTGTTGTGGTAGAAAAAAAGTTTAAAATCAAAAAGTACCCGCTGGATCATTAGAAACAAGACCAACATGTATTGACTGTATACCTGTCTTCCTAACTCACTTGCTCACTTTATATTATTGGTCATGTTGCTATGTATTTTCTGTTTGCTATATTGTTTTATAGTAGCAGGGAATCTCCACTTGCAATGTGGATAGACACAACAAGTTTTATGTGGGCAAACAGGGTAAATCTTATTAGGTGGGGATGAATCGATCTTCTCTATCACAGCTCCACATTATAATTTACATTGGAAAAAGAAAGGTAGCTTTTTACATAAAACCTTTACCTCCCGTATAGCTTTACACACAGCTCAGTTCATTTTGGTCACATCCTGGCCTATTTCAGTGGTCACACAGTTTCCCTTCATATGGCTATATGACTAGTAACCAGGCTTCATTAAAAGAAAACACCTCCTAACAGGGATGTTTCTGTTTCTTATTTACTATTTATTTTATATTTTATGGCTCCCTATATATTGTATGTCTGTGAGCTTTTGCATACCTGCTTGTAGAGCCATAGAGGGTCTAAAGTATGATGAATTCTCTCTCCTCTGTGGATGGCTATGATAAGAAACTGCAGATTATGAAAATAGATAGCACAGGATGGAAAAATGAAGGGAATATATTTGCACAGCAGCGTGGTGCTGGGATTCCCTCAGGAGAATTAAACACCATCACTGGAGAATGTGTGACTGCATTTTGTCTTGTTGCTCATCTGAGCATGAATATGCAGAAGACTGGTAGCACACAATAGCAAAGCTTTCTGGGAAGACAAATTTTCCAGATATATATCCTTTTCATCCAAGAGTCTTTCACAGTCTCCAGAATGGCTTATTAGCTTCTCAAGTCAAATTAAAGAGCCACAGTCTGTTAGGCCACAAGAGCACCAACAGAATAGCTTAGGTTAAAAGGGGAACTCCAGCAATTTTTTGTTGCACTTCCATAACACTGAGATACTCATAAGAAGCATATTTTAAAAAAGAATAGACACAATTAGGACAACCGATGTCCCCACTGAGATCTGGAGGAGGGCACATCAAGGATGCAGAAGTGGAATGAAGCGGCGAGGGAAGAGAGAGGGGTCCAGACAAAAGAGACTTAAGAACAAGAGATTTAAGCCGTGTCTGCCTTCTCTTGTCATGGGCAACATGAGATCACTGGCAAATAAAATGGACGAGCTAACGGCGTTAGCCGGGAGTCAGATGGAGTTCCGTGAGTGTAGTTCGATGTGCTTCTCAGAGACATGGCTACACCAGGATATCCCGGATCATAACGTTTCCATCAGCGGCTTTCAGACGGTTCGGGCCGAAAGGGATCACACCGGGAGTGGTAGGCAGAGAGGCGGCAGGCTTGTTGTGCTGGTCAACAACAGATGGTATAACCCTGGTCACGTTACTATCATGTGCCCCCCCCCCGCAAACCTAACAAGGCAGCGGCAAGGCAACCCACCATTAAGTCTGGTTCTGTCCAAGGTTTCTGCCCTCTTAAAGGAAGTTTTTTCTTGCCACTGTCGCCAAATGCTTGCTCATGGTGGGATTTGTTGGGTCTCTGTAAATAATATTATAAAGCGTACGGTCTAGACCTGCTCTATAGGAAAAGTGCAATGAGACAACTTCTGTTATGAATTGGTGCTATATAAATAAAATTTAATTGAATTGAAAACATGCTGCACTTTAACATAATAGCCTAGCCCGTAGAGCCTAAGCCTATCTATTGATGTAATAATCCATTAAGCTAACACATCATAATAGGCTAATAGATAACATCAAGTAACCTTAGACATATATTTAAGGTTAGGAAAAACAAGTAATCAGTTTAAAATATTCTTTGAAATATGTCATTAGTGTGAAAGCAAGGGCCTGCACTAATGAAACTGTGTCCGAAATTACCAAACATGTCACTGAAAAATAGTTTTGTGTCAACTACAACTAAATGGTGAGCCATGATTTGTAAAAATATAATACACTCTTCATTTGTTCACATAAAGAAAGCAGATACCTTCAGGAATTCAGAAATGTATAGCCTATGTTGAATTATTTTTAGAATTTTTTTTGTTTGTTTGTTTGTTTGTTTTCTAGTAAATAAGATTGCAAAATTATGAATATTAAGTTTTAGGCTTACTTAGGCTACTTATCATTATTTTTCACAGGCAAGTTTCAACTTTATTAAATACAACTTCAGTAACACTGGTCAGGTAAATATTTTCCATTAAACGAAAGAATGAAAGTTAATCACACAACTCACCTGAATCACACCAACCACTCTGGATCAAAATGACCGGGGGGGTCTCACCGAGCTCGGCTCTCCTGTTCGCGGCCCTCAGGCGGCAGATGCTGGGGTAAGTCCTGCCGTCGCTGCCGCACACCGGGCCGGGGGAGGCGCACACGCACGAGCTGTGGAGCCTACCGAGCTTCCCCGTGTCAGAGTCGCACCGCAGCCCGTCACCGCAGGACAGGCCGCCACCGCTCCGCTCCCCGCAGACTTCACCCTCCCCGGCCGCGCACACCACGCAGCAGCCGCATCCATCCCTGACCTGCCCGTAGTAACAGGCCTGCGGCGGGACAGGGCAATGAGAGGCATCGCAAACCTGCGGGCAACTTTGTCTTTTTCTCAGCAGACCTGCTTGAACTGCGGAGGTGAGGAGTGTGAAGTAAGCCACAAACTTCATCGTGACCTAAAATCGATTCACAACAGTTTTCCTCTTGTTGCTGACTCTAGGTGTACCTATGATGCCGTTGCTTGTGTTCATACTGATGAAGTTCATCCAGGTGTACAGCCTAGCCTACACCACCACACAAATACAATCTCATTGCTGCAAGTTTTCTTAGCTTAGAACTGGCTAAGGGCCAATAACTATGCTAGTAGCAGCATGCTGATCCTGGATTCTCCTCCATGTTCCTGTATGCTGTGTCATCTTATAACCACTGTGGAATGCAGCTGCATCAGATTTTATTGTATATGCATTTATGAGGAGACCCAAAGGCGATGTACTGTAGTGTCTGCCTCCCACTCATGGAGACAACATTGCGTGTGATGAGTGGAGCAAAAGGTTTTCTTGTTAGTCTGTGGTTGGTAATTAAAGACCTGGCATTTAATGCTGAGGTGAACCTGAGGGCCAACACAGTCTCTTTTTCAGAATTATAGTTGACATTTAGGTCTATGTATTAGTGCATATAGTGTTTTATTTCATTCTTCATAAACAAAACAATTTAATTTGTTTTTGGAGCTGTTATGGCATGCCACCTTAAATCACTTTCTTAGTAATCACATCATGTCATATCACATCATGTATAGCCTACTTCACATGACCCATAAACCCTGCTGCATACTTCTCCCCCATACTGGTTAAATAAGTCTATTACTTTTTCTGCTTCTATTTTCCTTTTTCCTGTTTCTCTTATTGAGAATTTGATAATTTCCAAAAATGCATATTAAATTAATCTTTACAGATCTGGTGACTGTGAAGGCCCTTTGTATTGATTTGCAGTGATCCTTCCCCCTAAGGGGTCAAGTGGACCCAAACCATGTCAGCAACATGCCCCCCACAGCATAACAGAGCCACAGCCAGATCCCCTCACTGTGGGGTTCAGGCTTTCAGGCCTTTACTGTTTTATTGGTGTACGCCACACATGCACTCGTCCACTTGTTGAGAACATGGTGAAAGATGACTAATCTGACCATATTGCTTATTTCCACATCTCTGTAGACCAGTGCCTATGGTTTTTGCACCACTGAACTCTCAAATGTGCATTTATCTTTGTAATAAGCGGGTTATGCACCACAACCCTGCTATAAGCCCTCTCTATGTAATTGTCGATGGACTGCTCTTGCTGACACAGTCTGATCACATCCTGCATTGACATTCTCAGTCACCTGAGGACGAGTTGCTCTTCTGTTTTTCCTTACATATCGCACTAATGCACGAGCATCACAGTAATCAAATGTGCGCTGTCGACCACACGCTTCCGACCTTATTTAGTGATGTCTTTCTGCTGGGAGTTGAGATTTCAACGAGCAAGTAAGGGAGATGAAGGCTCAAAAAGTCGGGAGAAAAAGAAAAAGTTTGACTATTTAGATACATTTGAAATTACATTTAACATTAGTTAGTGTTGTAATTATTATCCGGTTATGGGGGAAAGAACATGGACATTGTTTGGACATAAACGGATTGAAATAGTAGTTACCTGGATGTAACTCCAGTTCTATGAGTACGTGCTTAGCTAACCTCTAACTAGCTATTGGTTTACCCTCTGAGGCACCCTGAAAAAAAGATCTTTACATTCACCGCCCAATCTGGGGTTAGCAGGCACCCAGTGCCCTCGACCTATATAACCTAGTTAGAGAGCTTCACACGTACTCATAGAACTGGAGTTACATCCGGGGAACTACTATTTCTATTTTGTACGTGCTCTGCCCTCTAACCAGCTTTGCTATTGGTTAACACCAAGGCGAAGGCCATAGGGATAAGCTGTACCCCGACTGAGCCCGAACCAAAAAACACACTCCGAACCCACCCATAAAAACACTTCAGACTGCTCCAGAAGAGGTCCCCCCAGATGATGCACCAAGCACTGAATGAACCACTGACCCAGCAGTCATATCCCTGAGATACGACTGCGCGAATGTCGAGGTCGGGGACCAAGAAGCAGCCAGGCAAATATCCTCTACTGAGACACCCCTGAACAACACCAATGCCTGGTGGAGTGTGCCCTCACAGAGGAAGGCAACCCACCACCCCACAACAACAGCAAATCGCATCACATATCCAGTGAGCAAGCCACTGCTCCGACAAGGTCAGAACTCCTGAAAGCCGCCGTATGCTCCGCATAACACTTGAGTGCATGTACAGGGCACAAGGTGTGCAGACGCTCTTCCTCATTGTCGGCGTGAGGAGGGGGAAAGAAAGCCCTCAAGCGGATAACCCTCGATCTGAATGAGGAAGGGATGACCTTAGGCCTGAAGGCTGGGTTCGGTCGAAACTTCAGTGACTGAAGAATATGGTCAAAGAAGAAGAAACCGCGACACCAGAGGGTTACAAAAAACTCCCGGAAGATCCGTACACAGGGTGGCTAAATGAAAAAGGTAGACGAGTTGCACGGGTGCAGGGGTCATATAGGGCGAGGACCCTGATTGGGCAGTGAGTGTAAAGATCTTTTTTTCAGGGTGCAGAGGTGGTGCCTTGGAGGGTAAACTAACAGCGAAGCCGGGCGGAGCATGTACGAAACCAGCAGCTAGCTTGACAAATGTTGGCTAAGTTAGCTACCGTGCATCAGTACATGGACACTTGAAAGAAAATGGTTTAGCTGGGAGTCAATTTATTATCGCTGATCAGCGCACACGATCACAACTCTCAGCTGAGTCTGTGATTTGTTGTTTTCTTAGTTTATAGTAGTATATCGTATTGAGTTTAAGTGACACCTGCATACGTTTCATTCTCTGTGAGTGGAAGCTGGATTGCTCCTGCTTGCTGCATGTGGGAAAAGTGGCCCCACACACACTGTGGAGAGGACGACGTTGCTTCTTTTTTTCTTTTTGATTCATGAAGTATTCTTTGCATCTGACAGACTGAGACTGTAAGTAAGGAAGATTGTCTTTTCATACGAGATGAGATTCATATGCGCTCCAACAAGCTTGCCAACAACTTTATGAACTAAAACCTTGGTTATTTTATTTTATTTGGATTGTTTCTTATTCATCCGTGATGAGGTGTGTGTGTGTATTGTGTTGAATAAATACACACTATGTTATTGTTAAAGTGAATATATGTGCTCTGTGCATTATTAATGTAATATAGATTAAGGTGAGGTGATCCTACTAGGAATAGGTAAAACATTTCAGCTGTATAAAGGTTATTCTTTTTGCTGATATTTCTCTGAGTGTAAGTATTCAGAGTGGGGGCTCGAGAGCAAATATTTTGCCGCATGGGAGATTCATTATGCAATATAGCCACACTTTGGCATCCCTGTGGCTACCCACCATTGCTCCTCCCATGTTTTTCAGTAATATTTCACTTTATGTAAGTGAGCAAGGTGGATGGGATACATTTACTCAGCCCCCGATCTTCTTTGTTTGGGCTTTTAGACGCCATAATGAACTGCTCTCTGCTTTCGCTGCAACTGAAAGAATAGCTATCTATTGATCAGTCTGCTATCTCTCTCACCTATTACACCTGTTGGAGGGCTTATTAACTCTATCTTTACAAACTCTGTGTGACTCATCCATGTCATCTATAAGGGGTTTCTCTGAAAGATCCAAGGCAACCTTTGATCATATCCTGCAGCTTGGAAATGTAGATGGACACTGATATCTAAACTAGGAACTCGAGCTGAGATGATCTTTAGTATTGGTTTAAAGTGCTTTCAGTATATGTCAACAGAGAGTAATATACAATAGACAGCAGGTTTTCTGACCATTAGAATTGTGTAAGAGATGCCAAGTAAAGATTTTTTAAGTGTAACTCAAAAAACAGGCTTATTTCATATTTGACAACATTGATAAACCGAGTTCAACCGATATATGAGGCTGATATTGGCCCTCTGATATGATGAATATGATGCAGTTTGATTGATTATGTTAATTATATAACTGATCAATGCACTGGTCATCTACAGGAAGCCCTTATCATGACGACCACTTTATGTGGCCTTTCGAAATGTATTTTAGATATTAATGCCTGGATGTCACAAAACTTTTTACAGCTCAACCAGGACAAAACTGAAACTTTAGTCATAGGTTTGAAAGCTCAGAGAGAGAAACTAGTCGCAAAACTATTTAATACTAATACTAATAATTCTGCTGGACTTACCCCAAGCCAACAAGAAAAAAATCTTGGTGTGGTCTTTGACTCAGACCTTTGGGTTTGTCACCAAATCTGCTTTTAATCACCTTAAAAATATCACTAAAGTGCTACCATTTCTCTCTCTGAGTGACACAGAGAGACTACGCTTTTATATTGAGCATATTATTTTGTTGTCTCCTTAAATATTGTATCCAGTTTTCAGTCTAGCTTTTATCTAACTATTTTTTTATTATTATAACTTTTAATCTTGTTCTCATTGTCATAATTTTTATCTTTGTTCTGTCCTTTAATCTATTTGATTTCTCTCTATTACGGTTTACACTTCTTATTATCGTCTTGTCAGTCAGCTGTGAAGCACTTTGAACTGCACTAACCTGTATGAAAGGTGCTATACCAATACAATTTGATTGACTGATTGATGAACTAATTCTAATGCAGCGTGATGATCAATACCCCAAGTATGTGTGAGTATATTATTAGGTTCATTATGTTATTATGCCAATGCTATTCTGCTGGCGTGCGCTAGCCTAAAATGTGTCTCTCACAAGACTAAAAATGAAACTTCTGGAAGTAGTTACACCTTTTTGGAAGTTTTATAGCATGAAATTGATCAAATCAAACCAACTGCAAAATGCAATCTAACCTACTGACAGTCTCTGTCCAAAACATTGACATTAACACCAGCCTTGCCTGGTCTCTTGCCCACATCTCACTCAAATAGCTCTGGTGTTGTGCTCATTAAGAGCCTAGTGACAGCTGTTGGAAAAAGAATACACCATTCAGAGCTTTGTAGATGAGAATACGAAAGGGGGTGTCAGCTTCCTGTACCAGAGCCAGAAAACTGCAACATCCTTGAAAAATGTATACAGAAAAAAAATGGGGACAAGCATAGATGAGATCAATGAGCTGCACAGGTCGGGAAACAGAGGACCCAAATGCAGACAGCAGGCAGAGCAGATTCAGTTCAACATTTTTAATGATAAGAACAAGGCTTACTCGGGTTACAGGCAGACAGTGGTCACAACCAGGTAAGCAGTCAAAACATAAAAGCAAACAAGTGCAATAGGGAGCCAGCAAAAACCAAAAGTCCATAAACAAAGGTACACCAGGGTCAGGAAGCTTAACACACGTACAACAACCATCTGACACAGAACAGAGGAAGACAGACTTAATATGTTCAGGTAGGGGAGACAACGAGACACAGGTGAAGCCAATCACAGCAATCAAAGACATGAGGGAAGAAGAATATTTCAAAATAAAACAGGAAATAACCAAACACAAACCTAAAACCATGGCACGAACAAGCATTGGTGTCCTTCAGAGAAGTTAGCATGGCTGTTTCTTCAATACTTGCACAAATTTTGAGTATTATGTTCACATTTTTTTTTTCTTTTAGGTTATGTACCCACTTCCGCACAGGAGTTAGATCAATCAGTTTGCTTGATGCTCAGGTTAGCACGACAAGTTGTTGAGTTTTGGGAGGTGTGCGTGGCGGCTGAGACAGTTACATGTATCTTTGGAGATCCATAATTCCAGCCTTACAGAATGAACCACTCTTAATTCAGCATATTCCTTCAATCATCTTGAAAAATGTTAACTGCACCTAGCAATCACTACCACAACTTCCATGTTGCCTTAACATTATTTTGGTAAAATACTTGGAATGGCGGAGCTAACCGTTAAGGAGCCAGCCCAGTTAATGCTAGTCAGTCACAATAGCCCCGTAGCTTCTCTCTATTTCCTCTCTACTGTTCTGTTTACTTCCACCTGGTATTTTACTCACCATTTCCTTCAACAAGTGCCTCAGTCCCATTTTATCTCATTCTTTCTCTCTGTCCCTCCATTCAGTCACCTCTCTCTTCCCCCATGGCAATGATGCATTTCATTGCCATTCTCCTTCCATCCACCAGATGCCCTCAGACTTTTCTCCCTTCATTCCAGATCGTGCCACTCCCATCTCCCCTGCAATCACCTCATTCCCCTCACCTGAGCTTCCCTGCCCATCGCCCCACCTCCCACTCACATACAGTATACCGGTCCAGATCCATTGTCCTGCTGCCAGTTTGTCAAAGTTGCCATGTAGCCTACCTCATGCCTTTGTTTTCAAGCCTGAACCGGAACCTGACCATGTACCCATAACCATATGCAATCCTACGTTTCCTGAGTCGTGACAAAAATTAAGCTCTCCGACTTCTTGCTATTGGTTAGTTAGCAAACTTGTTAGCTCGTTAGCTTAGCTTGGTCGCTAATGGGACAATATATTCACCCGGTTTATTCAAAAGACGCAGCTAACAAGCTACTATTTGTCTTAAAAATATCAGTAAACAGTTTGATTTTTCAGCAATATACACCACTGACATTATGTATGGATCAGTCTTTGATGATATAAACAATCATTTGGGAAATGTTTTGAATGTTTTGCCTATTTAAAGCTAGTGGCTGTTGAAATTACATTAAATAAATAAAGAGTTTCCCCTCAGGGATCAATAAAGTGTATCTGATTCTGATTTCTGATTCTGAAATACTCAGTTATTGTAAAACTTAAGTGAACTTTTAGACCCTTGACATTATCTTCACTTGTGATGTCAAATAAATGATTCAGTGTCGCAGATTAGCTGCTCAATAGTTTTTAGCTGAATCTATTTTGTGTTGATTGGAAAAGACATAGATTGTCCATCTGTGTATTTATTTTCTCATCACTGTGGTCAGAGACAGTGTGATTGCACGCAGTGTGAGTCCACTCATTCTGCTCGGTAAAACAGAGCTTGATGATAGCTCAATAGTCTGTGACAAGCAGCCAGGTTGAGTATAGCAGTGTGAACATCTCAGTGACACATACTGTAATATATTTCCACTCACTGTGATCTTAATGTGGAAAAGTGGAAATGAAATGAGGGCCATGCACATATTTTAGTCTAATGGTTTTTCTTAAATTAAAAACAAAACAGGGTAAGTACTCACTTAAGAAAGTCAACAAATAAATATACAGTATGTCATGACTAAAATACTACCAATACCACCTACAGTAGAAATGAATCCTATTACTGCTCTACTACTACTACTGATGTTGTCTGCAAGTCCTTAAAATGTCTGACATTCAATTTGACAAAAGGCAGGAAAATCATTAATATGTCTTGAAATATGATTTTTTAACAATTTTAACATTAAAGGTCCAGTGTGTAACATTTTGGAGGAGCTATTGGCAGAAATTAAATATAATATTTATAAGTATGTTTTCATTAGTGTATAATCACCTGAAAATAAGAATTGTGTTTTCATTACCTTAGAATAAGCCGTTTTTATCTACAGAGGGAGCGGGTCCCCTTCCACAGAGGTCACCATGTTGCACCGCCATGTTTCTACAGTAGCCCAGAATGGACAAACCAATCACTGGCTCTAGATAAGGCCGTTCACATTTTTTTGCGAGTTACACGGCCACCGTAGTTTCTCCTACACGCTTGGAAGGGGAGGGTGATGCGAGTGATATTCAAATGGTTTCTTTTGTAAAACATTTTTATATAGCATAACAATATTTATCAAAAGTATCAGGTCTCAGGAAATTATAGGTGATTATTATGTTGCTTTTTGGATCATGGAATTATGAATAAATTGATTATTATACTTTCCTAATTAATAATCATTTATTATTTCCTTGATTATATAAATGTATAAAAATTAAGAAAAACATTTAGATTACTTGTATATACTTGATTGTTTGTTTGGTTTGTTTAAGAACCCAAAATATATGTCCATATATGTTCACATGTATGTGTATGTTTACATATATGTCCATATATCTGTGTAACTGTATCACTCTACTCTCAGGTTTACATGCTTCCTTTGATTTATTTAGCCTTCACACTTGTCAACTCATATATCATAACAGTTTGTATTGTTCTTTAATGCCGTGTCTATCTATCTTAGATACACCTCAGGGGGTTGACTCTGATGGTAATTGGACGGGCTGATTAAAACATATGGAGGAGAGTTGCTTTTAATGAGGTCTTGATGATAATGCTAACAGTTTGGGTAAAAGTAATGATACTGGCATTACAAATGCCTCACCCTTTGGCTAGAGTTCAATTACATGGCGTTATATGATGTGTTGCCTGCCTTCCAGGCTTCATTATATGGTGATGGAGAGCAGATGAACCAAAGAGTAGCATCTGCCAGGGTTCAGTCTGCCTGTGAAAGAGCTTTTATTTGTGTTGAAGACAGTTTCAGGTTAACACACATCATCCTGGTTTGAAAGAGAAAAATGAAACTAATTGAAAAGTTATATAAGTCTTGAGTGACTGCTTGTTGCAAAATCTATTTGTGAGAGATATACTTATACATAATGTGTTTTGTACGTTCATCTTCTGCAGCACTTAAGCATATTGCGTGATTTCATGGTGAGGACTGTAACGATTGACATGGACCTTTCAAAGCACGGCCCTCATCACATTTCTCCGCGAGCTGACTGTATTATGGCCAAAGTGAGACACAATAATGGCAGACTGCGGTGGAATTCAATTTTGTGGTTATTTTGTTATGATTGTAATTACAGTATGTCCACATGGTAAATGGATTACATTTAACATAGTGCAGTTAAGAACCCTTACATCAGAGGCAAAAGAAATGACCTGACATTTCCATAATGGCTGACTTTAATTGCGCGAGTCGTTTTTTTCATTTATAGTGGCTGTCATTCTGGCTGCTCCTTCAGCATACAAATCCATTATTTCCCCCAGAAAACTCATAATTCATAAGCTCATTACAGAGGGTGTGAATTAAAGAGGCTGCGCGCGTCCTTTGTGCAATTTCCTGATCAGGAGTGGCCTAGTTTTGAAAGTCAAGAACAGTTTCAAAAGCGTTTCTTCTTACAACTTCTTGAGATTCTTTCAGTGACTTTGAAAGGAGTCGGTTTGTCCTTGTGTAATGGAAAGTTCAGATCACAAAGTGCTCGTTCACAGGGTTTTCTGTGCACTCCACTTAGCCATGACTTGTCACACTGCTGCTGTGAGCCAGGTCTTTGTGCAACTCGGCCTTCTCCAGTTTCCTGTCTTTTACCACCACTACACCTATTTGATCATCACCTTATGCTGCTGCTGTTTGTCTCTGGAAAGCAGTTGAGGGGTTGAATATGTCTTGCTGCCAATAGGGGGCAGAAGCGATCCATATTTCATGCTCTGTGTTATCTGGTGCCTCCTATCTAATTTGGGCCAAGAGGTGCAGCAGGGAGAATGCCTTTAAGCTCCACTGCCTCTATAGACCCAGATGCATCAGGGAAGGTCTGCTGCTCCCAAGGTCAGCCATCTGAGGACCAGCACTGACCGCAGCTCCTCTCCTCTTCCACTGATGACCGCTGGACTAATTGGCTAAGGGTTGCCCCTGAAATGAAAGTGAAGCGAAATGACAGCCCCTCTGGACTATCTGAGATGCAGCTTTTTAAAGGTCCCATATGGCAATTGTCAGAGCCAGGGCTGTTTGAGGGGAACTCTCCATATCCTATTTCATTAGCCTTGTCTGCTGTTGTGGATGAGATGTAATGTGGTGGCAAAGTGCGTCTCAACATCCCCTCTCCAATGGTAGCTGTCAGATCACCACCACGGCAAATAAGCTTAGTCATGGATATTGCGTTTACTCTCTCACTCTCTTTTGTGTGTGCTGATTGATGGCGCGTAATCTATTAAGAGGATTTGGGCTAGTCTGAAATTGAGGGCAGTGAAGTGTCTGTGAATTAGCTTTTTAAATGTCAGGAAATTCTGGTCGAAATCTACAGGAACAAGAGGTGAGGGCAACTTCAGTGTTGATCTGGGAAAACTCATTAGCTGTAAAAGCTGTTTAGTAGCAACATAATGTCTGTGTGTCCATTTCACAGAACCTCTTGATACTGGAAAGCAAGGAGGAGGAGGAGGAGGAGGAGACGTTCTGAGTCGTCACCAAACCATTCAAATTCATATGCAAAGGGACTTTATTGGCACGGGAAACAGACATTTACATTGCCAAAGCAAGTGTTAAATAACAACAACAACAAAAAAAAAGTACATAAACAGAATAAGTGTGATTTTGCTGTTAGAAATATATATATACAGATAAGTAAAAAAATTACTTAAAATAGAAAAATGTAGACTTGCAGTTTAAAAAATACAAATCAGTGAGAACTACAGTATAAACACTGCAATTTAATTATTTTAAATGAATGTAAGTGTGTGTGTGTGTGTGTGTGTGTGTGTGAATGCATGCATGTGCTGTGTGTGTCTAGGTCACTCACTGTCCCTCAGGTTCTGGCATGTTGGGCAGCAAGATCTGCCCTTCTCCTTCTCCTAGGAGTATTTTTAACTTTGAGGTCATTAAGCTCTTTGGAATCTGAGATTAGAGAGTTGAACTTGTTACAGTAAACATTCCTTATTTAATTGAATGTTTGACATTGTAGAAGGAAGCGCATCTCTGTCTCAACCTCACCTGTCGAACAGTGACCACATATTCTGTTTTCTTTTGGTTGCCATGATTTTTTATGTCTTCGTTTTTCGATTGCCAGTTTGTGGTCACTGAGCCTGTACTTGGTTAGGATCTGTCTCTGCTTTCTATCTCTGACAGTAGAGAGATATTCTGCCAATTCATCATCTCTTTTTAGGGCCAGATAACATTCTGAGCTACTTTGGCTTTTAGTTTCTTCTTTCCAATGTTCCAAATAGGTTTCTTTACATTTTGTTATAATTTGGTTTACTTTGATTGGTGTTTGGGAAGCAGTGTTGCTGTGAGAGTGGTCAGAATGTGTCTCAGCACTAGCTGACATAGGGGACTCTTTTCTGGGCTCAGCTCTTGGGTTTGGAATGGAGGGTGTCTAGGGGGCTGGATTTATGGTGATTAAAAAATTTGACTGCTCTCTTTTGAATGTTAATTATCAGGGGGTATCTGCCTAATTCTGCTCTACATGCATTTGTTGGTGTTTTTCTGTATATGTGTAAAATGTATCTGCAGAATTCTGGATGTAAAGAATTTGTTGGATGTTTGTTCCAACAGGCATAGCTATGATGACTGAGTGCACCCCTACGTCACTACCATATAGCGCAATGGGCTGGATGACACTGTCAAATATTTTAAGCCAGATTTTAATTGGAATTTGGAAATTAGAAAATTTTCTCTTAATTGCATTTAAAGCACTTTGAGCTTTTTGTTTTAGTGCATTCACTGCCATGTTGAAACTCTCTGATGCCGTTATGGTTATACCATGGTAGGTATAACTCAAACTATGTTCAATAATATGATTATTTATAGTAAACTGGTATTTGTTCTCCTGACACCTGGGGCGTTTTGAAAAGGTATTTACTGCCCGGGCTCAGTTCTGACAGTACTGTTCTACTATGTCCAGCTGTTGCTGTAGTTGTTGTTCAGTAGGAGACAGTAGAACAAGATCATCAGCATAAAACAGAGACTTCCCCTCTCGATCTAGGAGGGAGAGGCCAGGAGCAGTACTTTGATTTAACTGAACAGCAAGTTCATTTATATATACATTAATTAAAGACGGACTTAAATTGCATCCCTGACAAACACCTCTTCTCTGGGTGAGGAATTCAGTTTATTTGTCTCCAATTTTAACAACACACGTATTTTCCAAATACATTGATTTAGATCATCTTACATTTTGCCCCCTATACCACATGTAATAGAGCCCTTCATGCCAAATAGAGTCGAAAGATTTCTTGAAATCAATAAAACAATGAATATTTTACCATTTTTTGTTTGGTGTACATGTTTGTTAATTGGTGCGGTGTTTTGGGAGGAAAGCCATTTGATTTTTACTCAAGATAGAGTATACGTCAAGGAAATCTAGTATTCTTACTCTTACTCTTATTTATAATACTACAGAATAATTTACCTAGGCAAGTGCTGACACAGATGCCACAGTAGTTACTAGGATCTGATTTGTCCCCACTCTTATGAATGGGGGAAATGAGCCCTTTGCACCTGATGTCAGGAAAACATCCTGACTGTAACCCTGCAGTGAGATTTTGTCTGTGTGGTCAATTCTTCCCAAATAATTGGGAAATCAAGGGGGTTTTGGTTGTCTTTGAAACATATATTATATCACTCCCCAACCTCAGCCCTTAGTCATCCCTGCAGGCTGTTGTACCAACTATGTGTAACTTCAAATGTAGCATTAGCTTGAAAATAGTGAAGGAGTTACACTTAGTAAAACTTGGGTTGCACTGTACAAGTTAATTTACAATTTAGAGTTAAGGTAAAACTTGTCTCTTGCACCTGTAACCACATCCCACAGTGATGTCAGGGTCCTGGAGTACGTCTGTACATAACTGCAGCAAGGTGAAACATTAAACCACTGGAGGTCAGCATGTTCAGTTAAATTATTCTAAACTGTAAATCTGCACAATCTGTAGTCTCAGCATATTTCAGCCCTCTTTTCTCAACATATTGTAATTATGTGTGAAGCTTCACTCTAAGGTTTTACAACATCATACGACATTATTTCTGTCATTTCTTTTTTAGGTTTTCATTATACCCTCTGTTGCAACATAGAAGTAGCACAATACAACTTAGAAATGTAAAAGAATATATATATATATATATATATATATATATATATATATATATATACTTTATTATTTCTACAAAACAACCCGGAAGTTCCAGTTTTTGTTCAGGCCTGTATTACTAGAACTCCAGAAGCAAATCATGTATATGACATTTTGTTTTACCGGAGGCAACAAAGGTGTATGGGTACTACTGCCAGCTTGACTAAGACAGGGCCATGTGAGAAATACTGGCCTTGTAACTTTGAGCTCGCCTTCGGAAATTTACAAGAAAAACAGTGAGGCTCTTTACAGAGACTTTATATCCGAAGTCATTTTGATCAGACAAGTCTGAGAAAAGATTCATCTTTGTTGTTCTGCTTCTTATTGGATTTCACTTTGTTTTATGTGAAAGGGTTCTGAACTGTTGGCTTCCAAGAGTTTGGTGGCCATTTGATAAGAGAGCACAGTAATGATTTGGCGGTGCAATTA
Organism: Siniperca chuatsi; assembly: GCF_020085105.1. Lineage (NCBI taxonomy): Eukaryota > Metazoa > Chordata > Actinopteri > Centrarchiformes > Sinipercidae > Siniperca > Siniperca chuatsi. The sequence goes on from NC_058046.1 coordinate 7,189,340, forward strand.
CCCCTCGGGAACGGGCAGCAGTGACAGCTGGGAAAGGACAAGTGTGTTTCAGTGTGGACATGGTGAATGTCAGGCAGATGTAGAGGGAAGCCCATCAAAGTGGAGCTGAATTAGTTGTTATTTATGCCTTCATACCAACTTCCCCAAAGACTTTAAGGACCTGTCCAACTTTAAGAGTCTGGCCCTTCGGACACCTTATCTAATCTGTGGCAAAGAAACGAAACAATACTTTGATGCTAAAACATTACAGTAAAAGTAATGATTACCAAGTTTAATTCCATCTCAAGGTTCTTGCAGTTATAAAATGGGTCTTTCTGCACTTAAATACTGTTGTCCGACCTCTACCAAACCTTTTTTATAATGTACAATCTAAGAGTTTGAAATTATACTGATTTGCCATTTTGTTTCACACCATTACTCAGTCTGGCATTGTGTTCATGATAGCCATTTTGGGAGGGGTTATTTCACCTTTACTAATCAATAGTGACTGACATATTTGTCCAGCTGACATCATTTTCAGTTGATACGGTTCAGTAGGAGTTGCTAGCATTTGTTAATAATTTATATCAGTCAAAGAAATATACTAATGTAATTGTTGTTATTTCTGTTAAAGCTGTGTCAATTGATTTTTTTGGGCCACTTGGGGCAGCGGAACAAGCTGTAAACACAACATTTACATATTATCACCTCATAAAGTTGATATGGCAAAAATGTTAGCAACCAGTTGCCAAGCAGACACAGAAAACATCTGGAGTTGTTTTTCTAGCCACCTGACAAATGTAAGTCCAATATTTGCTTTCCTTCTTGCTCTGATCTGGTCAACTCCTGAAATATCTGATCTTTAGCTGCTAACTTTTCACTAACTTTTATCTGCCGTGTCGTGCTGGGTAGGTGGCATACAGTTTATCGGAGCTTTTTCACTTGAATCAGCTACCTTCTGCATCTAGAAACTAAGCAGATGATAGCAGTGAAACTAAAACATTGAGCTGAAAGACACTAAATCAAAAGGTCAGAGGTCTGGAACCAGGCTAGTTGGAAAGAAAACAATATATTTTGTTTATAAGAAAGTTGTCATGGTGGTCTACCCTGTTATGTAGTATCATTATTATGAACACAGGGATCTGTACCAGTCATTTCACAGGAATTACAAAATTTGTTAAGATTACCATTAAAAAAATCATATATAAAACAATACCCATTGTTCACACAGCTCATACATTTCTACTTTATTATCCTGAGTGAGAAAATAAGTGTTTTCTTAAGTTGAATGATTTCTTAATTAAAGTGACATATGTTTAAACCTGGCAGGTTATTTTTTGGAACTGGAAGAACAAAACATAACCAAAAAACAAAAACAATATATATAATATAAAAATATTCATAATGAACTTTGCATTTGTTCACCTAAACTTCCAAGTCATAATTATGACTGGGAAATTGGGTAAGCTTGGAACTTAATAATAGAGAAGTGCCTTAACACCAAACGAATATGGATGCCTCACATCAGCCAAAGAATGTCATTCAGTGTAATTAAACCCAACCACAAACCCTCACACAACACATGAGCGCACATAAGTCGTTAACATGGGAATCTTTCACACCTCTACCATCCATCCTATATGACGTGACGTAAGCTTTTTTTTTTTTTTTTTTTGAAAAGGGACAATGTACATTAATCAACATTCAAGCAAATGTAAATGCACCCGAATTAGCTGAAAGACCTTATTAAAAACAAAAAACAAAAAAAAATCATTTTTATTTTAACATTTTCATTTACCTATGGCACACTAAATAAAAAGGAAATACATATAACAATGTGCATTGTTTCTTTCCTTTTTTCTTTGTTTGATTTGTTTTTATTTAGGCATTTTAAATCTTCCATATAACACAGAGGTCTGTAGATTAATGTAATCTGCAGGACAATGTTCAGAGGAACAAGCCAGTTTACAGGGATGTCTGGATCCTCTGGCTTGTGCCATGAGTTTCCCACAGACCTGTGAATGCTTCTTACACCAGAGCATAACAGGCTGTGAGGGGCTCTGCTGAAGGCTTTGCACTGGACATACCCTACATGAATATTTCACAGTTCATACCTTTACTTTTTACTGGTCTCTGTCGGAGAAGCCTGCTGGTTATCTTCATTTGAAAAGGGACAATGTACATTAATCAACATTCAAGCAAAAGTGCACCCGAATTAGCTGAAAGGCATTATTAAAAACAAAAAAAATTATTTTTATTTTAACATTTTCATTTACCTATGGCACACTAAATAAAAAGGAAATACATATAACAATGCGTATTGTTTCTTTCCTTTTTTTCTTTGTTTGATTTGTTTTTATTTAGGCATTTTAAATCTTCCATATAACACAGAGGTCTGTAGATTAATGTAATCTGCAGGACAATGTTCAGAGGAACAAGCCAGTTTACAGGGATGTCTGGATCCTCTGGCTTGTGCCATGAGTTTCCCACAGACCTGTGAATGCTTCTTACACCAGAGCATAACAGGCTGTGAGGGGCTCTGCTGAAGGCTTTGCACTGGATATACAGTCATGAATATTTCATAGGTCATACCTTTACTTTTTACTGGTCTCTGTCGAAGAAGCCCGCTGGTTATCTTCCCCTTGTCACATGCAAAGTGTAGATACACAAGGGGGAGGTGTTTGACAGTTTGTTTGTATAGGGACATCATACGGACAATCCAGCCTGCCTCAGCATGACTGTTAATACATGAAAAGCAACGATGGCGATTCCAGCAAGTTGGCATGCTGTTTATCAGCAATAAAAAGGCAAATATGAGGGTGTCGGCTAGCTAGTCACAAAACATAGAAACAGATGCTGTACAGACAAAGGATTCATGTATGTCTGAGTGTCTTCCTTCAGCTTGCTCAGCATTTGTTTGGGAAGGTGAAAGGAGAGAAATACTACATGCTGAGCTCAGTCAGGTGAGAGCTGAGCTTCCAAGACAATTCTTAGGTATTGCATGCTTCAAAACCCTCAGCTTATTTAGGAAAAAATGATACAGTGCGTCTTAGGTGCAGATCACACCTCTAGTATGTACATATGCTTTGCACATGTGCAATAGCTTGAAATCTAATTAGAACTGAACACTGGCTTCTTATGCCATCCACCTTAAAGATTCCCATCTGTGCGCAGGAAGCTTGTCTTATTAGACATGTAAAGGCAACATATGCTACAATCAAGTCATATGGATAAACATGTTCACACTAATTTTAAACAATTTCTAATATGTTCTGCAGGCGTTTTCAACATACTGTAAGTGATCTTAGTGATTTGAATTTATATTTCTCTGAAAATCAAACATGTTAAAGCTCCTTTTGGCCTCAGTGGTTATCTGTGTAGGTTCCTTCTATATACTTACCCAGTTTTCTTTGTTTTTAAATGATTTTCAGTAAGAGACACTAAAGAACGGACCATTTACAGCAAATGGTCATACAGTTAGATTTGGTGGAAAAGGCTCAGCACTTTAAGGGAACTCTCAAGAAATCTAAGCAGAAATGACAATTTTGCTGGGAGAACAAATCCTCCCTTAATAAACATACATAAACATTAAATCTTAGTTAAGTTACAATACCAAAGAGTATCAACAGAGTAAGAGTGACAGTGATAGTGTTTTAGGTTGTGATAGCTATGCTGTAGACCTGCATGAATGTGATTGGATGTTACCAGCCAACTGATAGCCACACAGCCAATCGAACGTACAACTTCAATGCTCAGCCTGAACTAATGCTATGCTCCATTTTTTTAATCTAAGACTCGTGTATGTAATAATGACTGGGATGCATTATTGTATTTTCTCGTAGACCTTGTATCTACACAGTCTAGATGCCCAATTTTTTACTATTTTGTAATTCTGATATTGTACATTTATTTTTTACACATTGACGTAAAAAAGATTTAGAATCACTTTCACTCTCTTAAACATTGTATGTGTAGCTCAGATTTGTATTTTGTGGAATCACTGCTTGATTCGAAAGCAAGCACTTAAATATGTTTCTATTTAGATTTTTTACATGTTGCAGGCCTTTTTTGGTTATGAATGACTTCTGTAGGGACATGTATGCAGGAATATGAATAACCAGGTTTCTCTGTAAAAATCATATCACAAATAAGATCAAAACCAAGATAAAGCTCAAAACTGGGATCCTAATGTGCATGTAAATGTACACATTATCTGGCCAATAACATCCGATCCTTTGCATTTACACCTGGTATTAATAAACATTCTCTTTATCTGCATTCTCCACATTGTGATTGGATCTCAATAGGTGGAGCTGGGGGACTTGTCAACAAACATGGCATGTCCCAGATCAAGGGAAGCAATGTCATGGACAGGCATCATTAATTTTTTTGTGAGGGAAGACTAGCTATGGCTATGTGTAGCTTTTGCCAGGCTTGCTTGAGCTAGCAGGAAGAGGCGGAATTAGGTGACCTTTCAACTTGCAGTGCAATTTTTTCTTGAGAATGCGGTAACACTGTAAAGACTGCTGAGATCTGGTCACAATGCGAGCCAGATCCTCTCCAGATGCGGTCTGGCTGATTGGACCACATTCAGATCCCAATGTGTTCTGTGCGCATTTACACCTGCATTAACATGCATTTTTCCTTATCCAGATAGGATCTCCAGATACAGATGACACGTTAATGCCAGGTGTTAATATAGCTCAACAGTGAGGTTCCGAAAGTGAAAATCCCATTCATATTCTAAATAGTGGATTTTGATTATTAGCCATAATGTCGTAACCATCCAAGGTAGACTTACCACGAGCTGTGAGATTGTGAAACGATGGTATATGCTCCTGTAGAAGCCACAAGTCTGTATGAAATCAACTTTGTTTTAAGAAAAACATGTTTTGTTCACGATCTCATGGAGAAGTACTACACTACCCACAATCCTCAAGTGTTGCAGTGACTGATTGGTGGAGCTACCATGGAAATGTTTACCATACCTGCTAACGACTGGTGAGCTTTTTTCAAAACTTTATTTACACACTTACAAAAGGTTTAGCTAGTGAGTTACTGCTACCTCTGAACTCTAGGCTCGTTTACGTTACGTTTACCACAGAGCAACCATGATTTCCCTTTCTGACATGCTGCATTTTTTTAGAGAATCGCTACAACACTATGATAATGACAAAGGTTAAATTCAAGAAGAAGCACACTACTATTGTTAGGTTGGAAGTTGTTTGAAAGTATCATTTGCAATGGTTTATGGTATGCGTAGTTTCTTCACTCTGAAAATAATTATGTACACAGTCTTGTACCTTTGCCTTTTTTTTTGCTCTGAATCAAATGTTTTATGGTTCCAGGCTTAAAACTATTTTTAGAAGGATTTTCTGAAACGTCAGCGGGGGGAAATTCACTTCCGGAACCGAAGCAATTAAAAAAGTGGGCGGTCACTGTTGAGCTCTATAGGGTCTGTTTCTATTTCCTTTAAGTTAACTATCATTTGACACACCTGTAACTCAAACTCTTTTGATCAGCATATTAAAGAAATCACCAAGACTACTTTTTTTTTTCACCTACGCAACATAGCTAAAATTCAGTCTTTTCTGTCCATGGCTGATTCATGGCAAAATCTGACTTAACTGAAAGAGTGAATGCCCTCAGTCAGCTGATTGAGTTGGAAGCAGGAACAGACACAGACAGAAGGGGGAGAGTAAATAATAAATAGAGTAAGCATGAAGATAGTCAGTCTTCCTGACTGAACTTACGCTAAAGCTTAATTTGAACTAAAACTACAAAATACTGTATGACTATAATTTTGGCTCAGAAAACACAGTTAGGCTTGAACCCAAAAGCACAATACCAAGTGGTATTGTAAAAGTCTAAAGTTTTTAATCAGTTTCAAAAACAGGATCAAATACCAGGCAGGCAGACAAATCCTATAAGGGGCAAGGCAAAGAATCATCAAACAGGAGTCAGGCAGAGGATCAGGCAGGCAGAATAAGACAGACAGGTAAAACGCCGGAAAGCTAAGCAAAACACAGTAGAAAATCTGGCAAAGGGTATGTGGAACTGGGCCTGTATAAGTAGTGTGTGAGTAGAATGATGTGCAGGTGGGGAGATGGATGGGGAAGCTCAGGTGGCAGGAAAGGGGTTATTGCAGGGCAGCAGGGAGTGGCAGGATCTGAAATGACAGGAGAGTTAGTGATATGGCCGGTAAACACAGAGCAAAAACATGAAAGATGGTCTATACCAGGCTGGACTCGTGACACTTCTGATGACTTACAAAATTCTAAATGGGCATGTTTACTAGGTGAGGACAATTTTATTAGTTCTGGGGGGGAATGATGGCCAAAATGATGAAAATAAGACCCAAGTTTTAATGACCGGAATTATTCTTTAAGCTGAGTTGAATGATATTTTCCTGTAGCATTCACCATGTGAAAAAGCAGCGAGAAACAGTGTTTTGTAGTCATATTTACATTATGTGAAAGCTGTTGCAAAAAAGCATTTTGCAGTGTTTACCAGCTGCACGGTGACATGACAGATTTTTCCATACAGGCGACTCATATTTACCATCCTTCTCCTCCAGCCCAAATATGGCACGAGGCAACAGATGAGCAGATGTCATCTCTTTGTCCGGCCGTATATCCTTTTGCATGTCCCCCTCATTAATAATTAGCCTGTAATGGTGCAGAAGGCCTTAATCATGAGAGAGAGCAACAGATTGTGATTGATGGGTGGCGTGTCTGCTGAGACGTGGGTGGAGGAGACAGTAATGGCACAGACAGCGCATCAGCAGATGGTTAGTGATATAGAGCAGCAGCCTCGCTCCAGATAGGTTAATTAGCCTGATAAGTAAAAATGTGTTGGATTTGGCACCTTGTCTGCAACTGGTGGATATTTCCTTCATATGGTCACCACTTACGTTCAGGAAACTGCAGATGAGCCTTCCTATGTGCTCAAGTGAGAGCCAGACTGTCAGCGCTGCACAAGTAGTTGATATCAGCTACCTACTGTGTATTGACAGGCGAGTCATTTCACTAGCAGGCTTCAGTCAAAAAAGAGAAGAGATTTTGCCTAAAACATGAATCACTTATGTAAGCAGAAGATGGTTCTGTTCCTGTGTGCACTGCATCACATGGCAGTGCCATTCTGTCTCTTATAAAAATATGTTTATGTAGGCCTAGTGCTCATTTTTTGCCAAATATATTTTGGAGAAGATGTGATTGTAGCCTGGGATACGTTCAATGGGAACATTTTTTATGATCCAAGAAGAGTGCAACCTGTTCTCATTCCCAGGTTGTCAAATACATAGGTCAATACCGACGTTTGAATCCAAACGCCACAGTTTCTATGGAGAAAAGGCGTTTTATAGCTTGTGATTGTAAAATGTGAAGTTGCTCATTTAATTTTATATTTCCAAGAATACGTGGCTGAGGATATTTAATCATGAAATCACCTTTCTTAAGAAGGGGTCATCAAACTGGACTTTATATTGTAGATTGCATTCAACCTCCACTGTTACATCATTTAATTATTTACAGTATACAAACGACACATTTAATTTTTGCTCTTGTCACCTCGTATATTTCATACACTTCATTTCTTTGTCCATAGCACAGTCCATATTTCCTTTGTACAGTCAATATTTCATTTCAAGTTTTATATCCCATTTCAACTATTACAATTCCATTCTTTAAATAGATTTTAAATTTTAATATTACTTTGTTTATTTAATTATTATTATTATTATAACCTTACTTTTGTCTATTATTCTTCTTCTGTGTTGTGCAAATGCCAAGACACATTCTTTGTATGCTTGCATTGGTTAATAAAACTGATTCTGATTGAATGGGCTATGTCGTGCTGATATAAAATCCCAAAACCAAGAATCATCAAGATACAAAAAATCTCCAGGGTTGTGTAAATAGTGGCCTGTGCATGCCTCAGTATTTGGTGACCAGTCAATGAGAACGAGTTGGTCCTTTCAGCCATAACCCAAGCACCTCAGGCCTTCCTCCAAACCTGTAGTACTAATGCCCTAGATTGTCAGCAATATTGTTCAATAATCTCTGAAGGTGACTCATTTTGGTCACAAGTTCCACTAAAAAAGAAAAAAACAAACAAACAAAAAGCTTAATTTTATATATTAGAGCTAAATCAGATACATCGTTGGAAAGGTTGCGACCTGAAGAGTAAGATATGTCAGTATGAAGATTCTTCATGGCTCCTGCTTTGAGATACTGACCTTTGAACCTTGGTGCATGTTTGAAGGCTTATAATCCAGTAACAAACAAGGCTACAGACATGGGAGGTTGATAGATAAAAAATACACATAAAATAAAAATAAAATAGAGAATAGAAAACAAGAGCTATAATCACTATATACACCTGCCATTTATATAGATATATGTGATGGATAATTGCACAAAATAATTGCACAGACATTGTAATGCACACAGTGTGTAGTATTATACTATATATATATATATATATGTATGTATATATATTGCTTTGAGAGATGGATGAATTGTACAAAGATTTGAATGCCAGGATACAGCAGGAGGTTGCACAATGTAAATAAATTTAATTGCACAGAAAATAATTTCACAGCATAAGTATAATTTTAATTATTTATGTATATATATATATATATATATAAGGATATGTATAGAGAATATATATATATATATATACACACTTAATAGATAAATATGAAGGATAATCTAAACAGAGAGCCGTAACATTAACCTATCTTATTGTGTGTCTGTATGAGATGCCAAGAGGCGTGACAAAACATCGGTATGATCTTGTCCTGGGAATGAGAACGGGTTGGCATAGAACATACAGGGAGCAGGCTGGGGTTTATGGTGGAGTGTACAAAGCACAGGACATTAATACTGGTGGAAGGGATTTGTGTCACTTCCCAAATTTTGTCAGATTTGGTCTACTAAACATTTGGTTAAGATTAGAGCAAGATCATGGTGTTGGTTAAAGCTACATTAACTGATTTTTTGGACACTTGGGGGCAGCAGAACAAACTTACCTTTTAAAAATTTGATATGGCAAATGTGTTAGCAAACAATCGCCTATTTGCACAACCAGGAGATACAGAGCAACATTAGCATTCACTTGAGTTGTGTTTCTGGTCACCTGATAAATGTAAGTTAAATAGTTACTCTTCTGTTAGCTCTGTTTTTGGTCTCCTCAGCCTACTGAAGAAAGTATCTGGCTCTTAAGCTGCTAAATGTTCCACTATGTTCACCAGCTAGTTGCTAAATTAGTTTGGTGCTGGGCAGGTAGTGTACAGTGGATTTAGCAGATTTTTTTCACAAAAAATAGCGTCTTCCTGCAGCTGGAAACGAGGTTGATGAGAGCAGTGAGAGTGAACCAAAACAGTAAAACCCTCTGTAAGAGCTGAGTGGAACTGCAGAGTTGGGTGATAACTCTCTGTAGGTTTGTCACTACAACCCACCCCTTACACATATGTAAAAAAAAAAAAAAAAGGGGGGGATTAGTACAGCTTTAAATATTGAAAAAGTCAATGTGTTGCATCTTTTGTTTCAAGTCACTTGAATTTTTCATTATTCCACCATGGCCACGATCTTTCCTTAACCTTAACCAAGGGCTTTGAGTTGCCTAATCATAACCATAAGTTAGTCGATATGTTCAGTATGAGCATTTTGTGTTTGGATACATTCAATTTAAACTTCCTCATGTTGATGAAACCATAATCTGGCAAAAAACATTTGGTAATGCAAGTTAGTTGTATGTCAAGTCAATTCTATTTATGTAGTCCAACATGTGTCTAAAAGGGTTTTACAGTCTAAATAGCATACAGGAATGACACAAGAGCATGCGACATGAGTGGCATTGTTCAAATACCTTCTATACTTTACTTTGAGTATTAAATTGTATATCCACCATGGCCAGATCAGGGTTGAATCATCCTTGGTTGACACTTGAATTTCTTCCTTGAGAACTTCTGATTTTGCACAACATGAACATAATTTAACATGGCGACACTCGAGGCGGTTACTACATTGTTAATGTTGAGATATAATATGGAGAAACAGAATTACAATATTAAGTAAATAAAGTTCCTTAAAATAACATTAAGTAAATATCAAGTGTTATAAGTTAAAGAGCTCCAAGCAGGTATGTGAATGTAATTGTTGGGCAGTAACATAGCAGCAGCATCTGTTAAGTTTGCAGAGTATCATGTTCTCAGTTGTTGTTTCTGCAGTTTAAACTTTCCTCTGTGCCCCCACTGGCATCACATCAAATCCTGCCAGAGCCTCCATTGCTGCCCTCTCTGCCTCCCTGCTGCTACAGGAAAAACAGCAGACTTTCTCTGTTCCTTTAAACAAATTTGTCAAAGGTGAGCAAGCAACATTAAAACTAGAATTGACCATCCTTGTGCTGAATAGTGAGCAGCTCTATATAATACTGTGGCCAGCGAGCAGGAGGTATTTCATTAAGACGTGCTTATTTCCTAATACCTGCTGGCATAGTGGTATCACCAGCTTCCAATTTGCATATAAATGTAATATATTTTATTGGTGTATTGTGAGGAGGATTTATTATGAGCAGTTCAGCATACAGACTTAAACACAGTCAGACTCTATAATGGTATTGCTCTCATCAAAGATGGGCCTCTATTATTAAGACCTCAACCACTAGAGCTCAATCACAGACCTGAATAACAGATTAGGCAACTTGGTTTGATGGTGCTATAAGGCACTTGAAACATTTACTTGAGTCTGATGTAAACAAAATGCTCCTTGTTCAAAGGATATCAGGGAAGGAGAAACCTGTTCATGGAGCTGAATAATGCAAGATGCTGAGAATAATCACAGCCTGCACGGAACTCTAAACATATTCCACTGTGTGCCCTCAGATCAACATGCCCTATTTTTTTGTTTTTAAGGGTTTTATTACTTCTTGTAAAAGAAAAACAACAAGGTGTAGCGGTTGAACCCTGTGTTGTTGAAAGTATCAAAAAGATAAGCTGTCATAAGAATAGTACATGCCCCACCCATGGCTCTGTGAACCCATCTTAGTTCGGTTTCAGAGCCAGAACAAAATGTGATTTAAGTCTGCAACAAACAGTACATGCAGGTTGGAATCCTTGAGTAGTGTGAAACAATGTTTTATTTTGTATTAAATAAAGGCAGGAAATGTCATGATGAAAACCTAAGTTTGCACAGGTTGAAGCCATGGACAGGTTAACCTGTTGGCAACCCCTAGCACCAAAAATTACAAAAGTTGCTTAAAGACAAAGTAATTTAGAAATATGCACCGTATAAGCATAGTATTTTGACAGAGGGCTCCTCCTCCTAGAGACTGTCCTCACCAGAAAATCAACAGCATTATTCCTTTGTTAAACTGACCTATGTTTACTGACAAGAGACCTCTTGTGGCAATGTGAATAATGATTGTCTGCCAGAAGCAAAGGTGGAAGTGGTATGACATTGTTAGTGCTACAACATTTTTTTTACACCCTGTTCACACATACAGACATCTCTCTTGCCTCTCATCAGGCTGAAGCTTGTGGATGTGTTCAGCGCTCAGCACATAATTTATGTTCTCAGCTCAGATTGGGCATTTGGGTTGTATCGGTACACAGTCAACAGTTAGAGATGCAGCAGTGGCTGGGACACACAGCTCATGGAGGCAATTAAGGTACTTTAAAGCCCTTAGCGCCGACTGCTGCCATTTGCATCAAAGCTGACACCCTTTCTTGGAGTCATAGCTCCAATCCAGTGATAGTTGTCTGTACATCAATGGGTACGATGCAAATAGGAACTGCTAATAGCTAATTAGTCCACCTAGCCCACAACCCCTAAAGCATTATGGGAACTGTAGTTTCAAAACATAACATAATTATCTCCCAAATAGAAGTAAGACAAAGAATAATAATAGAAGTGACAAAATCCAGCTTTGGGGATGTTCTGAAGGTGGTTAGGCTCAACAAAGGGTGTGACTTTGACACAACAGACTGTGGTTTGAATCCCATCTGCTACTAACAGATAAGGTTGTTCCCTCTTAACATGACCACAAACATTCCTTAACCTTAACCATGTACAGAAGTTTTAGTTGCCTAAACTTAAACAAACCTAAACCATAGATCAGAAAACGCTCATATTAATGTATTAACTATATTGCTTCACAGTGTACCTGGGGCTTTTGGGGCCAGTTGATAATCCAGCCTTGGTCGAAGTGCTAACCAGTCATCATAGATTGATGATGGAGGTATTCCTACTGAAATGATTTAAATTAAGTGATTTATCTTACAGCAGAAAGGCTAATTTCATCTATAAGAAGCAACTTTTCTTGCAATACTCTGTAGCACCCCAAGACATTGAACTTTCTTTAAGCTCTCAATTTGAAAGAAGTGGGAAAGCCAACAGAGAACCTTTGTCACACCTTTGTTTTATTTTGAGCATTCTTGGTGAGTGTTCAGAGCGCTGTCAATGTAACATCTCCTTGCTTGGAATAAGATAAGGGCACCAAAACTCCCCATGACAACTGCAAGTTGTTGAGCTGTTGCATGTAGTGAGGCCAGAGCTCAAAGCATGCAGATCCTGACATGTTTTATCCTGAAGGCCAATCTGATGCTCTTCAGGAGAAGCCATTGAGTGCCTTAGATGTTACAAATTAAGGAGGAAGACAGGGGAACAAACTTTCATCTCAGTTTATTTCTGCCAGCTCTGTGAAGCTGACTCCGTTCCTGCTCTGCAGACACAACTGTACCATTCCTCAACATTGTTATGTAATGGGTGAATAATGAAGGCATGCATATTAGAAATCCATCTAATTGACTGATATCACTGAGATATACAATGTCAGTGCTCTTTGGCTTTGAAAGAGTTGAAATTAATATGTAAAAGTCTAAACTACAGAGAATGGTCTGTATTTATCAAACCACTAAAAATGAATTCTGGACTTAATTCAAGGATAAAAGGTTAAGTTTTAACTTGTACGTGCAAATATAAACCTGAATTAATTGATTTATTGGCCACTTGGGGGCATCACAACTAGCTGTAAATACAACATTTGAGTCAAGTTTACATTCAAATGCAACACAGATTTTAATTACATTTCTAGAAAATCAGCAAAAGAAAATGTAAATGAATGCACATCTTCATCCCATACTGTTATGTGAATATTATATAATTCTGGTGCCATTAAACCATCGCAGAAGAAGAGGAGACAACAAGATTACATATTTAAAAGAGCTCCCGTCAAACCTCAAGCAGAGGTTTTGATGGAAATATGGCATTTCTGTTTGTTTCATGTATTATTTAGTCAGTAAGTCTGTTTCCATTGCATTCCGTCTTTTGTTTCTATCAGTACATCAACTTTTCCACCTCAGCCAAACAAGTGGATGGGAATGGACTTTATTATCACCTCATAAAGTTATGGGTAATGTGTTAGCAAACAGTTGCATATTTACTCATTTGGAGTCCTGTTTCTGGCTACCTATGTATTCAGTCTCCCTCCTCACTAACTCTGTCTGTTGTTTGGTGCTGGGCAGGTAGTGTACAGTCAGTTTATCAAAGCTTTTTCAGCTGCCTCTTGGAAAACGAGGGCGATGAAAGCTGTGAGACTGAACCAAAACAGTGAAGTTGCGGCCGTAAAACCAAAACAATGAGCTGAAAGACGCTACAAAGCTTCAAAGGGCTGAGAGGAATTGCAGAATTGGTGATATTCCCTGTAGGTTTGTCACTACAAGCAATGCCTTCCACATTACACACAGTCGTTTGACCCATATTTAATATTAAAATGTTAATTAGTGCAACTTTAATAAAAGCTATTTATGTTATTTGTTTTGACTGAAAAGCCCTGCGACGAGTTGGCCACTGTCCAGGGTGTACCCTGCCTAAGACCCAAAGTCACTGGGATAGGCTCCAGTCACCCGCGACCCCTAACGGGACCAAGCGGTAGAAAATGGATGGATGGATGGATGGATGTTTTGACTGAAAAATAGTCTAAGAGAACAGGGGGTTCATTTGGTTAAGAGTAGCCTTCTAGGGTACTAGATAAAAACTGTACAGGGAGAGAGGCATGCACATACATTTTCTGAGGTTTTGTACAATATAGCATTGGTTGCATTGAACAACACATTATATAAAGTAATATGTGTAATTTGCCATATTTTTGCATAATGAAAGAATGCATATAGAATGCATATCGAATGGATGTATTGCACCTCCTTTACCGGCAGCAGTAGACTTTCTCTATTTTAGTTTTTTTTAAATTGGGTCCATTTCAACCAATTTCTAATAATTTCGCCCTTATTTCTATAGTTGGAGGCTCATTTCATTTGTTAATTGCTCTTGGAGATATTCAGGATTTCACACAAATAAAATAACATTAAAAACCTAAATCCGAAGGGTGTTTTCAGAATAATAATAACTAGGAAAATATGTGAATAAACAAAAAAAAACAAAAAAAAACATGAACAATGGGGTAGATGTAGGTCAAATCTTTGTGTCTGATTGGCCATTCTTCTTTGAGCATGTAATTAATCATAAGTTCACATAAGAACTGCTCTTAAAGGTTACCTCTACACTCTGTAAGAATGAGTTTCTTGATAAATACGTTGTATTATTGGGTGTTGGCTCTATAGAGTATTTCTTACTGTAAGTGTAATTCTCAGAAATTCGATAAATACAGTTCCTGGACTTTGATCCAGCTGAACAAGTTGTTCTGGTCTCCAAACTGTGATCCTTGTATTCCCATACTGAAGTATTCAAAGTATCCCTTAATTAAGGGAATAAAGTCAGTTTTTCATTGGTTACTAACCTGTACTAGTTTCTTCTTGCCCAGACTGGACTTTTTAATTTATTTTTTGCTGATTTTTTTTTATCAGAACAGCTCTGAGCAAGCAGATGCAAAAAGCATTTGCTCTTCAATGTTTTACTTAGAGAGCTGGACATTTCAAGGACATTATGATCCCAGAAATGTGTAGTGAACCTACAGTATATATGGACACTGCTTATTCCTTCAATTAGCCAATCCTTTGATGAAATGTCTCTAGTCGATGGGAGACATATTTCCTTTTAGAAGTTTAGATAAAGGACATAAGGACATTCTCATCATTTTGACTCATTTGTAAGTGCCTTTTCTCCAATACACTGCAAAATAATACAGATCTGTCAGAGCTCAGTCAGTGTACTCACAACAGCAATTTCTCTGTTACCTCCATCTTGACATGGATGTGTGGGAAAATAAGATTTTAATGATTTGACAGTGAATATAATAGAGAGCAATGCAACTCTTGATCGGGTGCAGTGACTTCCTGGAGTCTCCATTGGTTGCCTGGCAACCTTGGATTTTTGTAAGGATTAAGAAAAGGAGATACTGTTAATTAGTGAGCTTTAGAGGTGCTGGTGGATTTTTTCTTACCTTAGGAGAGAGCCAGGCTTGCTTTTTCTGCCTGCTTCCAGTCTTTATACTATGCTAAGCTAAGCTAACCCTCCGTGGCTCCAGTTTCATATTTGACTGACAGATATATACTATTTTTTTTTTAGTCTGCATTATTTTTTTAAGTAAAATTAGCATTGGCAATACAATTTAATTGGAGATTAATGTGTGGTAATAAAGTGCCTTTTCACAACAATAATTTAAATTTGACAAAAATTGCAGACTAGATGTTCACTGTGATGGATTACACAACTTAATCAAATTCTAAGAGTCTGTTTATTGATTTTTATATCATACTGAAATGAGTGGACAGCAATATCTGCATGGAACAGGAAAAATTGATCCAACAATTGTGTTGTTGTTCAGCATGCACAGCCCCCTGGTGGCTGGCTGGCAGTATAGGTCATAAACCCCGCCCGTTTTCCACGGCAAAACAGTGACAGAGAATTCAAACTGAAAACCACTGTCTTGTGAAAAAAGACTGACATGAAGAAAGAAAGATTTTGAAACACTGGAAAACAAATCTAAATAAAATAAGATTGTAAGTTCATGGTCAAAAAATGTATTTTTATATAATAATGTGTGTTACATTCATTCTTTATTGAAGGCTTGGATTTTTTTTTAATGTCTGTTTTATTTGTCAGTGGAACCTTTTTCAGTGCCAATACAACTTTTTTCAATAGTGTTTAATGCCAAAGTTTCCTTTTTCAGTTAAGGTTTTGTTTTAAATGCCAATTTTTATTTTCAATGACAAAATCTAAAGTCACTGTCCTGGCTCCATAACATTGCAGCTGACTTTAATACCAGCATATAGCTAAAAGATACACTCATCAAAGTCATTCTGTGCGGTGCTGCTGAGCCTGGTGTCGTCTAACTGTCGCCTGATAGGGGAATGATATTCTTGGGCACAAGCCTGGGTCACAGATCAATACCAGTGCCCCGTGAATCTTCTCCGATGAATCAGCAGCAGCAGCTCTCAGGGATGTATTACTTTGCTCAGCATGGGCATCTGTGGCGCTGATGAACAGGGCAGACACACAACAACTTGGGTCATCAGACACTGGAGGTAAAGGCCAGCCTCGGGTGCAGGGCAACACAGGGCCATATTTTAACTTGTCCTGATCCCTCCTGTTTGATGTTCCACATTGTTGCAAATTACATGGGTGGGTATTGATAGGTGATTTGTCAAGCTGCCACGTGGGGATTGGTTTTGTATTCCAGAGGGAGCATTATGTAACTGCCCTGGATCTGAAAACACACTGCCACAAAGGGTTGCAGTGGGCCTGTCAAAGTGTCAGCCCAGCTTATTAAGTTGCTGTGCGGGTGTCACCAAAGCCTAGAAATTCACAGTGGAATGAAAAGTATGGTAGAGAAAAGTTTGCAGTTGATCCCAGTAACAGTTATTCTGTGTAGATGATGCCCCAAATTTCTCTTTTTCAAAGTAAGCTAAATTAGGTTATATAGGTTACCGGATTCATCACCGGTGTCACGACATGGCTTTTACAATACCTTCATTACCGTGATGAATGTTTTAGCATATTAAAACTAATGTGCTTTGCTGTGGCTGTGAAAACATACAAGTAGAGGGCTACACACATACTCATAGAACTGGAGTTACATCCAGTAACAACCATTTTCCTCGCTAACGCCGACTCCGGTAACACCAACAAGGTAATGTTAACGCTCTGTTGTTGGCTGCAAAAACCAACACAAGTCTTCATCTTACTCCCACCATCCGAGAAAGTGAAGACCCAATGGATTAACTTTATTTTTGATGGAAATGTCCCCACAACAACCCTCTGATGTGTAAGTACAAAGCAGGATTCAATACCAACTTTAAACTTGGAAGCTGTAAGTTTAGCCATTTTTATGTTGCTTTACTGTTTAATTTGCAAGTTAGCTTGTTGAACTTTGCGTTAGCATGTAACACGGCTAATGTGCCTAGCGTCCACAGGCTGGGACGATGTTGGACTAATGTTGTAATGTTGAGGGACAGTCAAGAGAAATTGTGTTAACATTAAGCTTCATTTGAGCCAATTAAATAACCAGAGTAGTAGGTTGGAAGTGGGTTTTTCACATTGCTTTTTGTGGAACTTCATACTGCACCGCTAACGTTAGCTCAGCTGACTTTGTTGTTACACGAAAGCCCCCACAGCTCTCGCCGGTTTTATGTCTGGTTAAAACTGGTTCTCCTACACGTGCGTTGCATTCACCTAACAGCAGATTACATTTCTTTTTTTCGTTGGTGGCTGTGATGTAGTGCTCACTTATACAAGCATATTCGCCACAGTAGATATGAGTTGCGACTTGAAAATCGCCAGCAATATGTTTGCAAATGTGTGACCAATCTGGTGACAGAAGCAGACCACAAGTGCTGCTGTTTGTGTGTCTGTTGCTACCATATGTAAATGTACTTGATAGACATGACTATTGTACTTATATAATATACTTTGGGTTTTCTGCCAAATAAATGCTGTTGAGGTACCTAATCTTACCCCTTGTCTAACTCTGAGACTGAATCACATTACGTTTACTAATTAACCTTCATTATGGGGCAGGCTACTTCTCCCAAAACACATGTAGGCCAATACCTAATTTTCATTCCTTCCTTTCATTCCATTTCATTTGGAGCCAAGAGTTTTTTTTAAATATTTTTTTTCTTTCTTAAGATATGTTGCCTTACATTGCCAATAGAGTGAAAAGAGGTAGAATCATGTTTTGAGTGGAGTATCCCTTTTATTATTGTAATACTGTGATATAATACCGTCACCGTAAAAAAACAAGAAAATACTGTAATATAAATTTTAGGTGATATCGCCCACCTCTAAGCTACATACAAGATCCCAACCCAGGTCTGGAAGAGTCCAGAGCAGAAATGGTTAAAATCATACAACACACCCCAAAGCATACCCTGCTTTATCATTTATTTTACTCTAAATGGGACCATAATTTACAAAATGAACATCACGCTGTATTGAAGAAGACTTGAAACTAGCGATTGAGACAACAAACTCATTAGGAGCATGTTTACTGAGGTAAAAAATCAAGTGAGAAGTAGGATCATTTTTTCATAGACTTCTATACAATCAGACTTCTTTTTGCAATCAGTGGAATCGCCCCCTGTGACCATGACCGCTGCACTGGCTTCACTTTTCAGACCCGGAGGTTGCCACTTGGTTTGGAGGCTTTAGTTGTTTAAAGGCACCTTTGTCAGATCTGCTGATTAATAGTAAAACATTAACGTGTAAGGTAACTAATTACTATTTCTGTAAGTAAATAATTAGTAAGTAATTAGTACTGTAATTATTTTTGCAATAATATGTAATTAATAATTGATTACAGTTGTAATTACAGTGACTTGCCAAAAACTGGCGTTTAGCTGGAGAACATAGTGTAGCATTTATCAGCTGAAGACTGAGACTGGTGTAGACCAAACAAAAGCTAAAAGGAGAGTGAATATCAGACTTGTCAGATGGACAAAAACATAACTCTAAATTAATGTTAATGTGACACACCCCGCTCTGCCTTCTAGGTCATATTTTGTTTCTCTGTCATTCGTATTAGTATTTCCCATTTTGTTCTGTTACTCACCTCTCCTCTCGTTTCAGATCACTTCACTTCCTGCCCCTCGTTTGTTTCTCGCCTGTCCTGATTGCATGCTCCGCCCTAATTAGTTGCACCCAGTGGTGTCGCCAGGCCATTTTACCGGGGCTTTGAGAGTAGCTCCGAATGTAATTTTAAGCCTATGTGAAGCTGGACAAAAAACATAATGTGTGTGAGTGTGCAGTGCACAGCGGCACAGCGCTGAATTCACACACACACACTGGTCAGCGGGCGCTGAGTGAGTGACGTGAGCGGGTGCTGAGTGGCCCTTAACGAAGCGGGAAGAGTTGAGAGCAGAAATAGCAGAGTACAGGTCCAGAAAGAAAAAAACAACTAAATCATTTTGGATTTTTCCACAAGAGAAGGAAGGGTAAGAAGTTAATGAAGCCTAATGTAGTAACTTTTCAATAATGGTTTAATTACCTGTTGAAGTAGCCTACATTTCACCTCATCTTGATTGTAGGTGCCAATGTTATTATGAGCTTCATTTAAGTTGATTTCATGGTTTTGCAGATGGAGAGGGTAGCAGCAGCAGCAAAGATGAGCTATAGACTGAGCCAGCAGCAGCAGCTGAGTCAGAAGAATCAGGCGTGGAAAGTGGTAACAGCAATTTCGTGTTACTTTGCAGGCCTAATACTTTTGTGCAATTTTGATTAGCTAAAATCCTAATGCTACTCATGCCTGGAATGGACCCCAGTTACTGTTGCTAGGCTGACAAGCTTGACAAAAAAAACACAGAGACAAATCAGCAGTCTGTCACTAAAAAGCTGCCTGTTTCAACATTGTTAGTCTGATAAAACTTTACTAACCCTCACCAGTGGTGAGTAAGAAAAACTGTAATTTTATCAGTAGAGGAAAAAGTCCGCTAGCCGCTAGGCTCATTAATGTAATGTAAAATGCCATAGTCTTAAGCTAATTACATTAGCATGTTGGATATGTGGGGAAAACGTGACTAGCAAGAGACAATTGTTTTATCTGTGAACATTGTGAGTTATTATTGAGCCGATGATTAAGATGTACTTCGAATGTAAACAAGGTGCCAGAGTGCATAAAAAAGCATCAAAATAGAGGCTGTTTATGAAAAAATGTCCCCCTACAGAGATCCGGGCTAAGCCCCGAATGTCTTCAAACCCTGGAAACGCCCCTGGTTGTGCCTGTGTCCTATTGTCTTCACCCAGCTGTGTATATAGTGTGATGTCTCTCTTCACTCTGTGCCAGTTCGTTGTAGTACACTGATGTCTTACGTTCCAGCATTCCTTCCTTGTGTTTCTGGTTGTTTGAATCCTGTCTGTGTTCCCGACCTTGCAGCACCTAAGGTAACAAATGTTAGATGTATTCAAGGTTGTGGTGCTTCCATGTGGCCAAAAAAATCAACTAATGCAGCTTTAAACATTTTAGATACAGTACTGTAGCTATGGTCCTGTTGTGTTTAAAGTACGGCTAGGCAGCCAGTCACCACAGACAAGCTTGTGATCTCCCACTTTATCTGGATGGCTGGGTTTCTACAAAAGCAACCTGAATGTTGCACTCTAAAAAAAGTAAAACTGACAATGAAAACAGGCAATTTAACAGTGAGTGGACTGAGAAGTATGTGTTTATGCCTTTTGGTCCAATAGCCTTCTGTGTTTATTCTATAGTGAGAGCACCTCCATGAAAAGGGAAAATAATGGAGCATTTGAAGAGAGCACACTCAAACTTTGACATTTCCAGTGGGCAGTGACCAGGGTCAGACTGGGAACAGAATTCGTCAATTTTCGTGTGGACTGGATGTGTTAAGTTATAACATTTTGCAGCATCAGCCTTGAGATAATTTTTTCTTTTTGTCTGACCTTTTCTGCTCCACCTTTTCACCTTTTTTGGTCCTTTATCCATTTCATTTTGTATTTTCGATTCAACTTTCGAGGCTTACAATCCTCTGTCAGTCAAAAACGAATTTCACCAATAAGCAGCCTGAACCAGTTGTCAGTCAGTTTTTAATTCATCTTTCTCATATGGAGAAGGGGAAGCAAAGTTGCCTTGTTTCTCAATGTTAGATCCGAAGTTTTCAGCTCTAGTCAAAGGATCAAAGTATCAACAGACAGCAGCGTTTTTAATCAACATTTTAAGTGGAAGTAGACTTTTTTTTAAACTTTTGATCATAACAGAATATAGTAACTTTCACCACTGCTGATTTTAGAAATCACACAGCGCAAGTTTTGTTGGAAAACTAGACTCTGGTGGCTAATGAGCTACCACAGGCTGTGTCTGTGACTGTGGTTTTGTGGTAGAGCGGGTCGTCCACCAATTGGAAGGTCGGCGGTTCGATCCCAGCTTCCCCCCGGCCCACATGTCAAAGTGTCGTTGGGCAAGACACTGAACCCCAAATTGCTCCGAGGGCTGTGCCTTCGGTGTGAGAATGATTAGATACTTTGATGAGCAGTTCTGCCATCAATGTGTGAATGGGGTGAATGAGATATGTAGTTGAAGCACTTTGAGTAGTCAGAAAGACTAGAAAGGCGCTATATAAGTCCATTTACCATGTGTGCAGTAAACTGGAAGCTAATGTTAGCTAACTTGCTAACCTCTGTGGGAAATTACAGTAGTAAGCTGGCTCGAAAAGCAGTGGTGCAGTAGTAGCCTTAAGTCAGAACAAACTTTTCAATTAGACCTTGTAGATCTAATATGTGACTTGTGGATTTTCTCTGAGATATCGCTGACACTTTCATCCCTTTCTTTCTTTCCGTCTTCTCAGCAGCACCTTGGCGTCATCTCTCCTGTCCTGTTTTCGCTAAACCCAGTTTCTGAAACAGGGCCCCGAACTTAAATGATCTAACACTAGCTTGAGCTAGCTTGTACACCACTGCCACAGCCAGCTAACACCAATGTTAGCAAACTGTAGGTAACGCCAGTAAGTAAGCAAGCACAGCACAGCAAGCTCACCTGGAGATGACAATGATGAACCCGATGCTGAATCACAAACTTTGGGTTAAATAAAGATGCTCCACCGTGTCTTTCACCTCCTGGTCGAAGCTAGCTGGTTTTCTCCTGTTGTACGCTCACTCTTGTTCAGCATTCTTCCAGCAGCTTACAGACTGTAGTTCCATCAGCTCATGTGAGGGAATCTAGTAACTGCACCTCAATTTACAGATTCCTTTTTACAGATCTGCTGCAGTACGAAGTGGACAAAATTCCACAAATAAACAGGAGGGAAGTAACAAATGTCACGTGGCCCACAAGCTGACAGGAAGCAATCTGCAAATGTGCAAAACCCGTTTCACGTGTTAAAATGGATCCACAAATGTGTAAATATCACTTTACATGAATTTGTTGTGGTGAAACTATTTACATTTATAAAGCCTCTATCATTTTTATGTGAAATTAAAATATATATTTACAGACTAAGTTATGCATATTTGCAAATTGCTCTATATTTTTGTAGATATGACTTTACACATCACAAATAAAAAAAATACATATTTGTGGGTAGTTTGATATTTGTGTATCATGGTACACATTTGTGGATTGTCTTCTGTGTGTTATAAATAATAAGTCCAATAAAAACTTCCATACTTTTAGCAACTGGATTGCTTATTTCTCGTCTCAGATTTGTTCAGAAACAGATTTTGATGAACTGCTAAGGTGAAATAACTGAAAGTTTACGTAGCCTACTACATACAACAGAACCCTACTATGCATGCTCAAACCCCATTGGCTCATAGAACTAGGGGCCTCAGGAGTGCTTGACATCTGGTTCAGGCGGTGTATTGGTGAAATTAGTTTTTGACTGACAGTGGATTGTGAACCACTGATTGGCCAAATTAATAAATGATTGACAATTACCACGCTCTCTCAAAGTCTCCGGTTTGCATAGATACAAACTTGCTATAGGTAGCCTATAACAATTTTGGGACAGTGATAATCAGATGGGCTGTTCCAACATCAAGTGGGCCGTGGCCGGCAGGTCAGATTTTTTTCCCCACATTGCTGGTTGTGGCCTTGCGGCCCATTTGCCAGAATCGCCATATTGCCAGTGACAGTGACTGGCACTGACCCTTGTTGATTTTAATTTAACACTTTCATATTATTTACATTTATACTGGATTAACTGTTTACTAAATGGTTAATTGTAAAGATAATTCAAGTTTGTTATTGTTGCTTTTGTTATTGTACACGTTAAACAGATTATATGGTCCCTCTTTCAATTTCAATGTCGTAATGTATCCCCCATTCTATGATAATTGAATCTGTAATTCATCCAGACTTCCTCTGCAGTACACACATCCAATAGGGCATTTTAATTGGCTAAGATAA
Organism: Siniperca chuatsi; assembly: GCF_020085105.1. NCBI lineage: Eukaryota > Metazoa > Chordata > Actinopteri > Centrarchiformes > Sinipercidae > Siniperca > Siniperca chuatsi. Next base: position 7,212,632 of record NC_058046.1, read on the forward strand.
ATCAGAAAATCTTCACAGGTCTACTAGGAAATACATATGGTGATATTACTGAGAAAAGAAGCCTGCGCTTCTCTCATCTAAAGCGCAGAACATCTTTCTTCTTCGAGAAACATTTACCCTGATCAGACTCGTCCGGCTTCAGCTGAAACATCCACTTGTCTTTTGCATGTCATATATGCAGTGAGACATAAAATGGCTTTGAGATAAAATTCCTTTTCAGAATCTTTATCCATCACTGTCTGGCTTGCCCTCTTGTATCACAGACCGCTCAGGGCAATGGTAAAACTGTACTTGAATTCCACAGATCAGATTCCCATTGATCTGCCAGTGCCCACAAGCTTTATAGACTGCAGAGATTTGGATGGTGTGAGCACTGCAACAGCTTACATAATGACGATGACAGCATTATTATTATTGTTATTATTATTGTTGTGGTAGCGCTGGAGTAGCTTAAAATAGCAATATTAGCATTGGTGGAATCAGTTTTAGCGTTCAAAAATGATTTATTCCTCGTTCCTTCTTAGCAAAAGTCATTGTCATTTCCCTCCTCAGTGGAAAAATCTAAATTAACAAACAATTAAGACTTGAAAGTCTTTGGTATGAAACCTCTGCAGAGAATGGTGTGTGTAAACTGAGGCAGAAAAATGATGGGAAATAAATGATCTTGTATTATGGAATTTTACACACCGTTGCCCACAGCTGCTCTTTTTATTTTAACTCGAACAAACAATTCACAGATGCATACTGATGAGAAAACATACTTGAACATAAGTAATTTTACATTGGCCTCGAAAGGAATTTCCTGAAAAGCAGCAGCGTTTTGATTGTCATTACGCAATGATGTACAGTATATGTGTTGACAAAAGTTGAAACGTATATGACATTTGTCGGATTTGGCAGTTTGGGAATGGGCCAATTTCATCAGGTTACTAGTAGCAAACAGTTGCTTGTTTACACATCCAGCAATCAAGGAGCAACATTAGCATTCATTTGGAGTCGTGTTTGTGCCCACCTGATGAATCTAAGTCCACTATTCATTCTCACCCGTTCTGGTCTCCAACAACTGCTAAGAAAAATATCTTACTCTTTAGCAGCTAAATGTACAACGATGTTCATCAGCTAGCCACGAACTTAGTCTGCCGTTTGGTGCTGCGCAGGTAGCGTAACGTAGGTTTATTTGAGCTTTAATTGCTGAAAACAGAATTTGGAAATGAGAATAATGTGAACCAAAACAGTAAAGTTGCGGCAGTAAAACCAAAACAATGAGCTGGGTGATAAATGTCTTCACTACGAGTGACAGTTATTTGAACCATTGTTCATAAAAAAATATTGATTATAGCAGCTTTAATTTTTGCACTTGAATGTCTTAGTGACAGCACCACACTGGCAACCAATAATAGGATAGGATTAGGTTAGGATAATAATAAGACAGTAATGAATTAGTTATGATGTTCAATATGCTTCAAACACCGATCCTTTAGTTTAGATGGAAGGGCACTTTTTCCTGTTTCACTTATTTTTTTACAAAAGAGCCGCAGTGCAGCTCGGGGCCAAAGACAGCTGTGCATTAAAAGAAAAACCCACAATTAACACACAAGCACTGTTAAAAACACCTACCGGCTATGCACCTTGCATTTTCTGGTTCTGTGTTGTTGTTTGGTGCTCAATTTTTCTTATTCTCACAGATAACTGGCTAAACAGATGGTGTGATGTCATGTTGAGATATTTCCAGCAGCTGCAGAGAAACATTTTCAGCTGTATAAAATGTCAGCAATAATCATGAGAGGTTTTCAACAGTTATACAGAGAGGTAGAAACTTCAGCTGGTTTCTTTTAACCCTAATCCCTAATCTTAACTAAGTGAGTTTAACTCAAGCCATAACCTTTCCCAAACCCCAGCCTAGTCTTTTTTGTGCCTAAACCTAACCAAGCCCCAGCCATAGCGCTGTCAGATCAGAAAATTGTTTTATTTTTGTAAAAGTGATTTGAAACGGTTTTGGAATGTACTGACAAGCGATGCTGTCCTGCCGATAGGGGCATCAAATCAAAACTATTTTGATCGTTTAAATTGGAGGACTTCTTGGGATAGGTTTAGACAAGAAAAGCACTTGTGTTGAGGTTAGGGAAAGATCATGGTTTCGGTTAAATATTAAAGACTAAACATGCCCTGTGTCATGCTCTTTGTCAGTGTTGGCCATTTCTTTATTTAACTAAATGTAGCATAAAAGGCCGGTGACGTTGCCAAGAGACAAGTCAGCCAAAGCAGTTTCTCTGATCTAGTGCAGCTTCCTCGCTAGGTAGGAAGAAACAGGGGAGAGATAACACGTTCATGGCAGATTTTGTATTTCAAATCATCTTAGCAGTAGTGTGCACTCCAGTGCAAAGTCAGTGAGCAGAAACCTCGGGGTGTTTTTTAACAGTGACTTGACTTTTGAAGAGCAAGTAAAGAGGCAGGAGTGGAGTTCTGATTTTTGCAGTTGAGAAGCAAATCAAAAATCAAGTTGTTTTTTTTTTTTGTCACTCTATCTGGCTCCATTTTTTTTTTCCTCATCTGCTATTTCAGCCTCAGTCAGCCACTTAAAAATGTGGCTCCTTCAGCAGCAGCAGCACATTTAAACTGAAGCATGGTGAGCAGATCACATGTCTGAGATTAACATCGCTACACTAGTTAGCAGATATTGATTTTAAGATTTTATTGACCAGACTCAGAGGAAATTTCCACTCCCTTATCCTTTTCTGCTGTTATATATCATCAGTTTCTCAACCTGCCCTGTTTACTTTAAGGAAATGCTCATTGTTTAAATATAGCAGGGAGTCCACTGATCAAACGTAGCTTAACTAATCTAGGCTAATATGCTGTTATCAGGCTAAAATGATCCTGTTAATTGTCACCAAGCTAATTTGGTTCTTTAATCTTAGATCAATTTGTCTTGAATAACAGTGCTCCCTTTTTTTGAAACAAAGGCTAAAAATGTTCATGTATGTCCCATGTCGGAAAAATACCAACATGTACACCAAACCCACACCCGACCCAAACCAGTTGTTGGCGCCTATGCTGGTTTTAGGACCGACAGTAATCATCAGACATGAAGAAGTTTAACTTTATGATGCTGGATTCAGACAGAATATTATTCACGTATATTCATGTCCAAAAACTACACAGTTGGCAGTTAGAAGACCCTCCACAGATGGTTATATCTCAAAATTAATATATCTACTCATCTTGATGAGACTGATGAGAATGAAGACATTGTAAAAATAAATATTAGGCTATATAGCAAACCCTTTTATAATAAAACACATCCCTCTCTTTATTTTGAACAATTAAATTGCAATAATTATACCAACATTTTCAGTTACTGTTGTGTTCTCATCCAAAATCATAATATCAACATTTTTTTCATGATACCTCTAAGAAAGCCTGTCATCCGTATCTGAAAAATGTGTTCATATATGGGGTTCACCCTAAGAAGTCTTGGAAATGATCCAGCTTTCTATGAATATGGTGCTCTTTTGCAGGTTTGGGCAGCTCCAGAAATTTTTTAATCTAACCAGCTTTGAAGAACTGAAAAATGCAGTCCAAATTTTCAAACAGAGAACAGGACCCAGCAGTCAAATGTAATATAAATCAAACTATCAATTATAATCATGCTGATTAACTGAAAGCATGCGATGCCTGCAGTTTTAAATCCATAACTAATTTTCTGTTCTGGTGAGTTAAAAAAGCCACAATCTCACCATCTCTGATATAAGAGTTCTAATTCTTTATGCACTCTTGCTGTCAGATTATTTGTCAAAAATGTGAAAACACAGATTTCATACTTTGTGACCCACCGAGTGGCAGATTTGAGACAACTCAGTGAGGTGTTGACGCAGTAATAAAAATCAGCCCAGGAAACAGATACAAATTAAACTTTTTGAAATCACATGACATCCAGATTGTTCTTTGTGAAAACATAAATTAATCTGTTAGTGCAAGACACATGCACAGGTTTGACCCTTTGTTTTCTCATTCATTTTTTCTCAAGCTGTCCTTTAAAATCCTTGTGACCTGTCTTCACATTTTCCACAGGTAACCTGAAAGTGTCAGAGAATCTTCCCTCTGTTAATCCACTAACTCATTACTCATGCACAACTAAACCTCAAACACAGCCTGAGTGCCTTACAGCAGCTTCTTAATTTGTCTGCACATCATACTCCATCCCATCCATTTGCTGTACGATGACAGATACTCCCTCGTTATTTTGCATTGATTGCTGTTGTAGCAACTCAAATAGTCGCTCCACTTGACTTTACTCTGTGCTCGATATAATGTTGCTGCCACGCCATTCACATTTAATTAACCTGCTCACCCCTAGACGTAAATCAATATGGAGATCAGTAAATCCAGCAGCATTTGGCTAAGGCATACAAAAATCATTCCCCAAACAACGTCGGTTATGCTGATCAGGCTGGTTCAGAGGAGAGCAGGGGCCCTCGTTAAGACTGAACCACAACACTCACCTTGCATTTCCCATGTGACTCTCAAATTACTGTGGCCGGTTTCAGCACCACATGGATTTGTTTGCTTGCAAATAGGAAGCTGTCAAAAAGTATTGCTCATGGCTGGTTGAACCTGCTAGGAGGTCCAGTGGAAAATAATGTGCTATGGGCACCCTGCTAGCCTTACAAGTCTCATATTAATAGCTATATGTTGTAAGCCTAGCATGTTCTGGAACTGACGCCCCTGCAGGGTCCTTTTAAGGATATTTCAGCTTTAATAAAATCTGAATCTTCTCTTCAAGTTAAATGGAGAAAGGTGGAAATGTGGTGACATCATTAAAAGTAAGTCACTCACTAACCTGAAAGAGAACCAGCAGAATTACTACCAGCAGAAGCTAGCTAGGGACCAGTCTGTGCTGCCTCCGTGCCTGAACTGCATGCACACATCCGTGGGGTGAGCACTGATGCTCATGGTCCGGCTGTGCCTCTCCCTCATTCCTAGTGTCTTCAGCTGTTTTCTCTCCTCCCTTGTGTTTTTTGTTTGTCTTCTCTCTGTTTGTGAGTGTGTCTTTGTCTGGACGTGGCTCTCCACCTCACTCCTGCTGCCTAATCAACCTGCACACCTGCAACTCATCCATTCATCAAGCTCCTGCTGCCATTCCACCTGCATATCTGTGATTCATCCACTCATCAAGCTCCTGCAGTATAAAACCCTGGCTCTTCTCTCCAGATTGTTTAGTTCGCCTATGTGGTACAGATGCTACAGCCCGGTTTGTAATCCAGTTTGGTGTTTCTCGTGTTTTCTTGAATGCAGCTTAACCTGTGTTTTATCTGTGTCTCAGGTCCACTACTCACCTGTGATCTTTGCCTGCCTTCCTTCTCCAGTGCCACTGTTTCCCTGTGATTGGTCCAGCTCAACCTGCCTGCCCTGCTCCATTGTGAAACTCTGATCCTGCCCTTCAACCTAATTTCTTTCTTGTGAATAAATCCAGTTTGAACAGTTGAAGAGCCTTTGTCCGAGTCCTGCTTTTGGGTCAAAAAAAATTATGCAGCTGTGATGCCTACTCTGACTGCAGACAATGCTGAGTATTGTAGCATCGGCCCTCATTTCCCATCATGCCTAGTGATGGACTGAGTAGTTTATTAAGTTTGCTGTTTTATGTTACAAAATGTAAATGTTACTTTTTGTTAGTGTTTGTAATGTGTCTGTTCAGAACATGGTGGAAAATGCTGTTACATTGGACCCCAGCTGTATTTTGCTACACCATTTGTATTACAAGCAGTGTATATACACATTAAGACCTACTATCAACCAATGCAAATAACTTTACATTATGAGGGGAAAAAAACCTTGCAGTCTATAGTGCTGAGTTTGAGTTTAATAATTTTCTGTGTAACATACAAACCATACCGGTTACCATGGCAGTGCTAGTGTCTATAATGAAATACATCATTGGGTGTGCACTTCCGGTGTTGTTGAGCTGGGGAAGAGGGGCCAACTTTGAATGTTGTGTTTACAAACCGCAACCGACAAATCCTACTCATTCTGCCTTTAAATTATCCGGTATTAAGTATGAGCACATTTTTGCAATATGCTTTAGGGCAATGAATCATCAGGGTTACAGGACAGCTGCTCCACTCAGGGACATTTTAAGGTATAGGCCATAAACTGTATAAAGCATGGACGCAATGTCTGTGACGTCACCCTTTGCGAGAGCCATTGTGAAGCTCAAAGTGGGTGGCTCCCAGCGGCTCCGTCCGTCGCCATTTTGGCAATCCCTGACTCCAGCTAATCCATGGGCAAAGAGTTGGAGCTGAGGTGGGCCGAATGAAGCCTGGAACTTGCTGAAGCACCTAGCGGCATGCCACCTGAGAGGGCACCCACCTATCACTCAAAGCGACCTCATCCTTAATTATGAATATAATTTAAACGGGTGAGTTACATAAAAATTCAGTCCGTACAGTTGTCATGAACGAGGAAATTAGCTATATAGACCAAAACCTTTTTTTGTTTTTTTGTTTTTGGTACCATACTGTAAACGGGTTTATTTCGTTTTTATTTAAGTTGGGCATTTTAACATGGGGCTCTATGGGGATTTAATCGCTTTGGAGCCAGCCTCAAGTGGCCATTCGAGGAAGTGCAGTTTTGGCACTTGTCGCGTTATCTAAAGCACTGCCAGCTGGAGGAGTGCCAAATGTTTAAAAAAAAACAAAAAAAAAACATTTCAGACATAAAACTTTAAAAAGTCTGATGTCCATTGCATTACATTGTCAAATTCCCCCTCCACTCAAACGTGTTTTTCTTATTGTTACTTGACTTGGATGATTAATCTTGATTAATCTGTTCATTGGGGACCACTGTCATTGTCAGACCCACAGCAGTGTGGTCTGTTATCAGTGTAATAATAGCATGCATGCTAGCAGATTAGCTCACTAGCCGTAGTGCTGGCTCTGCAACCCCCAACAGTCATGTGATGCTTGACTTGCAGGTAGTAGCGGTCCATCGAAAATCTACCACTTTACAGTGAAATAAGAGACATCTTATGTCCGATAGTTAATTTTTTTAAATGAACGATACTATTCATAGACTATGGATTTTTCAATGAGGGAGAAGGAGTAGATATAAGTTTAAGATTTTTTAACAAGATAATTAAGCTTTTTTGTCGAGAAACCCTGTCAGGGATAAAATTATAAAACAAAGCAGAGTATTTGTATGTCTGAAAACATGTCTGGAGGGAATCTTTAAATAAACCCACTGCACACACTGCACTAAACACCTAATGCTGAGAGGAGTCTGCAGGAAGACTGTAGG